>NW_025316682.1:333500-667000 GCF_910594005.1 Cervus elaphus | reverse complement strand
AGGTCACTGTAGCAACACGAAAGAGCTCCATGGACCACAAATCAACTCGAGATGAGAGGTTAGTCCCTGGCTTCGACTCCAGAGGAATACCACCTTACCACGAGCACCTCAAGAGGAGGCTTCTCTCAGCTCTAGGTATGTGAGAGGGACCCTGATTATGCGGCCTCAAGTGGAATGGACACTGTGATGCCCTGACTCGAAATCAGGCCGGATATACCTGCAGTGACTTGAATGCAGGCTCGTCTTGCATCTCCCAAGATGAAAGGATGTCTGAATCCCCTGTGGAGACCACAGAGATAGACCTAGTTCCCCATCTCATCGCGACCGGAGGCCTCACATCCTTTGAAAACTCCAGAGGTACGCGGAGATCAGTGCCTCCAAAGGAGACGATGCCTGACTCCTCGTGAAACTTGATAGGAGTCCCAGGATTCCTGTGGCACGTGGAAAGGGACCCTTGGTCTCCCGCCTCAGCTGGAGAGGCGTCCCAATTGCCCTGCCAAGCCTCGAGGAGAATCCCGAGTTGTCCCTCGCAACTAGGCAGGAGTACTGACTTCGCTGAACAAACACGTGTGTGGAAGGGCCATCCCCGTCGTAACTCGAGAATATACCCCAGGTTACCGCAGCAACTCGAGAAAAACCATGAGACTTCCCCCTCGCCGCGATATGAGGCCCGATTCCCCTGCACTTCGTGCAGAGCAATTCCGTGTTGCACATCACACATAAAAGGAGCCTTGATTTCCTTGATGGCACTCCAGAGAAACCCCAAAAACACTGTTTCAAGGCTAGAGGGATCCTGAGGTCACTGTAGCAACACGAAAGAGCTCCGTGGACCAAAAATCAACTCGAGATGAGAGGTTAGTCCCTGGCTTCGACTCCAGAGGAATGCCACCTTACCACAAGCACCTCAAGAGGAGGCTTCTCTCAGCTCTAGCTATGTGCTGAGTTTGCGGCCTCAAGTGGAATGGACACCGCGATGCCCTGACTCGAAATAAGGCCGGATATCCCTGCAGTGACTTGAATGCAGGCTCGTCTTGCATTTCCCAAGACGAAAGGATGTCTGAATCCTCTGTGGAGACCACAGAAGAAGACCTAGTTCCCCACCTCATCGCGACCGGAGGCCTCACATCCTTTGAAAACTCCAGAGGTATGCGGAGATCAGTGCCTCCAAAGGAGACGATGCCTGACTCCTCGTGAAACTTGGTAGGAGTCCCAGGATTCCTGTGGCACGTGGAAAGGGACCCTTGGTCTCCCGCCTCAGCTGGAGAGGTGTCCCAATTGCCCTGCCAAGCCTCGAGGAGATTCCCGAGTTGTCCCTCGTAACTAGGCAGGAGTCCTGACGTCGCTGAACAAACACGTGGGTGGAAGGGCCATCCCCGTCGTAACTCGAGAATATACCCCAGGTTCCCGCCGCAACTCGAGAAAAACCATGAGACTTCCCCCTCGCCGCGAGATGAGGCCCGATTCCCCTGCACTGCGTGCAGAGCAATTCCGTGTTGCACATCACACATGAAAGGAGACTTGATTTCCTTGATGGCACTCCAGAGAAAACCAAGAACACTGTTTCAAGGCTAGAGGGATCCTGAGGTCACTGTAGCAACACGAAAGAGCTCCGTGGACCCAGAATGAACTCGAGATGAGAGGTTAGTCCCTGGCTTCAACTCCAGAGGAATACCACCTTACCACAAGCACCTCAAGAGGAGGCTTCTCTCAGCTTTAGGAATGTGAGAGGGTCCCTGAGTTTGCGGCCTCAAGTGGAATGGACACCGCGATGCCCTGGCTCTAAATAAGGCTGGATATCCCTGCAGTGACTTGAATGCAGGCTCGTCTTGCATCTCCCAAGACGAAAGGATGTCTGAATCCCCTGTGGAGACCACAGAGAAAGACCTAGTTCCCCACCTCATCGCGACCGGAGGCCTTACATCCTTTGAAAACTCCAGAGGTACGCGGAGATCAGTGCCTCTAAAGGAGACGTTGCCTACTCCTCGTGAAACTTGATAGGAGTCCCAGGATTCCTGTGGCACGTGGAAAGGGACACTTGGTCTCCCGCCTCAGATGGAGAGGCGTCCCAATTGCCCTGCCAAGCCTCGAGGAGAATCCCGAGTTGTCCCTCGCAACTAGGCAGGAGTCCTGACGTCGCTGAACAAACACGTGGGTGGAAGGGCCATCCCCGTCGTAACTCGAGAATATACCGCAGGTTCCCGCCGCAACTCGAGAAAAACCAGGAGACTTCCCCCTCGCCGCGATATGAGGCCCGATTCCCCTGCACTGCGTGCAGAGCAATTCGGTGTTGCACATCACACTTGAAAGGAGCCTTAATTTCCTTGATGGCACTCCAGAGAAACCCCAAGAACACTGTTTCAATGCTAGAGGAATCCTGAGGCCACTGTAGCAACACGAAAGAGCTCCGTGGACCAAAAATCAACTCGAGATGAGAGGTTAGTCCCTGGCTTCGACTCCAGAGGTATACCACCTTACCTCAAGCACCTCAAGCGGAGGCTTCTCTTAGCTCTAGGTATGTGAGAGGGACCCTGAGTTTGCGGCCTCAAGTGGAATGGACACCGCGATGCCCTGACTCGAAATAAGGCCAGATATCCCTGCAGTGACTTGAATGCAGGCGCGTCTTGCCTCTCCCAAGACGAAAGGATGTCTGAATCCCCTGTAGAGACCTCAGAGAAAGATCTAGTTCCCCACCTCATCGCGACCGGAGGCCTCACATATTTTGAAAACTCCAGAGGTACGCGGAGATCAGTGCCTACAAGGGGGACGATGCCTGACTCCTCGTGAAACTTGATAGGAGTCCCAGGATTCCTGTGGCACGTGGAAAGGGACCCTTGGTCTCCAGCCTCAGCTGGAGGGGCGTCCCAATTGCCCTGCCAAGCCTCGAGGAGAATCCCGAGTTGTCCCTCGCAAATAGGAAGGAGTCCTGCAGTCGCTGAACAAATACGTGGGTGGAAGGGCCATTCCCGTCATAACTCGAGAATATACCCCAGGTTCCCGCCGCAACTCAAGAAAAACCATGAGACTTCCCACTCGCCGCGAGATGAGGCCCGATTCTCCTGCACTGCATGCAGAGCAATTCCGTATTGCACATCAAACATGAAAGGAACCTTGATTTCCTTGATGGCACTCCAGAGAAACCCCAAGAACACTGTTTCAAGGCTAGAGGGATCCTGAGGTTACTGTAGCAGCACGAAAGAGGTCCGTGGACCAAAAATCAACTCGAGATGAGAGGTTTGTCCCTGGCTTCGACTCCAGAGGAATACCACCTTACCACAAGCAGCTCAAGAGGAGTCTTCTCTCAGCTCTAGGTATGTGAGAGGGACCCTGAATTTGCGGACTCAAGTGGAATGGACACTGCGATGCCCTGACGCGAAATAAGGCCTGATATCCCTGCAGTGACTTGAATGCAGGCTCGTCTTGGATCTCCCAAGATGAAAGGATGTCTGAATCCCCTGTGGAGACCACAGAGAAAGACCTAGTTCCCCACCTCATGGCGACCGGAGGCCTCACATCCTTTGAAAACTCCAGAGGTACGCGGAGATCAGTGCCTACAAAGGAGACGATGCCTGACTCCTCGTGAAACTTGATAGGAGTCCCAGAATTCCTGTGGCACATGGAAAGGGACACTTCGTCTCCCGCCTCTGCTGGAGAGGCGTCCCAATTGCCCTGCCAAGCCTCGAGGAGAATCCCGATTTGTCCCTCGCAACTAGGCAGGAGTCCTGACGTCGCTGAACAAACATGTGGGTGGAAGGGCCATCCCAGTCGTAACTCGAGAATATACCCCAGGTTCCAGCCGCAACTCGAGAAAAACCATGAGACTTCCCCCTCGCCGCGATATGAGGCCCGATTCCCCTGCACTGCGTGCAGAGCAATTCCGAGTTGCACATCACACTTGAAAGGAGCCTTGATTTCCTTGGTGGCACTCCAGAGAAACCCCAAGAACACTGTTTCAAGGCTAGAGGGATCCTGAGGTCCCTGTAGCAGCACGAAAGAGCTCCGTGGACCCCAAATCAACTCCAGATGAGAGGTTAGTCCCTGGCTTCGACTCCAGAGGAATACCACCTTACCACAAGCACCTCAAGAGGAGGCTTCTCTCAGCTCTAGCTATGTGCTGAGTTTGCGGCCTCAAGTGGAATGGACACCGCGATGCCCTGACTCGAAATAAGGCCGGATATCCCTGCAGTGACTTGAATGCAGGCTCGTCTTGCATCTCCCAAGACGAAAGGATGTCTGAATCCCCTGTGGAGACCACAGAGAAAGACCTAGTTCCCCACCTCATCGCGACCGGAGGCCTCACATCCTTTGAAAACTCCAGAGGTATGCGGAGATCAGTGCCTCCAAAGGAGACGATGCCTGACTCCTCGTGAAACTTGATAGGAGTCCCAGGATTCCTGTGCACGTGGAAAGGGACACTTGGTCTGCCGCCTCAGCTGGAGAGGCGTCCCAATTGCCCTGCCAAGCCTCGAGGAGAATCCCGAGTTGTCCCTCGCAAATAGGCAGGAGTCCTGACGTCGCTGAACAAACACGTGGGTGGAAGGGCCATTCCCGTCATAACTCGAGAATATACCCCAGGGTCCCGCCGCAACTCGAGAAAAACCATGAGACTTCCCCCTCGCCGCGAGATGAGGCCCGATTCTCCTGCACTGCATGCAGAGCAATTCCGTATTGCACATCAAACATGAAAGGAGCCTTGATTTCCTTGATGGCACTCCAGAGAAACCCCAAGAACACTGTTTCAAAGCTAGAGGGATCCTGAGGTTACTGTAGCAACACAAAAGAGGTCCGTGGACCAAAAATCAACTAGAGATGAGAGGTTTGTCCCTGGCTTCGACTCCAGAGGAATACCACCTTACCACAAGCACCTCAAGAGGAGGCTTCTCTCAGCTCTAAGTATGTGAGAGGGACCCTGATTTTGCGGACTCAAGTGGAATGGACACTGCGATGCCCTGACGCGAAATAAGGCCTGATATCCCTGCAGTGACTTGAATGCAGGCTCGTCTTGCATCTCCCAAGACGAAAGGATGTCTGAATCCCCTGTGGAGACCACAGAGAAAGACCTAGTTCCCCACCTCATCGCGACCGGACGCCTCACATCCTTTGAAAACTCCAGAGGTACGCGGAGATCAGTGCCTCCAAAGGAGACGATGCCTGACTCCTCGTGAAACTTGATAGGAGTCCCAGGATTCCTGTGGCACGTGGAAAGGGACCCTTGGTCTCCCGCCTCAGCTGGAGAGGCGTCCCAATTACCCTGCCAAGCTTCGAGGAGAATCCCGAGTTGTCCCTCGCAAATAGGCAGGAATCCTGACGTCGCTGAACAAACACGTGGGTGGAAGGGCCATCCCCGTCGTAACTCGAGAATATACACCAGGTTCCCGCCGCAACTCGAGAAAAACCATGAGACTTCCCCCTCTCCGCGAGATGAGGCCCGATTCCCCTGCACTGCGTGCAGAGCAATTCCGTGTTGCACATCACACATGAAAGGAGCCTTGATTTCCTTGATGGCACTCTGGAGAAACCCCAAGAACACTGTTTCAAGGCTAGAGGGATCCTGAGGTCACTGTAGCAACACGAAAGAGCTCCGTGGACCAAGAATCAACTCGAGATGAGAGGTTAGTCCCTGGCTTCGACTCCAGAGGAAAACCCCCTTACCACAAGCACCTCAAGAGGAGGCTTCTCTCAGCTCTAGGTATGTGAGAGGGACCTTGAGTTTGCGGCCTCAAGTGGAATGGACACCGCGATGCCCTGACTCGAAATAAGGCCGGATATCCCTGCAGTGACTTGAATGCAGGCTCCTCTTGCATCTCCCAAGACGAAAGGCTGTCTGAATCCCCTGGGGAGACCACAGAGAATGACCTACTTCCCCACCTCTTCGCGAACGGAGGCCTCACATCCTTTGAAAACTTCAGAGGTACGCGGAGATCAGTGCCTCCAAAGGAGACGATGGCTGACTCCTCGTGAAACTTGATAGGAGTCCCAGAATACCTGTGCACGTGGAATGGGACCCTTGGTCTCCCGACTCAGCTGGAGAGGTGTCCCAATTGCCCTGCCAAGTCTCGAGGAGAATCCCGAGTTGTCCCTCGCAACTAGGCAGGAGTCCTGACGTCGCTGAACAAACACGTGGGTGGAAGGGCCATCCCCGTCGTAACTCGAGAATATATCCCAGGTTCCCGCCGCAACTCGAGAAAAACCATGAGACTTCCCACTCCCCGCGATATGAGGCCCGATTCCCCTGCACTGCGTGCAGAGCAATTCCGTGTTGCACATCACACATGAAAGGAGCCTTGATTTCCTTGCTTGCACTCCAGAGAAACCCCAACAACACTGTTTCAAGGCTAGAGGGATCCTGAGGTCACTGTAGCAACACGAAAGAGCTCCGTGGACCAAAAATCAACTCGAGATGAGAGGTTAGTCCCTGGCTTCGACTCCAGAGGAATACCACCTCACCACAAGCACCTCAAGAGGAGGCTTCTCTCAGCTCTAGGTATGTGAGAGGGACCCTGAGTTTGCGGCCTCAAGTGGAATGGACACCGCGATGCCCTGACGCGAAATAAGGCCGGATATCCCTGCAGTGACTTGAATGCAGGCTCGTCTTGCATCTCCCAAGACGAAAGGATGTCTGAATCCCCTGTGGAGACCACAGAGAAACACCTAGTTCCCATCTCATCGCGACCGGAGGCCTCACATCCTTTGAAAACTCCAGAGGTACGCGGAGATCAGTGCCTCCAAAGGAGAGGATGCCTGACTCCTCGTGAAACTTGATAGGAGTCCCAGGATTCCTGTGGCACGTGGAAAGGGACCCTTGGTCTCCCGCCTCAGCTGGAGAGGCGTCCCAATTGCCCTGCCAAGCCTCGAGGAGAATCCCGAGTCGTCCCTCGCAACTAGGCAGGAGTCCTGACTTCGCTGAACTAACACGAGTGTGGAAGGGCCATCCCCGTCGTAACTCGAAAATATACCGCAGGTTCCCGCCGCAACTCGAGATAAACCATGAGACTTCCCCCTCGCCGCGAGATGAGGCCCGATTCCCCTGCACTGCGTGCAGAGCAATTCCGTGTTGCACATCACACATGAAAGGAGCCTTGATTTCCTTGATGGCACTCCAGAGAAACCCCAGGAACACTGTTTCAAGGCTAGAGAGATCCTGAGGTCACTGTAGCAACACGAAAGAGCTCCGTGGACCAAAAATCAACTCGAGATGAGAGGTTAGTCCCTGGCTTCGACTCCAGAGGAATACCACCTTACCACAAGCACCTCAAGAGGAGGCTTCTCTCAGCTCTAGCTATGTGCTGAGTTTGCGGCCTCAAGTGGAATGGACACCACGATGCCCTGACTCGAAATAAGGCCGGATATCCCTGCAGTGACTTGAATGCAGGCTCGTCTTGCATCTCCCAAGACGAAAGGATGTCTGAATCCCCTGTGGAGACCACAGAAAAAGACCTAGTTCCCCACCTCATCGCGACCGGAGGCCTCACAACCTTTTAAAATTCCAGAGGTACGCGGAGATCAGTGCCTCCAAAGGAGACGATGCCTGACTCCTCGTGAAACTTGATAGGAGTCCCAGGATTGCCGTGGCACGTGGAAAGGGACCCTTGGTCTCCCGCCTCAGGTGGAGAGGCGTCCCAATTGCCCTGCCAAGCCTCGAGGAGAATCCCGAGTTGTCCCTCGCACCTAGGCAGGAGTCCTGACGTCGCTGAACAAACATGTGGGTGGAAGGGCCATCCCCGTCGTAACTCGAGAATATACCGCAGGTTCCCGCCGCAACTCGAGAAAAACCAGGAGACTTCCCCCTCGCCGCGAGATGAGGCCCGATTCCCCTGCACTGCGTGCAGAGCAATTCGGTGTTGCACATCACACTTGAAAGGAGCCTTAATTTCCTTGATGGCACTCCAGAGAAACCCCAAGAACACTGTTTCAATGCTAGAGGAATCCTGAGGCCACTGTAGCAACACGAAAGAGCTCCGTGGACCAAAAATCAACTCGAGATGAGAGGTTAGTCCCTGGCTTCGACTCCAGAGGTATACCACCTTACCACAAGCACCTCAAGCGGAGGCTTCTCTCAGCTCTAGGTATGTGAGAGGGACCCTGAGTTTGCGGCCTCAAGTGGAATGGACACCGCGATGCCCTGACTCGAAATAAGGCCGGATATCCCTGAAGTGACTTGAATGCAGGCGCGTCTTGCCTCTCCCAAGACGAAAGGATGTCTGAATCCCCTGTAGAGACCTCAGAGAAAGATCTAGTTCCCCACCTCATCGCGACCGGAGGCCTCACATACTTTGAAAACTCCAGAGGTACGCGGAGATCAGTGCCTCCAAAGGAGACGATGCCTGACTCCTCGTGAAACTTGATAGGAGTCCCAGGATTCCTGTGGCACGTGGAAAGGGACCCTTGGTCTCCCGCCTCAGCTGGAGGGGCGTCCCAATTGCCCTGCCAAGCCTCGAGGAGAATCCCGAGTTGTCCCTCGCAAATAGGAAGGAGTCCTGACGTCGCTGAACAAACACGTGGGTGGAAGGGCCATTCCCGTCATAACTCGAGAATATACCCCAGGTTCCCGCCGCAACTCAAGAAAAACCATGAGACTTCCCACTCGCCGCGAGATGAGGCCCGATTCTCCTGCACTGCATGCAGAGCAATTCCGTATTGCACATCAAACATGAAAGGAACCTTGATTTCCTTGATGGCACTCCAGAGAAACCCCAAGAACACTGTTTCAAGGCTAGAGGGATCCTGAGGTTACTGTAGCAGCACGAAAGAGGTCCGTGGACCAAAAATCAACTCGAGATGAGAGGTTTGTCCCTGGCTTCGACTCCAGAGGAATACCACCTTACCACAAGCAGCTCAAGAGGAGGCTTCTCTCAGCTCTAGGTATGTGAGAGGGACCCTGAGTTTGCGGACTCAAGTGGAATGGACACTGCGATGCCCTGACGCGAAATAAGGCCTGATATCCCTGCAGTGACTTGAATGGAGGCTCGTCTTGGATCTCCCAAGATGAAAGGATGTCTGAATCCCCTGTGGAGACCACAGAGAAAGACCTAGTTCCCCACCTCATGGCGACCGGAGGCCTCACATCCTTTGAAAACTCCAGAGGTACGCGGAGATCAGTGCCTACAAAGGAGACGATGCCTGACTCCTCGTGAAACTTGATAGGAGTCCCAGGATTCCTGTGGCACATGGAAAGGGACACTTGGTCTCCCGCCTCTGCTGGAGAGGCGTCCCAATTGCCCTGCCAAGCCTCGAGGAGAATCCCGAGTTGTCCCTCGCAACTAGGCAGGAGTCCTGACGTCGCTGAACGAACATGTGGGTGGAAGGGCCATCCCAGTCGTAACTCGAGAATATACCCCAGGTTCCAGCCGCAACTCGAGAAAAACCATGAGACTTCCCCCTCGCCGTGATATGAGGCCCGATTCCCCTGCACTGCGTGCAGAGCAATTCCGAGTTGCACATCACACTTGAAAGGAGCCTTGATTTCCTTGGTGGCACTCCAGAGAAACCCCAAGAACACTGTTTCAAGGCTAGAGGGATCCTGAGGTCACTCTAGCAACATGAAAGAGCTCCGTGGACCACAAATCAACTCGAGATGAGAGGTTAGTCCCTGGCTTCGACTACATAGGAATACCACCTTACCACAAGCACCTCAAGAGGAGGCTTCTCTCAGCTCTAGCTATGTGCTGAGTTTGCGGCCTCAAGTGGAATGGAAACCGCGATGCCCTGACTCGAAATAAGGCCGGATATCCCTGCAGTGACTTGAATGCAGGCTCGTCTTGCATCTCCCAAGACGAAAGGATGTCTGAATCCCCTGTGGAGACCACAGAGAAAGACCTAGTTCCCCACCTCATCGCGACCGGAGGCCTCACATCCTTTGAAAACTTCAGAGGTACGCGGAGATCAGTGCCTCCAAAGGAGACGATGCCTGACTCCTCGTGAAACTTGATAGGAGTCCCAGGATTCCTGTGCACGTGGAAAGGGACACTTGGTCTGCCGCCTCAGCTGGAGAGGCGTCCCAATTGCCCTGCCAAGCCTCGAGGAGAATCCCGAGTTGTCCCTCGCAAATAGGCAGGAGTCCTGACGTCGCTGAACAAACACGTGGGTGGAAGGGCCATTCCCGTCATAACTCGAGAATATACCCCAGGGTCCCGCCGCAACTCGAGAAAAACCATGAGACTTCCCCCTCGCCGCGAGATGAGGCCCGATTCTCCTGCACTGAATGCAGAGCAATTCCGTATTGCACATCAAACATGAAAGGAGCCTTGATTTCCTTGATGGCACTCCAGAGAAACCCCAAGAACACTGTTTCAAAGCTAGAGGGATCCTGAGGTTACTGTAGCAACACGAAAGAGGTCCGTGGACCAAAAATCAACTAGAGATGAGAGGTTTGTCCCTGGCTTCGACTCCAGAGGAATACCACCTTACCACAAGCACCTCAAGAGGAGGCTTCTCTCAGCTCTAGGTATGTGAGAGGGACCCTGATTTTGCGGACTCAAGTGGAATGGACACTGCGATGCCCTGACGCGAAATAAGGCCGGATATCCCTGCAGTGACTTGAATGCAGGCTCTTCTTGCATCTCCCAAGACGAAAGGATGTCTGAATCCCCTGTGGAGACCACAGAGAAAGACCTAGTTCCCCACCTCATCGCGACCGGACGCCTCACATCCTTTGAAAACTCCAGAGGTACGCGGAGATCAGTGCCTCCAAAGGAGACGATGCCTGACTCCTCGTGAAACTTGATAGGAGTCCCAGGATTCCTGTGGCACGTGGAAAGGGAACCTTGGTCTCCCGCCTCAGCTGGAGAGGCGTCCCAATTACCCTGCCAAGCTTCGAGGAGAATCCCGAGTTGTCCCTCGCAAATAGGCAGGAATCCTGACGTCGCTGAACAAACACGTGGGTGGAAGGGCCATCCCCGTCGTAACTCGAGAATATACCCCAGGTTCCCGCCGCAACTCGAGAAAAACCATGAGACTTCCCCCTCGCCGCGAGATGAGGCCTGATTCCCCTGCACTGCGTGCAGAGCAATTCCGTGTTGCACATCACACATGAAAGGAGCCTTGATTTCCTTGATGGCACTCCGGAGAAACCCCAAGAACACTGTTTCAAGGCTAGAGGGATCCTGAGGTCACTGTAGCAACACGAAAGAGCTCCGTGGACCAAGAATCAACTCGAGATGAGAGGTTAGTCCCTGGCTTCGACTCCAGAGGAAAACCCCCTTACCACAAGCACCTCAAGAGGAGGCTTCTCTCAGCTCTAGGTATGTGAGAGGGACCTTGAGTTTGCGGCCTCAAGTGGAATGGACACCGCGATGCCCTGACTCGAAATAAGGCCGGATATCCCTGCAGTGATTTGAATGCAGGCTCCTCTTGCATCTCCCAAGACGAAAGGCTGTCTGAATCCCCTGGGGAGACCACAGAGAATGACCTACTTCCCCACCTCTTCGCGAACGGAGGCCTCACATCCTTTGAAAACTTCAGAGGTACGCGGAGATCAGTGCCTCCAAAGGAGACGATGCCTGACTCCTCGTGAAACTTGATAGGAGTCCCAGAATACCTGTGCACGTGGAATGGGACCCTTGGTCTCCCGACTCAGCTGGAGAGGTGTCCCAATTGCCCTGCCAAGTCTCGAGGAGAATCCCGAGTTGTCCCTCGCAACTAGGCAGGAGTCCTGACGTCGCTGAACAAACACGTGGGTGGAAGGGCCATCCCCGTCGTAACTCGAGAATATACCCCAGGTTCCCGCCGCAACTCGAGAAAAACCATGAGACTTCCCCCTCGCCGCGATATGAGGCCCGATTCCCCTGCACTGCGTGCAGAGCAATTCCGTGTTGCACATCACACATGAAAGGAGCCTTGATTTCCTTGGTTGCACTCCAGAGAAACCCCAACAACACTGTTTCAAGGCTAGAGGGATCCTGAGGTCACTGTAGCAACAGGAAAGAGCTCCGTGGACCAAAAATCAACTCGAGATGAGAGGTTAGTCCCTGGCTTCGACTCCAGAGGAATACCACCTCACCACAAGCACCTCAAGAGGAGGCTTCTCTCAGCTCTAGGTATGTGAGAGGGACCCTAAGTTTGCGGCCTCAAGTGGAATGGACACTGCGATGCCCTGACTCGAAATAAAGCCGGATATCCCTGCAGTGACTTGAATGCAGGCTCGTCTTGCATCTCCCAAGACGAAAGGATGTCTGAATCCCCTGTGGAGACCACAGAGAAAGACGTAGTTCCCCACCTCATTGCGACCGGAGGCCTCACATCCTTTGAAAACTCCAGAGGTACGCGGAGATCAGTGCCTCCAAAGGAGACGATGCCTGACTCCTCGTGAAACTTGATAGGAGTCCCAGGATTCCTGTGGCACGTGGAAAGGGACCCTTGGTCTCCCGCCTCAGCTGGAGAGGCGTCCCAATTGCCCTGCCAAGCCTCGAGGAGAATCCCGAGTTGTCCCTATCAACTAGGCAGGAGTCCTGCAGTCGCTGAACAAACACGTGGGTGTAAGGGCCATCCCCATCGTAACTCGAGAATATACCCCAGGTTCCCGCCGCAACTCGAGAAAAACCATGAGACTTCCACCTCGCCGCGAGATGAGGCCCGATTCCCCTGCACTGCGTGCAGAGCAATTCCGTGTTGCACATCACACATGAAAAGAGCCTTGATTTCCTTGATGGCACTCCAGAGAAACCCCAAGAACACTGTTTCAAGGCTAGAGGCATCCTGAGGTTACTGTAGCAGCAAGAAAGAGGTCCGTGGACCAAAAATCAACTCGTGATGAGAGGTTTGTCCCTGGCTTCGACTCCAGAGGAATACCACCTTACCACAAGCAGCTCAAGAGGAGGCTTCTCTCAGCTCTAGGTATGTGAGAGGGACCCTGAATTTGCGGACTCACGTGGAATGGACACTGCGATGCCATGACGCGAAATAAGGCCTGATATCCCTGCAGTGACTTGAATGCAGGCTCGTCTGGAATCTCCCAAGATGAAAGGATGTCTGAATCCCCTGTGGAGACCACAGAGAAAGACCTAGTTCCCCACCTCATGGCGACCGGAGGCCTCATATGCTTGGAAAACTCCAGAGGTACGCGGAGATCAGTGCCTCCAAAGGAGACGATGCCTGACTCCTCGTGAAACTTGATAGGAGTCCCAGGATTCCTGTGGCACATGGAAAGGGACCCTTGGTCTCCCGCCTCAGCTGGAGAGGCGTCCCAATTGCCCTGCCAAGCCTCGAGGAGAATCCCGAGTTGTCCCTCGCAACTAGGCAGGAGACCTGACTTCGCTGAACAAACATGTGGGTGGAAGGGCCATCCCAGTCGTAACTCGAGAATATACCCCAGGTTCCCGCCGCAACTCGAGAAAAACCATGAGACTTCCCCCTCGCCGCGAGATGAGGCCAGATTCCCCTGCACTGCGTGCAGAGCAATTCCGAGTTGCAGATCACACTTGAAAGGAGCCTTGATTTCCTTGGTGGCACTCCAGAGAAACCCCAAGAACACTGTTTCAAGGCTAGAGGGATCCTGAGGTCACTCTAGCAACATGAAAGAGCTCCGTGGACCACAAATCAACTCGAGATGAGAGGTTAGTCCCTGGCTTCGACTCCAGAGGAAAACCCCCTTACCACAAGCACCTCAAGAGGAGGCTTCTCTCAGCTCTAGGTATGTGAGAGGGACCTTGAATTTGCGGCCTCAAGTGGAATGGACACCGCGATGCCCTGACTCGAAATAAGGCCGGATATCCCTGCAGTGACTTGAATGCAGGCTCCTCTTGCATCTCCCAAGACGAAAGGCTGTCTGAATCCCTTGGGGAGACCACAGAGAATGACCTACTTCCCCACCTCATCGCGAACGGAGGCCTCACATCCTTTGAAAACTTCAGAGGTACGCGGAGATCAGTGCCTCCAAAGGAGACGATGCCTGACTCCACGTGAAACTTGATAGGAGTCCCAGAATACCTGTGCACGTGGAATGGGACCCTTGGTCTCCCGACTCAGCTGGAGAGGTGTCCCAATTGCCTTGCCAAGCCTCGAGGAGAATCCCGAGTTGTCCCTCGCAACTAGGCAGGAGTCCTGACGTCGCTGAACAAACACGTGGGTGGAAGGGCCATCCCCGTCGTAACTCGAGAATATACCCCAGGTTCCCGCCGCAACTCGAGAAAAACCATGAGACTTCCCACTCCCCGCGATATGAGGCCCGATTCCCCTGCACTGCGTGCAGAGCAATTCCGTGTTGCACATCTCACATGAAAGGAGCCTTGATTTCCTTGGTTGCACTCCAGAGAAACCCCAACAACACTGTTTCAAGGCTAGAGGGATCCTGAGGTCACTGTAGCAACACGAAAGAGCTCCGTGGACCAAAAATCAACTCGAGATGAGAGGTTAGTCCCTGGCTTCGACTCCAGAGGAATACCACCTCACCACAAGCACCTCAAGAGGAGGCTTCTCTCAGCTCTAGGTATGTGAGAGGGACCCTAAGTTTGCGGCCTCAAGTGGAATGGACACTGCGATGCCCTGACTCGAAATAAAGCCGGATATCCCTGCAGTGACTTGAATGCAGGCTCGTCTTGCATCTCCCAAGACGAAAGGATGTCTGAATCCCCTGTGGAGACCACAGAGAAAGACGTAGTTCCCTACCTCATTGCGACCGGAGGCCTCACATCCTTTGAAAACTCCAGAGGTACGCGGAGATCAGTGCCTCCAAAGGAGACGATGCCTGACTCCTCGTGAAACTTGATAGGAGTCCCAGGATTCCTGTGGCACTTGGAAAGGGACACTTGGTCTCCCGCCTCAGCTGGAGAGGCGTCCCAATTGCCCTGCCAAGCCTCGAGGAGAATCCCGAGTTGTCCCTATCAACTAGGCAGGAGTCCTGCAGTCGCTGAACAAACACGTGGGTGCAAGGGCCATCCCCGTCGTAACTCGAGAATATACCCCAGGTTCCCGCCGCAACTCGAGAAAAACCATGAGACTTCCACCTCGCCGCGAGATGATTCCCGATTCCCCTGCACTGCGTGCAGAGCAATTCCGTGTTGCACATCACACATGAAAGGAGCCTTGATTTCCTTCATGGCACTCCAGAGAAACCCCAAGAACACTGTTTCAAGGCTAGAGGGATCCTGAGGTTACTGTAGCAGCAAGAAAGAGGTCCGTGGACCAAAAATCAACTCGTGATGAGAGGTTTGTCCCTGGCTTCGACTCCAGAGGAATACCACCTTACCACAAGCAGCTCAAGAGGAGGCTTCTCTCAGCTCTAGGTATGTGAGAGGGACCCTGAATTTGCGGACTCAAGTGGAATGGACACTGCGATGCCATGACGCGAAATAAGGCCTGATATCCCTGCAGTGACTTGAATGCAGGCTCGTCTGGAATCTCCCAAGATGAAAGGATGTCTGAATCCCCTGTGGAGACTACAGAGAAAGACCTAGTTCCCCACCTCATGGCGACCGGAGGCCTCATATGCTTGGAAAATTCCAGAGGTACGTGGAGATCAGTGCCTCCAAAGGAGACGATGCCTGACTCCTCGTGAAACTTGATAGGAGTCCCAGGATTCCTGTGGCACATGGAAAAGGACCCTTGGTCTCCCGCCTCAGCTGGAGAGGCGTCCCAATTGCTCTGCCAAGCCTCGAGGAGAATCCCGAGTTGTCCCTCGCAACTAGGCAGGAGACCTGACTTCGCTGAACAAACATGTGGGTGGAAGGGCCATCCCAGTCGTAATTCGAGAATATACCCGAGGTTCCCGCCGCAACTCGAGAAAAACCATGAGACTTCCCCCTCGCCGCGAGATGAGGCCCGATTCCCCTGCACTGCGTGCAGAGCAATTCCGAGTTGCAGATCACACTTGAAAGGAGCCTTGATTTCCTTGGTGGCACTCCAGAGAAACCCCAAGAACACTGTTTCAAGGCTAGAGGGATCCTGAGGTCACTCTAGCAACATGAAAGAGCTCCGTGGACCACAAATCAACTCGAGATGAGAGGTTAGTCCCTGGCTTCGACTCCATAGGAATACCACCTTACCACAAGCACCTCAAGAGGAGGCTTCTCTCAGCTCTAGGTATGTGAGAGGGACCCTGAGTTTGCGGACTCAAGTGGAATGGACACTGCGATGCACTGACGCGAAATAAGGCCGGATATCCCTGCAGTGACTTGAATGCAGGCTCGTCTTGCATCTCCCAAGATGAAAGGATGTCTGAATCCCCTGTGGAGACCACAGAGAAAGACCTAGTTCCCCACCTCATGGCGACCGGAGGCCTCACATCCTTTGAAAACTCCAGAGGTACGCGGAGATCAGTGCCTCCAAAGGAGACGATGCCTGACTCCTCGTGAAACTTGATAGGAGTCCCAGGATTCCTGTGGCACATGGAAAGGGACACTTGGTCTCCCGCCTCAGCTGGAGAGGCGTCCCAATTGCCCTGCCAAGCCTCGAGGAGAATCCCGAGTTGTCCCTCGCAAATAGGCAGGAGTCCTGACGTCACTGAACAAACACGTGGGTGGAAGGGCCATCCCCGTTGTAACTCGAGAATATACCCCAGGTTCCCGCCGCAACTCGAGAAAAACCATGAGACTTCCCCCTCGCCGCGAGATGAGGCAAGATTCCCCTGCACTGCGTGCAGAGCAATTCCGTGTTGCACATCACACATGAAAGGAGCCTTGATTTCCTTGGTGGCACTCCAGAGAAACCCCAAGAACACTGTTTCAAGGCTAGAGGGATCCTGAGGTCACTCTAGCAAAACAAAAGAGCTCCGTGGACCACAAATCAACTCGAGATGAGAGGTTAGTCCCTGGCTTCGACTCCAGAGGAATACCACCTTACCACAAGCACCTCAAGAGGAGGCTTCTCTCAGCTCTAGGTATGTGAGAGGGACCCTGAGTTTGCGGCCTCAAGTGGAATGGACACCGCGATGCCCTGACTCGAAATAAGGCCGGATATCCCTGCAGTGACTTGAATGTAGGCTCGTCTTGCATCTCCCAAGATGAAAGGATGTTTGAATCCCCTGTGGAGACCACAGAGAGAGACCTAGTTCCCCACCTCATCGCGACGGGAGGCCTCACATCCTTTGAAAACTTCAGAGGTACGCGGAGATCAGTGCCTCCATAGGAGACGATGCCTGACTCCTCGTGAAACTTGACAGGAGTCCCAGGATTCCTGTGGCACGTAGAAAGGGACACTTGGTCTCCCGCCTCAGCTGGAGAGGCGTCCCAATTGCCCTGCCAAGCCTCGAGGAGAATCCCGAGTTGTCCCTCGCAACTAGGCAGGAGTCCTGACGTCGCTGAACAAACACGTGGGTGTAAGGGCCATCCCCGACGTAACTCGAGAATATACCCCAGGTTCCCGCCGCAACTCGAGAAAAACCATGAGACTTCCCCCTCGCCGCGAGATGAGGCCCGATTCCCCTGCACTGCGTGCAGAGCATTTCCGTGTTGCACATCACACATGAAAGGAGCCTTGATTTCCTTGATGGCACTCCAGAGAAACCCCAAGAACACTGTTTCAAGGCTAGAGGGATCCAGAGGTCACTGTAGCAACACGAAAGAGCTCCGTGGACCAAAAATCAACTCGAGATGAGAGGTTAGTCCCTGGCTTCGACTCCAGAGGAATACCACCTTACCACAAGCACCTCAAGAGGAGGCTACTCTCAGCTCTAGCTATGTGCTGAGTTTGTGGCCTCAAGTGGAATGGACACCGCGATGCCCTGACTCGAAATAAGGCCGGATATCCATGCAGTGACTTGAATGCAGGCTCGTCTTGCATCTCCCAAGACGAAAGGATGTCTGAATCCCCTGTGGAGACCACAGAGAAAGACCTAGTTCCCCACCTCATCGCGACCGTAGGCCTCAAATCCTTTGAAAACTCCAGAGGTACGCGGAGATCAGTGCCTCCAAAGGAGACGATGCCTGACTCCTCGTGAAACTTGATAGGAGTCCCAGGATTCCTGTGGCACGTGGAAAGGGACCCTTGGTCTCCCGCCTCAGCTGGAGAGGCGTCCCAATTGCCCTGCCAAGCCTCGAGGAGAATCCCGAGTTGTCCCTCGCAACTAGGCAGGAGTCCTGACGTCGCTGAACAAACACGTGGGTGGAAGGGCCATCCCCGTCGTAACTCGAGAATATACCCCAGGTTCCCGCCTCAACTCGAGAAAAACCATGAGACTTCCCCCTCGCCGCGAGATGAGGCCAGATTCCCCTGCACTGCGTGCAGAGCAATTCCGTGTTGCACATCACACATGAAAGGAGCCTTGATTTCCTTGATGGCACTCCAGAGAAACCCCAAGAACACTGTTTCAAGGTGGAGGGATCCTGAGGTCACTGTAGCAACACGAAAGAGCTCCGTGGACCAAAAAACAACTCGAGATGAGAGGTTAGTCCCTGGCTTCGACTCCAGGGGAATACCACCTTACCACAAGCACCTCAAGAGGAGGCTTCTCTCAGCTCTAGGTATGTGAGAGGGACCCTGAATTTGCGGCCTCAAGTGGAATGGACACCGCGATGCCCTGACGCAAAATAAGGCCGGATATCCCTGCAGTGACTTGAATGCAGGCTCGTCTTGCATCTCCCAAGACGAAAGGATGTCTGAATCCCCTGTGGAGACCACAGAGAATGACCTAGTTCCCCACTTCATCGCGACCGGAGGCCTCACATCCTTTGAAAACTCCAGAGGTACGCGGAGATCAGTGCCTCCAAAGGAGACGATGCCTGACTCCTCGTGAAACTTGATAGGAGTCCCAGGATTCCTGTGGCACGTGGAAAGGGACACTTGGTCTCCCGCCTCAGCTGGAGAGGCGTCCCAATTGCCCTGCCAAGCCTCGAGGAGAATCCCGAGTTGTCCCTCGCAACTAGGCAGGAGTCCTGACGTCGCTGAACAAACACGTGGGTGGAAGGGCCATCCCCGTCGTAACTCGAGAATATACCCCAGGTTCCCGCCGCAACTCGAGAAAAACCATGAGACTTCCCCCTCGCCGCGAGATGAGGCCCGATTCCCCTGCACTGCGTGCACAGCAATTCCGTGTTGCACATCACACATGAAAGGGGCCTTGATTTCCTTGGTGGCACTCCAGAGAAACCCCAAGAACACTGTTTCAAGGCTAGAGGGATCCTGAGGTCACTCTAGCAACATGAAAGTGCTCCGTGGACCACAAATCAACTCGAGATGAGAGGTTAGTCCCTGGCTTCGTCTCCATAGGAATACCACCTTACCACAAGCACCTCAAGAGGAGGCTTCTCTCAGCTCTAGCTATGTGCTGAGTTTGCGGCCTCAAGTGGAATGGACACCGCGATGCCCTGATTCGAAATAAGGCCGGATATCCCTGCAGTGACTTGAATGCAGGCTCGTCTTGCATCTCCCAAGACGAAAGGATGTCTGAATCCCCTGTGGAGACCACAGAGAAAGACCTAGTTCCCCACCTCATCGCGACCGGAGGCCTCACATCCTTTGAAAACTCCAGAGGTACGCGGAGATCAGTGCCTCCAAAGGAGACGATGCCTGACTCCTCGTGAAACTTGATAGGAGTCCCAGGATTCCTGTGGCACGTGGAAAGGGACCCTTGGTCTCCCGCCTCAGCTGGAGAGGCGTCCCAATTGCCCTGCCAAGCCTCGAGGAGAATCCCGAGTTGTCCCTCGCAACTAGGCAAGAGTCCTGACGTCGCTGAACAAACACGTGGGTGGAAGGGCCATCCCCGTCGTAACTCGAGAATATACCCCAGGTTCCCGCCGCAACTCGAGAAAAACCATGAGACTTCCCCCTCGCTGCGAGATGAGGCCAGATTCCCCTGCACTGCGTGCAGAGCAATTCCGTGTTGCACATCACACATGAAAGGAGCCTTGATTTCCTTGATGGCACTCCAGAGAAACCCCAAGAACACTGTTTCAAGGTTGAGGGATCCTGAGGTCACTGTAGCAACACGAAAGAGCTCCGTGGACCAAAAATCAACTCGAGATGAGAGGTTAGTCCCTGGCTTCGACTCCAGGGGAATACCACCTTACCACAAGCACCTCAAGAGGAGGCTTCTCTCAGCTCTAGGTATGTGAGAGGGACCCTGAATTTGCGGCCTCAAGGGGAATGGACACCGCGATGCCCTGACGCGAATTAAGGCCGGATATCCCTGCAGTGACTTGAATGCAGGCTCGTCTTGCATCTCCCAAGACGAAAGGATGTCTGAATCCCCTGTGGAGACCACAGAGAATGACCTAGTTCCCCACCTCATCGCGACCGGAGGCCTCACATCCTTTGAAAACTCCAGAGGTACGCGGAGGTCAGTGCCTCCAAAGGAGACGATGCCTGACTCCTCGTGAAACTTGATAGGAGTCCCAGGATTCCTGTGGCACGTGGAAAGGGACACTTGGTCTCCCGCCTCAGCTGGAGAGGCGTCCCAATTGCCCTGCCAAGCCTCGAGGAGAATCCCGAGTTGTCCCTCGCAACTAGGCAGGAGTCCTGACGTCGCTGAACAAACACGTGGGTGTAAGGGCCATCCCCGTCGTAACTCGAGAATATACCCCAGGTTCCCGCCGCAACTTGAGAAAAACCATGAGACTTCCCCCTCGCTGCGAGATGAGGCCCGATTCCCCTGCACTGCGTGCAGAGCAATTCCGTGTTGCACATCACACATGAAAGGACCCTTGATTTCCTTGATGGCACTCCAGAGAAACCCCAAGAACACTGTTTCAAGGTGGAGGGATACTGAGGTCACTGTAGCAACACGTAAGAGCTCCGTGGACCAAAAATCAACTTGAGATGAGAGGTTAGTCCCTGGCTTCGACTCCAGAGGAATACCACCTTACCACAAGCACCTCAAGAGGAGGCTTCTCTCAGCTCTAGGTATGTGAGAGAGACCCTGAGTTTGCGGCCTCAAGTGGAATGGACACCGCGATGCCCTGACTCGAAATAAGGCCGGATATCCCTGCAGTGACTTGAATGCAGGCTCGTCTTGCATCTCCCAAGATGAAAGGATGTCTGAATCCCCTGTGGAGACCACAGAGAAAGACCTAGTTCCCCACCTCATCGCGACCGGAGGCCTCACATCCTTTGAAAACTTCAGAGGTACACGGAGATCAGTGCCTCCAAAGGAGACGATGCCTGACTCCTTGTGAAACTTGATAGGAGTCCCAGGATTCCTGGGGCACGTGGAAAGCGACCCTTCGTCTCCCGCCTCAGCTGGAGAGGCGTCCCAATTGCCCTGCCAAGCCTCGAGGAGAATCCCGAGTTGTCCCTCGCAACTAGGCAGGAGTCCTGACGTCGCTGAACAAACACGTGGGTGGAAGGGCCATCCCCGTCGTAACTCGAGAATATACCCCAGGTTCCCGCCGCAACTCGATCAAAACCATGAGACTTCCCCCTCGCCACAAGATGAGGCCCGATTCCCCTGCACTGCATGCAGAGCAATTCCGTCTTGCACATCACACATGAAAGGAGCCTTGATTTCCTTGATGGCACTCCAGAGAAACTCCAAAACCACTGTTTCAAGGCTAGAGGGATCCTGAGGTCACTGTAGCAACACGAAAGAGCTCCGTGGACCCAGAATCAACTCGAGATGAGAGGTTAGTCCCTGGCTTCGACTCCAGAGGAATACCACCTTACCACAAGCACGTCAAGAGGAGGCTTCTCTCAGCTTTAAGTATGTGAGAGGGACCCTGAGTTTGCGGCCTCAAGTGGAATGGACACCGCGATGCCCTGGCTCGAAATAAGGCAGGATATCCCTGCAGTGACTTGAATGCAGGCTCGTCTTGCATCTCCCAAGACGAAAGGATGTCTGAATCCCCTGTGGAGACCACAGAGAAAGACCTAGTTCCCCACCTCATCGCGACCGGAGGCCTCACATCCTTTGAAAACTCCAGAGGTACGCGGAGATCAGTGCCTCCAAAGGAGACGATGATTGACTCCTCGTGAAACTTGATAGGAGTCCCAGGATTCCTGTGGCACGTGGAAAGGGACCCTTGGTCTCCCGCCTCAGCTGGAGAGGCGTCCCAATTGCCCTGCCAAGCCTCGAGGAGAATCCCGAGGTGTCCCTCGCAACTAGGCAGGAGTCCTGACGTCGCTGAACAAACACGTGGGTGGAAGGGCCATCCCCGTCGTAACTCGAGAATATACGGCAGGTTCCCGCCTCAACTCGAGAAAAACTATGAGACTTCCCCCTCGCCGCGAGATGAGGCCAGATTCCCCTGCACTGCATGCAGAGCAATTCCGTGTTGCACATCACACATGAAAGGAGCCTTGATTTCCTTGATGGCACTCCAGAGAAACCCCAAGAACACTGTTTCAAGGTTGAGGGATCCTGAGGTCACTGTAGCAACACGAAAGAGCTCCGTGGACCAAAAATCAAATCGAGATGAGAGGTTAGTCCCTGGCTTCGACTCCAGGGGAATACCACCTTACCACAAGCACCTCAAGAGGAGGCTTCTCTCAGCTCTAGGTATGTGAGAGGGACCCTGAATTTGCGGCCTCAAGTTGAATGGACACCGCGATGCCCTGACGCAAAATAAGGCCGGATATCCCTGCAGTGACTTGAATGCAGGCTCGTCTTGCATCTCCCAAGACGAAAGGATGTCTGAATCCCCTGTGGAGACCACAGAGAATGACCTAGTTCCCCACCTCACCGCGACCGGAGGCCTCACATCCTTTGAAAACTCCAGAGGTACGCGGAGATCAGTGCCTCCAAAGGAGACGATGCCTGACTCCTCCTGAAACTTGATAGGAGTCCCAGGATTCCTGTGGCACGTGGAAAGGGACCGTTGGTCTCCCGCCTCAGCTGGAGAGGCGTCCCAATTGCCCTGCCAAGCCTCGAGGAGAATCCCGAGTTGTCCCTCGCAACTAGGCAGGAGTCCTGACGTCACTGTACAAACACGTGGGTGGAAGGGCCATCCCATTCGTAACGCGAGAATATACCCCAGGTTCCCGCCGCAACTCGAGAAAAACCATGAGACTTCCCCCTCGCCGCGAGGTGAGGCCCGATTCCCCTGCACTATGTGCACAGCAATTCCGAGTTGCACATGACACTTGAAAGGGGCCTTGATTTCCTTGGTGGCACTCCAGAGAAACCCCAAGAACACTGTTTCAAGGCTAGAGGGATCCTGAGGTCACTCTAGCAACATGAAAGAGCTCCGTGGACCACAAATCAACTCGAGATGAGAGGTTAGTCCCTGGCTTCGACTCCATAGGAATACCACCTTACCACAAGCACCTCAAGAGGAGGCTTCTCTCAGCTCTAGCTATGTGCTGAGTTTGCGGCCTCAAGTGGAATGGACACCGCGATGCCCTGACTCGAAATAAGGCCGGATATCCCTGCAGTGACTTGAATGCAAGCTCGTCTTGCATCTCCCAAGACGAAAGGATGTCTGAATCCCCTGTGGAGACCACAGAGAAAGACCTAGTTCCCCACCTCATGGCGACCGGAGGCGTCACATCCTTTGAAAACTCCAGAGGTACGCGGAGATCAGTGCCTCCAAAGGAGACGATGCCTGACTCCTCGTGAAACTTGATAGGAGTCCCAGGATTCCTGTGGCACGTGGAAAGGGACACTTGGTCTCCCGCCTCAGCTGGAGAGGCGTCCCAATTGCCCTGCCAAGCCTCGAGGAGAATCCCGAGTTGTCCCTCGAAACTAGGCAGGAGTCCTGACGTCGCTGAACAAACACGTGGGTGGAAGGGCCATCCCCGTCGTAACTCGAGAATATACCCCAGGTTCCCGCCTCAACTCGAGAAAAACCATGAGACTTCCCCCTCGCTGCGAGATGAGGCCAGATTCCCCTGCACTGCGTGCAGAGCAATTCCGTGTTGCACATCACACATGAAAGGAGCCTTAATTTCCTTGATGGCACTCCAGAGAAACCCCAAGAACACTGTTTCAAGGTTGAGGGATCCTGAGGTCACTGTAGCAACACGAAAGAGCTCCGTGGACCAAAAATCAACTCGAGATGAGAGGTTAGTCCCTGGCTTCGACTCCAGGGGAATACCACCTTAACACAAGCACCTCAAGAGGAGGCTTCTCTCAGCTCTAGGTATGTGAGAGGGACCCTGAATTTGCGGCCTCAAGTGGAATGGACACCGCGATGCCCTGACGCGAATTAAGGCCGGATATCCCTGCAGTGACTTGAATGCAGGCTCGTCTTGCATCTCCCAAGACGAAAGGATGTCTGAATCCCCTGTGGAGACCACAGAGAATGACCTAGTTCCCCACCTCATCGCGACCGGAGGCCTCACATCCTTTGAAAACTCCAGAGGTACGCGGAGGTCAGTGCCTCCAAAGGAGACGATGCCTGACTCCTCGTGAAACTTGATAGGAGTCCCAGGATTCCTGTGGCACGTGGAAAGGGACCCTTGGTCTCCCGGCTCAGCTAGAGAGGCGTCCCAATTGCCCTGCCAAGCCTCGAGGAGAATCCCGAGTTGTCCCTCGCAACTAGGCAGGAGTCCTGACGTCGCTGAACAAACACGTGGGTGTAAGGGCCATCCCCGTCGTAACTCGAGAATATACGCCAGGTTCCCGCCGCAACTCGAGAAAAACCATGAGACTTCCACCTCGCCGCGAGATGAGGCCCGATTCCCCTGCACTGCGTGCAGAGCAATTCCGTGTTGCACATCACACATGAAAGGACCCTTGATTTCCTTGATGGCACTCCAGAGAAACCCCAAGAACACTGTTTCAAGGTGGAGGGATCCTGAGGTCACTGTAGCAACAGGAAAGAGCTCCGTGGACCAAAAATCAACTCGAGATGAGAGGTTAGTCCCTGGCTTCGACTCCAGAGGAATACCACCTTACCACAAGCACCTCAAGAGGAGGCTTCTCTCAGCTCTAGGTATGTGAGAGGGACCCTGAGTTTGCGGCCTCAAGTGGAATGGACACCGCGATGCCCTGACTCGAAATAAGGCCGGATATCCCTGCAGTGACTTGAATGCAGGCTCGTCTTGCATCTCCCAAGATGAAAGGATGTCTGAATCCCCCGTGGAGACCAGAGAGAAAGACCTAGTTCCCCACCTCATCGCGACCGGAGGCCTCACATCCTTTGAAAACTCCAGAGGTACGCGGAGATCAGTGCCTCCAAAGGAGAGGATGCCTGACTCCTCCTGAAACTTGATAGGAGTCCCAGGATTCCTGTGCACGTGGAAAGGGACCCTTGGACTCCCGCCTCAGCTGGAGTGGCGTCCCAGTTGCCCTGCCAACCCTCGAGGAGAATCCCGAGTTGTCCGTCGCAACTAGGCAGGAGTCCTGCCGTCGCTGAACAAACACGTGGGTGGAAGGGCCATCCCATTCGTAACGCGAGAATATACCCCAGGTTCCCGCCGCAACTCGAGAAAAACCATGAGACTTCCCCCTCGCCGCGAGGTGAGGCCCGATTCCCCTGCACTATGTGCACAGCAATTCCGAGTTGCACATGACACTTGAAAGGGGCCTTGATTTCCTTGGTGGCACTCCAGAGAAACCCCAAGAACACTGTTTCAAGGCTAGAGGGATCCTGAGGTCACTCTAGCAACATGAAAGAGCTCCGTGGACCACAAATCAACTCGAGATGAGAGGTTAGTCCCTGGCTTCGACTCCATAGGAATACCACCTTACCACAAGCACCTCAAGAGGAGGCTTCTCTCAGCTCTAGCTATGTGCTGAGTTTGCGGCCTCAAGTGGAATGGACACCGCGATGCCCTGACTCGAAATAAGGCCGGATATCCCTGCAGTGACTTGAATGCAGGCTCGTCTTGCATCTCCCAAGACGAAAGGATGTCTGAATCCCCTGTGGAGACCACAGAGAATGACCTAGTTCCCCACCTCATTGCGACCGGAGGCCTCATATCATTTGAAAACTCCAGAGGTACGCGGAGATCAGTGCCTCCAAAGCAGACGATGCCTGACTCCTCGTGAAACTTGATAGGAGTTCCAGGATTCCTGAGGCACGTGGATAGGGACCCTTGGTCTCCCGCCTCAGCTGGAGTGGCGTCCCAATTGCCCTGCCAAACTTCGAGGAGAATCCCGAGTTGTCCCTCGCAACTAGGCAGGAGTCCTGACGTCGCTGAACAAACACGTGTGTGGAACGGCCATCCCCGTCGTAACTCGAGAATATACCCCAGGTTCCCGCCGCAACTCGAGAAAAACCATGAGACTTCCCCCTCGCCACAAGATGAGGCCCGATTCCCCTGCACTGCATGCAGAGCAATTCCGTCTTGCACATCACACATGAAAGGAGCCTTGATTTCCTTGATGGCACTCCAGAGAAACTCCAAGAACACTGTTTCAAGACTAGAGGGATCCTGAGGTCACTGTAGCAACACGAAAGAGCTGCGTGGACCCAGAATCAACTCGAGATGAGAGGTTAGTCCCTGGCTTCGACTCCAGAGGAATACCACCTTACCACAAGCACCTCAAGAGGAGGCTTCTCTCAGCTTTAAGTATGTGAGAGGGACCCTGAGTTTGTGGCCTCAAGTGGAATGGACACCGCGATGCCCTGGCTCGAAATAAGGCTGGATATCCCTGCAGTGACTTGAATGCAGGCTCGTCTTGCATCTCCCAAGACGAAAGGATGTCTGAATCCCCTGTGGAGACCACAGAGAAAGACCTAGTTCCCCACCTCATCGCGACCGGAGGCCTCACATCCTTTGAAACCTCCAGAGGTACGCGGAGATCAGTGCCTCCAAAGGAGACGATGCCTGACTCCTCGTGAAACTTGATAGGAGTCCCAGGATTCCTGTGGCACGTGGAAAGGGACCCTTGGTCTCCCGCCTCAGCTGGAGAGGCGTCCCAATTGCCCTGCCAAGCCTCGAGGAGAATCCCGAGTTGTCCCTCGCAACTAGGCAGGAGTCCTGCCGTCGCTGAACTAACACGTGGGTGGAAGGGCCATCCCCGTCGTAACTCGAGAATATAACCCAGGTTCCCGCCGCAAATCGAGAAAAACCATGAGACTTCCCCCTCGCCGCAAGATGAGGCCCGATTCCCCTGCACTTCGTGCAGATCAATTCCGTGCTGCACATCACACATGAAAGGAGCCTTGATTTCCTTGATGGCACTCCAGAGAATCCCCAAGAACACTGTTTCAAGGCTAGAGGGATCCTGAGGTCACTGTAGCAACACGAAAGAGCTTCGTGGACCAAAAATCAACTCGAGATGAGAGGTTAGTCCCTGGCTTCGACTCCAGAGGAATACCACGTTACCACAAGCACCTCAAGACGAGGCTTCTCTCAGCTCTATGTATGTGAGAGGGACCCTGAGATTGCGGCCTCAAGTGGAATGGAGACCGCGATGACCTGACTCGAAATAAGGCCGGATATCCATGCAGTGACTTGAATGCAGGCTCGTCTTGCATCTCCCAAGACGAAAGGATGTCTGAATCCCCTGTGGAGACCACAGAGAAAGACCTAGTTCCCAACCTCATCGCGACCGGAGGCCTCACATCCTTTGAAAACTCCAGAGGTACGCGGAGATCAGTGCCTCCAAAGGAGACGATGCCTGACTCCTCGTGAAACTTGATAGGAGTCCCAGGATTCCTGTGGCACGTGGAAAGGGACCCTTGGTCTCCCGCCTCAGCTGGAGAGGCGTCCCAATTGCCCTGCCAAGCCTCGAGGAGAATCCCGAGTTGTCCCTCGCAACTAGGCAGGAGTCCTGACGTCGCTGAACAAACACGTGGGTGGAAGGGCCATCCCCGTCGTAACTCGAGAATATACCCCAGGTTCCCGCCTCAACTCGAGAAAAACCATGAGACTTCCCCCTCGCCGCGAGATGAGGCCAGATTCCCCTGCACTGCGTGCAGAGCAATTCCGTGTTGCACATCACACATGAAAGGAGCCTTGATTTCCTTGATGGCACTCCAGAGAAACCCCAAGAACACTGTTTCAAGGTTGAGGGATCCTGAGGTCACTGTAGCAACACGAAAGAGCTCCGTGGACCAAAAATCAACTCGAGATGAGAGGTTAGTCCCTGGCTTCGACTCCAGGGGAATACCACCTTACCACAAGCACCTCAAGAGGAGGCTTCTCTCAGCTCTAGGTATGTGAGAGGGACCCTGAATTTGCGGCCTCAAGTGGAATGGACACCGCGATGCCCTGACGCGAAATAAGGCCGGATATCCCTGCAGTGACTTGAATGCAGGCTCGTCTTGCATGTCCCAAACCGAAAGGATGTCTGAATCCCCTGTGGAGACCACAGAGAATGACCTAGTTCCCCACCTCATCGCGACCGGAGGCCTCACATCCTTTGAAAACTCCAGAGGTACGCGGAGGTCAGTGCCTCCAAAGGAGACGATGCCTGACTCCTCGTGAAACTTGATAGGAGTCCCAGGATTCCTGTGGCACGTGGAAAGGGACCCTTGGTCTCGCGCCTCAGCTGGAGAGGCGTCCCAATTGCCCTGCCAAGCCTCGAGGAGAATCCCGAGTTGTCCCTCGCAACTAGGCAGGAGTCCTGCCATCGCTGAACAAACACGTGTGTAGAAGGGCCATCCCCATCGTAACTCGAGAATATACCCCAGGTTCCCGCCGCAACTCGAGAAAAACCATGAGACTTCCCCCTCGCCGCGAGATGAGGCCCGATTCCGCTGCACTGCGTGCAGAGCATTTCCGTGTTGCCCATCACACATGAAAGGAGCCTTGATTTCCTTGATGGCACTCCAGAGAAACCCCAAGAACACTGTTTCAAGGCTAGAGGGATCCAGAAGTCACTGTAGCAACATGAAAGAGCTCCGTGGACCAAAAATCAACTCGAGATGAGAGGTTAGTCCCTGGCTTCGACTCCAGAGGAATACCACCTTACCACAAGGACCTCAAGAGGAGGCTTCTCTCAGCTCTAGGTATGTGAGAGGGACCCTGAGTTTGCGGCCTCAAGTGGAATGGACACCGCGATGCCCTGACTCGAAATAAGGCCGGATATCCCTGCAGTGACTTGAATGCAGGCTCGTCTTGCATCTCCCAAGACGAAAGGATGTCTGAATGCCCTGTGGAGACCACAGAGAAAGACCTAGTTCCCCACCTCATGGCGACCGGAGGCCTCACATCCTTTGAAAACTTCAGAGGTACGCGGAGATCAGTGCCTCCAAAGGAGACGATGCCTGACTCCTCGTGAAACTTGATAGGAGTCACAGGATTCCTGTGGCACGTGGAAAGGGAACCTTGGTCTCCCGCCTCAGCTGGAGAGGCGTCCCAATTGCCCTGCCAAGCCTCGAGGAGAATCCCGAGTTGTCCCTCGCAACTAGGCGGGAGTCCTGACGTCGCTGAAGAAACACGTGTGTGGAAGGGCCATCCCCGTCGTAACTCGAGAATATACCCCAGGTTCCCGCCGCAACTCGAGAAAAACCATGAGACTTCCCCCTCGCCGCGAGATGAGGCCCGATTCCCCTGCACTGCGTGCAGAGCAATTCCGTGTTGCACATCACACATGAAAGGAGCCTTGATTTCCTTGATGGCACTCCAGAGAAACCCCAAGAACACTGTTTCAAGGCTAGAGGGATCCAGAGGTCACTGTAGCAACACGAAAGAGCTCCGTAGACCAAAAATCAACTCGAGATGAGAGGTTAGTCCCTGGCTTCGACTCCAGAGGAATACCACCTTAACACAAGCACCTCAAGAGGAGGCTTCTCTCAGCTCTAGGTATGTGAGAGGGACCCTGAGTTTGCGGCCTCAAGTGGAATGGACACCGCGATGCCCTGACCCGAAATAAGGCCGGATATCCCTGCAGTGACTTGAATGCAGGCTCGTCTTCCATCTCCCAAGATGAAAGGATGTCTGAATCCCCTGTGGAGACCACAGAGAAAGACCTAGTTCCCCACCTCATGGCGACCGGAGGCCTCACATCCTTTGAAAATTCCAGAGGTGCGCAGAGATCAGTGCCTCCAAAGGAGACGATGCCTGACTCCTCGTGAAACTTGATAGTAGTCACAGGATTCCTGTGGCACGTGGAAAGGGACCCTTGGTCTCCCGCCTCAGCTGGAGAGGCGTCCCAATTGCCCTGCCAAGCCTCGAAGAGAATCCCGAGTTGTCCCTCGCAACTAGGCAGAAGTCCTGACGTCGCTGAACAAACACGTGGGTGGAAGTGCCATCCCCGTCGTAACTCGAGAATATACCCCAGGTTCCCGCCGCAACTCGATCAAAACCATGAGACTTCCCCCTCGCCGAGAGATGAGGCCCGATTCCCCTACACTGCGTGCAGAGCAATTCCGTGTTGCACATCACACATGAAAGGAGGCTTAATTTCCTTGCTGACACTCCAGAGAAACCCCAAGAACACTGTTTCAAGGCTAGAGGGATCCTGAGGTCACTGTTGCAACACGAAGGAGCTCCGTGGAACAAAAATCAACTCGAGATGAGAGGTTAGTCCCTGGCGTCGACTCCAGAGGAATACCACCTTACCACAAGCACCTCAAGAGGAGGCTTCTCTCAGCTCTAGGTATGTGAGAGGGACCCTGAGTTTGCGGCCTCAAGTGGAATGGACACCGCGATTCCCTGACTCGAAATAAGGCCGGATATCCCTGCAGTGACTTGAATGCAGGCTCGTCTTGCATCTCCCAAGACGAAAGGATGTCTGAATCCCCTGTGGAGACCACAGAGAAAGACCTAGTTCCCCACCTCCTCGCGACTGGAGGCCTCACATCCTTTGAAAACTCCAGAGGTACGCGGAGATCAGTGCCTCCAAAGGAGACGATGCCTGATTCCTCGAGAAAATTGATAGGAGTCCCAGGATCACTTTGGCACGTGGAAAGGGATCCTTGGTCTCCCGCCTCAGCTGGAGAGGCGTCCCAATTGCCCTGCCAAGCCTCGAGGAGAATCCCGAGTTGTCCCTCGCAACTAGGCCGGAGTCCTGACGTGGCTGAACAAACACGTGGGTGGAAGGGCCATCCGCGACGTAACTCGAGAATATACCCCAGGTTCCCGCCGCAACTCGAGAAAAACCATGAGACTTCCCCCTCGCCGCGAGATGAGGCCCGATTCCCCTGCACTGCGTGCAGAGCAATTCCGTGTTGCACATCACACATCAAAGGAGCCTTGATTTCCTTGATTGCACTCCAGAGAAACCCCAAGAACACTGTTTCAAGGCTGGAGGGATCCTGAGGTCCCTGTAGAAGCACGAAAGAGCTCCGTGGACCATGAATCAACTCGAGATGAGAGGTTAGTCCCTGGCTTCGACTCCAGAGGAATACCAGCTTACCACAAGCACCTCAAGAGGAAGCTTCTCTCAGCTCTAGGTATGTGAGAGGGACCCTGAGTTTGCGGCCTCAAGTGGAATGGAGACCGCGATGCCCTGACTCGAAATAAGGCCGGATATCCCTGCAGTGACTTGAATGCAGGCTCGTCTTGCATCTCCCAAGACGAAAGGATGTCTGAATCCCCAGTGGAGACCACAGAGAATGACCTAGTTCCCCACCTCATCGCGACCAGAGGCCTCACATCCTTTGAAAACTCCAGAGGTGCGCGGAGATCAGTGCCTCCAAAGGAGACGATGCCTGACTCCTCGTGAAACTTGATAGGAGTCCCAGGATTCCTGTGGCACGTGGAAAGGGACACTTGGTCTCCCACCTCAGCTGGAGAGGCGTCCCAATTGCCCTGCCAAGCCTCGAGGAGAATCCCGAGTTGTCCCTCGCAACTAGGCAGGAGTCCTGCAGTCGCTGAACAAACACGTGGGTGGAAGGGCCATCCCCGTAGTAACTCGAAAATGTACCCCAGGGTCCCGCCGCAACTCGAGAAAAACCATGAGACTTCCCCCTCGCCGCGAGATGAGGCCCGATTCCCCTGCACTGCGTGCAGAGCAATTCCGTGTTGCACATCACACATGAAAGGAGCCTTGATTTCCTTGATGGCACTCCAGAGAAACCCCAAGAACACTGTTTCAAGGCTAGAGGGATCCTGAGGTCACTGTTGCAACACGAAAGAGCTCCGTGGAACAAAAATCAACTCGAGATGAAAGGTTAGTCCCTGGCTTCGACTCCAGGGGATTACCACCTTACAACAAGCACCTCAAGAGGAGGCTTCTCTCAGCTCTAGGTATGTGAGAGGGACCCTGATTTTGCGGCCTCAAGTGGAATGGACACTGCAATGCCATGACGCAAAATAAGGCCGGATATCCCTGCAGTGACTTGAATGCAGGCTCGTCTTGCATCTGCCAAGATAAACGGATGTCTGAATCCCCTGTGGAGACCGCAGAGAAAGACTTAGTTACCCACCTCATCGCGACCGGAGGCCTCACATCCTTTGAAAACTCCAGAGGTACGCGGAGATCAGTGCCTGCAAAGGAGACGATGCCTGACTCCTCGTGAAACTTGATAGGAGTCCCAGGATTCCTGTGGCAGGTGGAAAGGGACCCTTGGTCTCCCGCCTCAGCTGGAGAGGCGTCCCAATTGCCCTGCCAAGCCTCGAGGAGAATCCCGAGTTGTCCCTCGCAACTAGACAGGAGTCTGACTTCCCTGAACAAACACGTGTGTGGAAGGGCCATCCCCGGCGTAACTCGAGAATATACCCCAGGTTCCAATCGCAACTCGAGAAAAACCATTAGACTTCCCCCTCGCCGCAAAATGAGGCCCGATACCCTGCACTGCGTGCAGAGCAATTCGGTGTTGCACATCACACATGAAAGGAGCCTTGATTTCCTTGATGGCACTCCAGAGAAACCCCAGGAACACTGTTTCAAGGCTAGAGGGATCCTGAGGTCACTGTAGCAACACGAAAGAGCTCCATGGACCAAAAATCAACTCGAGATGAGAGGTTAGTCCCTGGCTTCGACTCCAGAGGAATACCACCTTACCACAAGCACCTCAAGAGGAGGCTTCTCGCAGCTCTATGTATGTGAGAGGGACCCTGAGTTTGCGGCCTCAAGTGGAATGGACACCGCAATGCCCTGACTCGAAATAAGGCCGGATATCCCTGCAGTGACTTGAATGCAGGCTCGTCTTGCATCTCCCAAGACGAAAGGATGTCTGAATCCCCTGTGGAGACCACAGAGAAAGACCTAGTTCCCCACCTCATGGCGACCGGAGGCCTCACATCCTTTGAATACTCCAGAGGTTCGCGGAGTTCAGTGCCTCCAAAGGAGACGATGCCTGACTCCTCGTGAAACTTGATAGGAGTCCCAGGATTCCTGTGGCACGTGGAAAGGGACCCTTGGTCTCCCGCCTCAGATGGAGAGGCGTCCCAATTGCCCTGCCAAGCCTCGAGGAGAATCCCGAGTTGTCCCTCGCAACTAGGCAGAAGTCCTGACGTCGCTGAACAAACACGTGGGTGGAAGTGCCATCCCCGTCGTAACTCGAGAATATACCCCAGGTTCCCGCCGCAACTCGATCAAAGCCATGAGACTTCCCCCTCGCCGAGAGATGAGGCCCGATTCCCCTACACTGCGTGCAGAGCAATTCCGTGTTGCACATCACACATGAAAGGAGGCTTAATTTCCTTGCTGACACTCCAGAGAAACCCCAAGAACACTGTTTCAAGGCTAGAGGGATCCTGAGGTCACTGTTGCAACACGAAAGAGCTCCGTGGAACAAAAATCAACTCGAGATGAGAGGTTAGTCCCTGGCTTCGACTCCAGAGGAATACCACCTTACCACAAGCACCTCAAGAGGAGGCTTCTCTCAGCTCTAGGTATGTGAGAGGGACCCTGAGTTTGCGGCCTCAAGTGGAATGGACACCGCGATTCCCTGACTCGAAATAAGGCCGGATATCCCTGCAGTGACTTGAATGCAGGCTCGTCTTGCATCTCCCAAGATGAAAGGATGTCTGAATCCCGTGTGGAGACCACAGAGAAAGACCTAGTTCCCCACCTCCTCGCGACTGGAGGCCTCACATCCTTTGAAAACTCCAGAGGTACGCGGAGATCAGTGCCTCCAAAGGAGACGATGCCTGACTCCTCGTGAAACTTGATAGGAGTCCCAGGATCCCTTTGGCACGTGGAAAGGGATCCTTGGTCTCCCGCCTCAGCTGGAGAGGCGTCCCAATTGCCCTGCCAAGCCTCGAGGAGAATCCCGAGTTGTCCCTCGCAACTAGGCCGGAGTCCTGACGTGGCTGAACAAACACGTGGGTGGAAGGGCCATCCGCGACGTAACTCGAGAATATACCCCAGGTTATCGCCGCAACTCGAGAAAAACCATGAGACTTCCCCCTCGCCGCGAGATGAGGCCCGATTCCCCTGCACTGCGTGCAGAGCAATTCCGTGTTGCACATCACACATCAAAGGAGCCTTGATTTCCTTGATTGCACTCCAGAGAAACCCCAAGAACACTGTTTCAAGGCTGGAGGGATCCTGAGGTCCCTGTAGAAGCACGAAAGAGCTCCGTGGACCATGAATCAACTCGAGATGAGAGGTTAGTCCCTGGCTTCGACTCCAGAGGAATACCAGCTTACCACAAGCACCTCAAGAGGAAGCTTCTCTCAGCTCTAGGTATGTGAGAGGGACCCTGAGTTTGCGGCCTCAAGTGGAATGGAGACCGCGATGCCCTGACTCGAAATAAGGCCGGATATCCCTGCAGTGACTTGAATGCAGGCTCGTCTTGCATCTCCCAAGACGAAAGGATGTCTGAATCCCCAGTGGAGACCACAGAGAATGACCTAGTTCCCCACCTCATCGCGACCGGAGGCCTCACATCCTTTGAAAACTCCAGAGGTGCGCGGAGATCAGTGCCTCCAAAGGAGACGATGCCTGACTCCTCGTGAAACTTGATAGGAGTCCCAGGATTCCTGTGGCACGTGGAAAGGGACACTTGGTCTCCCCCCTCAGCTGGAGAGGCGTCCCAATTGCCCTGCCAAGCCTCGAGGAGAATCCCGAGTTGTCCCTAGCAACTAGGCAGGAGTCCTGCAGTCGCTGAACAAACACGTGGGTGGAAGGGCCATCCCCGTAGTAACTCGAAAATATACCCCAGGGTCCCGCCGCAACTCGAGAAAAACCATGAGACTTCCCCCTCGCCGCGAGATGAGGCCCGATTCCCCTGCACTGCGTGCAGAGCAATTCCGTGTTGCACATCACACATGAAAGGAGCCTTGATTTCCTTGATGGCACTCCAGAGAAACCCCAAGAACACTGTTTCAAGGCTAGAGGGATCCTGAGGTCACTGTTGCAACACGAAAGAGCTCCGTGGAACAAAAATCAACTCGAGATGAAAGGTTAGTCCCTGGCTTCGACTCCAGGGGATTACCACCTTACAACAAGCACCTCAAGAGGAGGCTTCTCTCAGCTCTAGGTATGTGAGAGGGACCCTGATTTTGCGGCCTCAAGTGGAATGGACACTGAAATGCCATGACGCAAAATAAGGCCGGATATCCCTGCAGTGACTTGAATGCAGGCTCGTCTTGCATCTCCCAAGACGAAAGGATGTCTGAATCCCCTGTGGAGACCACAGAGAAAGACCTAGTTCCCCACCTCATCGCGACCGGAGGCCTCACATCCTTTGAAAATTCCAGAGGTACGCGGAGATCAGTGCCTCCAAAGGAGACGATGCCTGACTCCTCGTGAAACTTGATAGGAGTCCCAGGATTCCTGTGGCACGTGGAAAGGGACCCTTGGTCTCCCGCCTCAGCTGGAGAGGCGTCCCAATTGCCCTGCCAAGCCTCGAGGAGAATCCCGAGTTGTCCCTCGCAACTAGGCAGGAGTCCTGACGTCGCTGAACAAACGCGTGGGTGGAAGGGCCATCCCCGTCGTAACTCGACAATACACCCCAGGTTCCCGCCGCAACTCGAGAAAAACCATGAGACTTCCACCTCGCCGCGAGATGAGGCCCGATTCCCCTGCACTGCGTGCAGAGCAATTCCGTGTTGCACATCACACATGAAAGGAGCATTGATTTCCTTGATGGAACTCCAGGGAAACCCCAAGAACACTGTATCAAGGCTAGAGGGATCCTGAGGTCACTGTAGCAACACGAAAGAGCTCCGTGGACGAAAAATCAACTCGAGATGAGAGGTTAGTCCCTGGCTTCGACTCCAGTGGAATACCACCTTACCACAAGCACCTCAAGAGGAGGCTTCTCTCAGCTCCAGCTATGTGAGAGGGACCCTGAGTTTGCAGCCTCAAGTGGAATGGACACTGCGATGCCCTGACGGGAAATAACGCCGGATATCCCTGCAGTGACTTGAATGCAGGCTCGTCTTGGATCTCCCAAGATGAAAGGATGTCTGAATCCCCTGTGGAGACCACAGAGAAAGACCTAGTTCCCCACCTCATCGTGACCGGAGGCCTCACATCCTTTGAAACTCCAGAGGTACGTGGAGATCAGTGCCTCCAAAGGACACGATGCCTGACTCCTCCTGAAACTTGATAGGAGTCCCAGGAATCCTGTGGCACGTGGAAAGGGACCCTTGGTCTCCTGCCTCAGCTGGAGAGGCGTCCCAATTGCCCTGCCAAGCCTCGAGGAGAATCCCGAGTTGTTCCTCGCAACTAGGCAGGAGTCCTGACGTCGCTGAACAAACACGTGGGTGGAAGGGCCATCCCCGTCGTAACTCGAGAATATACCCCAGGTTCTCGCCGCAACTCGAGAAAAACCATGAGTCTTCCCCCTCGCCGTGAGATGAGGTCCGATTCCACAGCACTGCATGCAGAGCAATTCCGTGTTGCACATCACACATGAAAGGAGCCTTGATTTCCTTGATGGCACTCCAGAGAAACCCCAAGAACACTGTTTCAAGGCTAGAGGGATCCTGAGGTCACTGTAGCAACACGAAAGAGCTCCGTGGACCAAAAATCAACTCGAGATGAGAGGTTAGTCCCTGGATTCGACTCCAGAGGAATAACACCTTACCACAAGCACCTCAAGAGGAGCCTTCTCTCAGCTCTAGGTATGTGAGAGGGACCCTGAGTTTGCGGCCTCAAGTGGAATGGACACTGCGATGCCCTGACGGGAAATAACGCCGGATATCCCTGCAGTGACTTGAATGCAGGCTCGTCTTGCATCTCCCAAGATGAAAGGATGTCTGAATACCCTGTGGAGACCACAGAGAAAGACCCAGTTCCTCACTTCATGGCGACCAGAGGCCTCACATCCTTTGAAAACTCCAGAGGTACGCGGACATCAGTGCCTCCAAAGGAAATGGTGCCTGACTCCTCGTGAAACTTGATAGGAGTCCCAGGATTCCTGTGGCACGTGGAAAGGGACCCTTGGTCTACCGCCTCAGCTGGAGAGGTGTCCCAATTGCCCTGCCAAGCCTCGAGGAGAATCCCGAGTTGTCCCTCGCAACTAGGCAGGATTCCTGGCGTCGCTAAACAAACACGTGTGTGGAAGGGCCATCCCCGTCGTAACTCGAGAATATACCCCAGGTTCCCGCCGCCACTCGAGAAAAACCATGAGACTTCCCCCTCGCCGCGAGATGAGGCCCGATTCACCTGCACTGTGTGCAGAGCAATTCCGTGTTGCACATCACACATGAAAGGAGCCTTGATTTCCTTGATGGCACTCCAGAGAAACCCCAAGAACACTGTTTCAAGGCTAGAGGCATCCTGAGGTCACTGTAGCAACACGAAAGAGCTCCGTGGACCAAAAATCAACTCGAGATGAGAGGATAGTCCCTGGCTTCGACTCCAGAGGAATACCACCTAACCACAAGCACCTCAAGAGGAGGCTTCTCTCAGCTCTAGCTATGTGAAAGGGACCCTGAGTTTGTGGCCTCAAGTGGAATGGACACCGGGACGCTCTGACTCGAAATAAGGCCGGATATCCCTGCAGTGACTTGAATGCAGGCTCGTCTTGCATCTCCCAAGACGAAAGGATGTCTGAATCCCCTGTGGAGACCACAGAGAAAAACCTAGTTCCCCACCTCATCGCGACCGGAGGCCTCACATCCTTTGAAAACTTCAGAGGTACGCGGAGATGAGTGCCTCCAAAGGAGACGATGCCTGACTCCTCGTGAAACTTGATAGGAGTCCCAGGATTCCTGTGGCACGTGGAAAGGGACCCTTGGTCTCCCGCCTCAGCTGGAGAGGAGTCCCATTTGCCCTGCCAAGCCTCGAGGAGAATCCCGAGTTGTCCCTCGCAATTAGGCAGGAGTCCTGACCTCGCTGAACAAACACGTGTGTGGAAGGGCCATACCTGTAGTAACTCGAGAATATACCCCAGGTTCACGCCGCAACTCGAGAAAAACCATGAGACTTCCCCCTCGCCGCGAGATGAGGCCCGATTCCCCTGCACTGCGTGCAGATCAATGCCGTGTTGCACATCACACAGGACAGGAGCCTTGATTTCCTTGATGGCACTCCAGAGAAACCCCAAGAACACTGTTTCAATGCTAGAGGGATCCTGAGGTCACTGTGGCAACATGAAAGAGCTCCGTGGACCACAAATCAACTCGAGATGAGAGGTTAGTCCCTTGCTTCGACTCCAGAGGAATACCACCTTACCACAAGCACTTCAAGAGGAGGCTTCTCTCAGCTCTAGGTATGTGAGAGGGACCCTGAGTTTGCGCCCTCAAGTGGAATGGTCACCGCAATGCCCTGACTTGAAATTAGGCCGGATATGCCTGCAGTGACTTGAATTAGGCTCGTCTTGCATCTCCCAAGACGAAAGGATGTCTGAATCCCCTGTGGAGACCACAGAGAAAGACCTAGTTCCCCACCTCATCGCGACCGGAGGCCTCACATCCTTTGAAAACTCCAGAGGGACGCGCTGATCAGTGCCTCCAAAGGAGATGATGCCTGACTCCTCGGGAAACTTGATAGGAGTCCCAGGATTCCTGTGGCACGTGGAAAGGGACCCTTGGTCTCCCGCCTCAGCTGGAGAGGCGTCCCAATTGCCCTGCCAAGCCTCTAGGAGAATCCCGAGTTGTCCCTCGCAACTATGCAGAGTCCAGACTTCGCTGAACAAACAGGTGTGTGGAATGGGCATCCCCGTCGTAACTCGACAATATACCCCAGGTTCCCGCCGCAACTCGAGAAAAACCATGAGACTTCCCCCTCGCCGCGAGATGAGGCCTGATTCCCCTGCACTGCGTGCAGAGCAATGCCGTGTTGCACATCACACAGGAAAGGAGCCTTGATTACCTTGATGGCACTCCACAGAAATCCCAAAAACACTGTTTCAAGGCTAGAGGGATGCTGAGGTCACTGTAGCAACACGAATGAGCTCGGTGAACCAAAAATCAACTCGAGATGAGAGGTTAGTCCCTGGCTTCGACTCCAGAGGAATACCACCTTTCCACAAGCACCTCAAGAGGAGGCTTCTCTCAGCTCTAGGTATGTGAGAGGGACCCTGAGTTTGCAGCCTCAAGTCGAATGGACACCGCGATGCCCTGACTCGTAGTAAGGCTGGATATGCCTGCAGTGACTTGAATGCAGGCTCGACTTGCATCTCCCAAGACGAAAGGATGTCTGAATCCCCTGTGGAGACCACAGAGAAAGACCTAGTTCCCCACCTCATCGCGACCGGAGGCCTCACATCCTTTGAAAACTCCAGAGGGACGCGGAGATCAGTGCCTCCAAAGGAGACGATGCCTGACTCCTCGTGAAACTTGATAGGAGTCCCAGGATTCCTGTGGCACGTGGAAAGGGACCCTTGGTCTCCCGCCTCAGCTGGAGAGGCGTCCCAATTGCCCTGCCAAGCCTCGAGGAGAATCCCGAGTTGTCCCTCGCAACTAGGCAGGAGTTCTGACGTCGCTGAACAAACACGTGTGTGGAAGGGCCATCCCCGTCGTAACTCGAGAATCTACCCCAGGTCCCCGCCGCAACTCGAGAAAAACCATGAGACTTCCCCCTCGCCGTGAGAAGAGGCCTGATTTCCCTGCACTGCGTGCAGAGCAATGCCCTGTTGCACATCACACAGGAAAGGAGCCTTGATTTCCTTGATGGCACTCCAGAGAAAGCCCAACAACACTGTTTCAAGGATAGAGGGATCCTGAGGTCACTGTAGCATCACGAAAGAGCTCCGTGGACCAAAAATCAACCCGAGATGAGAGGTTAGTCCCTGGCTTCGACTCCAGAGGAATACCACCTTACCACAAGCACCTCAAGAGGAGGCTTCTCTCAGCTCTAGGTATGTGAGAGTGACCCTGAGTTTGCGGCCTCAAGTGGAATGGACACCGCGATGCCCTGACTCGAAATAAGGCCGGATATGCCTGCAGTGACTTGAATGCAGGCTCGTCTTGCATCTCCCAAGACGAAAGGATCTCTGAATCCCCTGTTGAGACCACAGGGAAAGACCTAGCTCCCCACCTCATCGTGAGCGGTGGCCTCACATCCTTTGAAAACTCCAGAGGGACGCGGAGATCAGTGCCTCCAAAGAGACGATGCCTGACTCCTCGTGAAACTTGATAGGAGTCGCAGGATACCTGTGGCACGTGGAAAGGGACCCTTGGTCTCCCGTCTCGGCTGGAGAGGCGTCCCAATTGCCCTGCCAAGCCTCGAGGAGAATCCCGAGTTGTCCCTCTCAACTAGGCAGGAGTCCTGACGTCGCTGAACAAACACGTGTGTGCAAGGGCCATCCCCGTCGTAACTCGAGAATATACCCCATGTCCCGCCGCAACTCAAGAAAAACCGTGAGACTTCCCCCTTGCCAGAAGATGAGGCCGGATTCCCCTGCACTGCATGCAGAGCAGTGCCGTGTTGCACATCACACAGGAAAGGAGCCTTGATTTCCTTGATGGCACTCCAGAGAAACCCCAAGAACACTGTTTCAAGGCTAGAGGGATCCTGAGGTCACTGTAGCAACACGAAAGAGCTCCGTGGACCAAAAATCATCTCGAGATGAGAGGTTAGTCCCTGGCTTCGACTCCAGAGGAATACCACCTTACCACAAGCACCTCAAGAGGAGGCTTCTCTCAGCTCTAGGTATGTGAGAGGGACCCTGATTTTGCGGCCTCCAGTGGAAAGGACACCGCGATGCCCTGACTCGAAATAAGGCCGGATATCCCTGCAGTGACTTGAATGCAGGCTCGTCTTGCATCTCCCAAGACGAAAGGATGTCTGAATCCCCTGTGGAGCCCACAGAGAAAGACCTACTTCCCCACCTCATCGCGACCGGAGGCCTCACATCCTTTGAAAACACCAGAGGTACGCGGAGATCAGTGCCTCCAAAGGAGACGATGCCTGACTCCTCGTGAAACTTGATAGGAGTCCCAGGATTCCTGTGGCACCTGGAAAGGGACCCTTGGTCTCCCGCCTCAGCTGGAGAGCCGTCGAATGGCCCTGCCAAGCCTCGAGGAGAATCCCGAGTTGTCCCTCGCAACTAGGCAGGAGTCCTGACGTCGCTGAACAAACACGTGTGTGGAAGGGCCATCCCCGTCGTAACTCAAGAATATACCCCAGGTTCCCTCCGCAACTGGAGAAAAACCATGAGACTTCCCCCTCGCTGCGAGATGAGGCCCGATTCCCCTGCACTGCGTGCAGAGCAATGCCGTGTTGTACATCACACAGGAAAGGAGCCATGATTTCATTGATGGCACTCCAGAGATACCCCAAGAACACTGTTTCAAGGCTAGAGGGATCCTGAGGTCACTGTAGCAACACGAAAGAGCTCCGTGGACCAAAAATCAACTCGAGATGAGAGGTTAGTCCCTGGCTTCGACTCCAGAGGAATACCACCTTACCACAAGCACCTCAACAGGAGGCTTCTCTCAGCTCTAGGTATGTGAGAGGGACCCTGAGTTTGCGGCCTCAAGTGGAATGGACATCGCGATGCCCTGACTTGAAATAAGGCCGGATATCCCTGCAGTGACTTGAATGCAGGCTCGTCTTGCATTTCCCAAGACGAAAGGTTGTCTGAATCCCCTGTGGAGAACACAGATAAAGACCTAGTTCCCCACCTCATCACCACCGTAGGCTTCACATCCTTTGAAAACTCCAGAGGGACGCGGAGATCAGTGCCTCCAAAGGAGACGATGCCTGACTGCTCGGGAAACTTGATAGGGGTCCCAGGATTCCTGTGGCACGTGAAAAGGGTCCCTTGGTCTCCCGCCTCAGCTGAAGAGGCGTCCCAATTGCCCTGCCAAGCCGCAAGGAGAATCCCGAGTTGTCCCTCGCAACTAGGCAGGAGTCCTGACGTCGCTGAACAAACAGGTGTGTGGAAGGGCGATCCCCGTCGTAACTCGAGAATATACCCCAGGTTCCCGCCGCAACTCGAGAAAAACCATGAGACTTCCCCCTCGATGCAAAATAAGGCCCGATACCCTGCACTGCGTGCAGAGCAATTCCGTGTTGCACATCACACATGAAAGGAGCCTTGATTTCCTTGATGGCACTCCAGAGAAACCCCAAGAACACTCTTTCAAGGTTGAGGGATCCTGAGGTCACTGTAGCAACACGAAAGAGCTCTGTGGACCAAAAATCAACTCGAGATGAGAGGTTAGTCCCTGGCTTCGACTCCAGAGGAATACCACCTTACCACAAGCACCTCAAGAGGAGGCTTCTCTCAGCTCTATGGATGTGAGAGGGACTCTGAGTTTGCGGCCTCAAGTGGAATGGAGACCGCGATGCCCTGACTCGAAATCATGCCGGATAACCCTGCAGTGACTTGAATGCAGGCTCGTCTTGCTTCTCCCAAGACGAAAGGATGTCTGAATCCCCAGTGGAGACCACAGAGAAAGACCTAGTTCCCCACCTCATCGCGACCGGAGGCCTGACATCCTTTGAAAACTCCAGAGGTACGCGGAGATCAGTGCCTCCAAAGGAGACGATGCCTGACTCCTCGTGAAACTTGATAGGAGTCACAGGATTCCTGTGGCACGTGGAAAGGGAACCTTGGTCTCCCGCCTCAGCTGGAGAGGCGTCCCAATTGCACTTCCAAGCCTCGAGGAGAATCCAGAGTTGTCCCTCGCAACTAGGCAGGAGTACGGACATGGCTGAACAAACACGTGGGTGGAAGGGCCATCCCCGTCGTAACTCGAGAATATACCCCAGGTTCCCATCGCAACTCGAGAAAAACCATGAGACTTCCCCCTCGATGCAAAATAAGGCCCGATACCCTGCACTGCGTGCAGAGCAATTCCGTGTTGCACATCACACATGAAAGGAGCCTTGATTTCCTTGATGGCACTCCAGAGAAACCCCAAGAACACTGTTTCAAGGTTGAGGGATCCTGAGGTCACTGTAGCAACACGAAAGAGCTCCGTGGACCAAAAATCAACTCGAGATGAGAGGTTAGTCCCTGGCTTCGACTTCAGTGGAATACCACCTTACAACAAGCACCTCAACAGGAGGCTTCTCTCAGCTCTATGTATGTGAGAGGGACCCTGAGTTTGCCGCCTCAAGTGGAATGGAGACCGCGATGCCCTGACTCGAAATCAGGCCGGATATCCCTGCAGTGACTTGAATGCAGGCTCGTCTTGCATCTCCCAAGACGAAAGGATGTCTGAATCCCCTGTGGAGACCACAGAGAAAGACCTAGTTCCCCACCTCATCGCGACCGGAGGCCTCACATCCTTTGAAAACTTCAGAGGTGCGCGGAGATCAGTGCCTCCAAAGGAGACGATGCCTGACTCCTCGTGAAACTTGATAGGAGACCCAGGATTCCTGTGGCACGTGGAAAGGGACCCTTGGTCTCCCGCCTCAGCTGGAGAGGCGTCCCAATTGCCCTGCCAAGCCTCGAGGAGAATCCCGAGTTGTCCCTCGCAACTAGGCAGGAGTCCTGACGTCGCTGAACAAACACGTGGGTGGAAGGGCCATCCCCGTCGTAACTCGAGAATATACCCCAGGTTCCCGCCGCAACTCGAGAAAAACCATGAGACTTCCCCCTCGCCGCGAGATAAGGCCCGATTCCCCTGCACTGATTGCAGAGCAATTCCGTGTTGCACATCACACATGAAAGGAGCCTTGATTTCCTAGATGGCACTCCAGAGAAACCCCAAGAACACTGTTTCAAGGTTGAGGGATCCTGAGGTCACTGTAGCAACACGAAAGAGCTCCGTGGACCAAAAATCAAGTCGAGATGAGAGGTTAGTCCCTGGCTTCGACTCCAGAGGAATACCACCTTACCACAAGCACCTCAAGAGGAGGCTTCTCTCAGCTCTAGGTATGTGAGAGGGACCCTGAGTTTGCGGCCTCAAGTGGAATGGACACCGCGATGCCCTGACTCGAAATAAGGCCGGATATCCCTGCAGTGACTTGAATGCAGGCTCGTATTGCATCTCCCAACACGAAAGGATGTCTGAATCCCCTGTGGAGACCACAAAGAAAGACCTAATTCCTCACCTCATCGCGACCGGAGGCCTGACATCCTTTGAAAACTCCAGAGGTACGCGGAGATCAGTGCCTCCAAAGGAGACGATGCCTGACTCCTCGTGAAACTTGATAGGAGTCCCAGGATTCCTGTGGCACGTGGAAAGGGAACCTTGGTCTCCCGCCTCAGCTGGAGAGGCGTCCCAATTGCACTTCCAAGCCTCGAGGAAAATCCAGAGTTGTCCCTCGCAACTAGGCAGGAGTACGGACATGGCTGAACAAACACGTGGGTGGAAGGGCCATCCCCGTCGTAACTCGAGAATATACCCCAGGTTCCCATCGCAACTCGAGAAAAAACATGAGACTTCCCCCTCGATGCAAAATAAGGCCCGATACCCTGCACTGCGTGCAGAGCAATTCCGTGTTGCACATCACACATGAAAGGAGCCTTGATTTCCTTGATGGCACTCCAGAGAAACCCCAAGAACACTGTTTCAAGGTTGAGGGATCCTGAGGTCACTGTAGCAACACGAAAGAGCTCCGTGGACCAAAAATCAACTCGAGATGAGAGGTTAGTCCCTGGCTTCGACTTCAGTGGAATACCACCTTACCACAAGCACCTCAACAGGAGGCTTCTCTCAGCTCTATGTATGTGAGAGGGACCCTGAGTTTGCCGCCTCAAGTGGAATGGAGACCGCGATACCCTGACTCGAAATCAGGCCGGATATCCCTGCAGTGACTTGAATGCAGGCTCGTCTTGCATCTCCCAAGACGAAAGGATGTCTGAATCCCCTGTGGAGACCACAGAGAAAGACCTAGTTCCCCACCTCATCGCGACCGGAGGCCTCACATCCTTTGAAAACTCCAGAGGTACGCGGAGATCAGTGCCTCTAAAGGAGACGATGCCTGACTCCTCGTGAAACTTGATAGGAGACCCAGGATTCCTGTGGCACGTGGAAAGGGACCCTTGGTCTCCCGCCTCAGCTGGAGAGGCGTCCCAATTGCCCTGCCAAGCCTCGAGGAGAATCCCGAGTTGTCCCTCGCAACTAGGCAGGAGTCCTGACGTCGCTGAACAAACACGTGGGTGGAAGGGCCATCCCCGTCGTAACTCGAGAATATACCCCAGGTTCCCGCCGCAACTCGAGAAAAACCATGAGACTTCCCCCTCTCCGCGAGATAAGGCCCGATTCCCCTGCACTGCGTGCAGAGCAATTCCGTGTTGCACATCACACATGAAAGGAGCCTTGATTTCCTAGATGGCACTCCAGAGAAACCCCAAGAACACTGTTTCAAGGTTGAGGGATCCTGAGGTCACTGTAGCAACACGAAAGAGCTCCGTGGACCAAAAATCAACTCGAGATGAGAGGTTAGTCCCTGGCTTCGACTCCAGAGGAATACCACCTTACCACAAGCACCTCAAGAGGAGGCTTCTCTCAGCTCTATGTATGTGAGAGGGACCCTGAGTTTGCGGCCTCAAGTGGAATGGACACCGCGATGCCCTGACTCGAAATAAGGCCGGATATCCCTGCAGTGACTTGAATGCAGGCTCGTATTGCATCTCCCAACACGAAAGGATGTCTGAATCCATTGTGGAGACCACAGGGAAAGACCTAGTTCCCCACCTCATCGCGACCGGAGGCCTCACATCCTTTGAAAACTCCAGAGGTACGCAGAGATCAGTGCCTCCAAAGGAGACGATGCCTGACTCCTCGTGAAACTTGATAGGAGTCCCAGGATTCCTGTGGCACGTGGAAAGGGACACTTGGTCTCCCGCCTCAGCTGGAGAGGCGTCCCAATTGCCCTGCCAAGCCTCGAGGAGAATCCAGAGTTGTCCCTCGCAACCAAGCGGAGTCAGGACATGGCTGAACAAACACGTGGGTGGAAGGGCCTTCCCCGTCGTAACTCGAGAATATACCCCAGGTTCCCATCGCAACTCGAGAAAAAACATGAGACTTCCCCCTCGATGCAAAATAAGGCCCGATACCCTGCACTGCGTGCAGAGCAATTCCGTGTTGCACATCACACATGAAAGGAGCCTTGATTTCTTTGATGGCACTCCAGAGAAACCCCAAGAACACTGTTTCAAGGTTGAGGGATCCTGAGGTCACTGTAGCAACACGAAAGAGCTCCGTGCACCAAAAATCAACACCAGATGAGAGGTTAGTCCCTGGCTTCGACTTCAGTGGAATACCACCTTACCACAAGCACCTCAAGAGGAGGCTTCTCTCAGCTCTATGTATGTGAGAGGGACCCTGAGTTTGCCGCCTCAAGTGGAATGGAGACCGCGATGCCCTGACTCGAAATCAGGCCGCATATCCCTGCAGTGACTTGAATGCAGGCTCGTCTTGCATCTCCCAAGACGAAAGGATGTCTGAAACCCCTGTGGTGACCACAGAGAAAGACCTAGTTCCCCACCTCATCGCGACCGGAGGCCTCACATCCTTTGAAAACTCCAGAGGTACACTGAGATCAGTGCCTCCAAAGGAGACGATGCTTGACTCCTCGTGAAACTTGATAGTAGACCCAGGATTCCTGTGGCACGTGGAAAATGACACTTGGTCTCCCGCCTCAGCTGGAGAGGCGTCCCAATTGCCCTGCCAAGCCTCGAGGAGAATCCCGAGTTGTCCCTCGCAACTAGGCAGGAGTCCTGACGTCGCTGAACAAACACGTGGGTGGAAGGGCCATCCCCGTCGTAACTCGAGAATATACCCCAGGTTCCCGCCGCAACTCGAGAAAAACCATGAGACTTCCCCCTCGCCGTGAGATGAGGCCCGATTCCCCTGCACTGCGTGCAGAGCAATTCCGTGTTGCACATCACAGATGAAAGGAGCCTTGATTTCCTTGATGGCACTCCAGAGAAACCCCAAGAACACTGTTTCAAGGCTGGAGGGATCCTGAGGTCCCTGTAGCAGCACGAAAGAGCTCCGTGGACCATGAAACAACTCGAGATGAGAGGTTAGTCCCTGGCTTCGACTCCAGAGGAATACCACCTTACCACAAGCACCTCAAGAGGAGGCTTCTCTCAGCTCTAGGTATGTGAGAGGGACCCTGAGTTTGCGGCCTCAAGTGGAATGGAGACCGCGCTGCCCTGACTCGAAATAAGGCCGGATATCCCTGCAGTGACTTGAGTGCAGGCTCATCTTGCATCTCCCAAGACGAAAGGATGTCTGAATCCCCTGTGGAGACCACAGAGAAAGACCTAGTTCCCCACCTCATTGCGACCGGAGGCCTCACATTCTTTGAAAATTCCAGAGGTACGCGGAGATCAGTGCCTCCAAAGGAGACGATGCCTGACTCCTCGTGAAACTTGATAGGAGTCCCAGGATTCCTGTGGCACGTGGAAAGGGACCCTTGGTCTCCAGCCTCATCTGGAGAGGCGTCGCAATTGCCCTGCCAAGCCTCGAGGAGAATCCCGAGTTGTCCCTCGCAACTAGGCAGGGGTCCTGACGTCGCTGAACAAACACGTGGGTGGAAGGGCCATCCCCGTCGTAACTCGAGAATATACCCCAGGTTCCCGCCGCAACTCGAGAAAAACCATGAGACTTCCCCCTCGCCGCGAGATTAGGCCCGATTCCCCTGCACTGCGTGCAGAGCAATTCCGTGTTGCACATCACAAATGAAAGGAGCCTTGATTTCCTTGATGGCACTCCAGAGAAACCCCAAGAACACTGTTTCAAGGCTGGAGGCATCCTGAGATCCCTGTATCAGCACGAAAGAGCTCCGTGGTCCATGAATCAACTCGAGATGAGAGGTTAGTCCCTGGATTCAACTCCAGAGGAATACCACCTTACCACAAGCACCTCAAGAGGAGGCTTCTCTCAGCTCTAGGTATGTGAGAGGGACCCTGAGTTTGCGGCCTCAAGTGGAATGGACACAGCGATGCCCTGACTCGAAATAAGGCCGGATATCCCTGCAGTGACTTGAAGGCAGGCTCGTCTTGCATCTCCCAAGACGAAAGGATGTCTGAATCCCCTGTGGAGACCACAGAGAAAGACCTAGTTCCCCACCTCATCGCGACCGGAGGCCTCACATCCTTTGAAAACTCCAGAGGTATGCGGAGATTAGTGCCTCAAAGGAGACGATGCCTGACCCCTCGTGAAACTTGATAGGAGTCCCAGGATTCCTGTGGCACGTGGAAAGGGACCCTTGGTCTCCCGCCTCAGCTGGAGAGGCGTCCCAATTGCCCTGCCAATCCTCGAGGAGAATCCCGAGTTGTCCCTCGCAACTAGGCAGGAGTCCTGACGGCGCTGAACAAACACGTGGGTGGAAGGGCCAGACCCGTCGTAACTCGAGAATATACCCCAGGTTCCCGCCGCAACTCGAGAAAAACCATGAGACTTCCCCCTCGCCGCGAGATGAGGCCCGATTCCCCTGCACTGCGTGCAGAGCAATTCCGTGTTGCACATCACACATGAAAGGAGCCTTGATTTCCTTGATGGCACTCCAGAGAAACCCCAAGAACACTGTTTCAAGGCTGGAGGGATCCTGAGGTCCCTGTAGCAGCACGAAAGAGCTCCGTGGACCATGAATCAACTCGAGATGAGAGGTTAGTCCCTGGCTTCGACTCCAGAGGAATACCACCTTACCACAAGCACCTCAAGAGGAGGCTTCTCTCAGCTCTAGCTATGTGAGAGGGACCCTGAGTTTGCGGCCTCAAGTGGAATGGACACCGCGATGCCCTGACGCGAAATAAAGCCGGATATCCCTGCAGTGACTTGAATGCCGGCTCGTCTTGTATCTCCCAAGACGAAAGGATGTCTGAATCCCCTGTGGAGACCACAGAGAAAGACCTAGTTCCCCACCTCATCGCGACCGGAGGCCTCACATCCTTTGAAAACTCCAGAGGTACGCGGAGATCAGTGCCTCCAAAGGAGACGATGCCTGACTCCTCGTGAAACTTGATAGGAGTCCCAGGATTCCTGTGGCACGTGGAAAGGGACCCTTGGTCTCCCGCCTCAGCTGGAGAGGCGTCCCAATTGCCCTGCCAAGCCTCGAGGAGAATCCCGAGTTGTCCCTCGCAACTAGGCAGGAGTCCTGCCGTCGCTGAACTAACACGTGTGTGGAAGTGCCATCCCCGTCGTAACTCGAGAATATACCCCAGGTTCACGCCGCAACTCGAGAAAAACCATGAGACTTCCCCCTCGCCGCGAGATGAGGCCCGATTCCCCTGCACTGCGTGCAGAGCAATTCTGTGTTGCACATCACACATGAAAGGAGCCTTGATTTCCTTGATGGCACTCCAGAGAAACCCCAAGAACACTGTTTCAAGGTTGAGGGATCCTGAGGTCACTGTAGCAACACGAAAGAGCTCCGTGGACCAAAAATCAACTCGAGATGAGAGGTTAGTCCCTGGCTTCGACTCCAGAGGAATACCACCTTACCACAAGCACCGTAAGAGGAGGCTTCTCTCAGCTCTAGGTATGTGAGAGGGACCCTGAGTTTGCGGCCTCAAGTGGAACGGACACCGCGATTCCCTGACGCGAAATAAGGCCGGATATCCCTGCAGTGACTTGAATGCAGGCTCGTCTTGCATCTCCCAAGACGAAAGGATGTCTGAATCCCCTGTGGAGACCACAGAGAATGACCTAGTTCCCCACATCATCACGACCGGAGGCCTCACATCCTTTGAAAACTCCAGAGGTACGCAGAGATCAGTGCCTCCAAAGGAGACGATGCCTGACTTCTCGTGAAACTTGATAGGAGTCCCAGGATTCCTGTGGCACGTGGAAAGGGACACTTGGTCTCCCGCCTCAGCTGGAGAGGCGTCCCAATTGCCCTGCCAAGCCTCGAGGAGAATCCCGAGTTGTCCCTCGCAACTAGGCAGGAGTCCTGACGTCGCTGAAGAAACACGTGGGTGGAAGGGCCATCCCCTCGTAACTCGAGAGTATTCCCCAGGTTCCCGCCGCAACTCGAGAAAAACCATGAGACTTCCCCCTCGCCGCGAGATGAGGCCCGATTCCCCTGCACTGCGTGCAGAGCAATTCCGTGTTGCACATCACACATGAAAGGAGCCTTGATTTCCTTGATGGCACTCCAGAGAAACCCCAAGATCACTGTTTCAAGGCTAGAGGGATCCTGAGGTCACTGTAGCAACACGAAAGAGCTCCGTGGACCAAAAATCAACTCGAGATGAGAGGTTAGTCCCTGGCTTCGACTCCAGAGGAATACCACCTTACCACAAGCACCTCAAGAGGAGGCTTCTCTCAGCTCTAGCTATGTGAGAGGGACCCTGAGTTTGCGGCCTCAAGTGGAATGGACACCGCGATGCCCTGACGCGAAATAAAGCCGGATATCCCTGCAGTGACTTGAATGCCGGCTCGTCTTGTATCTCCCAAGACGAAAGGATGTCTGAATCCCCTGTGGAGACCACAGAGAAAGACCTAGTTCCCACCTCATCGCGACCGGAGGCCTCACATCCTTTGAAAACTCCAGAGGTACGCGGAGATCAGTGCCTCCAAAGGAGACGATGCCTGACTCCTCGTGAAACTTGATAGGAGTCCCAGGATTCCTGTGGCACGTGGAAAGGGAACCTTGGTCTCCCGCCTCAGCTGGAGAGGCGTCCCAATTGCCCTGCCAAGCCTCGAGGAGAATCCCGAGTTGTCCCTCGCAACTAGGCAGGAGTCCTGACGTCGCTGAACAAACACGTGGGTGGAAGGGCCATCCCCGTCGTAACTCGAGAATATACCCCAGGTTCCCGCCGCAACTCGAGAAAAACCATGAGACTTACCCCTCGCCGCGAATTGAGGCCCGATTCCCCTGCACTGCGTACAGAGCAATTCCGTGTTGCACATCACACATGAAAGGAGCCTTGATTTCCTTGATGGCACTCCAGAGAAATCCCAAGAACACTGTTTCAAGGTTGAGGGAACCTGAGTTCACTGTAGCAACACGAAAGAGCTCCTTGGACCAAAAATCAACTCGAGATGAGAGGTTAGTCCCTGGCTTCTACTCCAGAGGAATACCACCTTACGACAAGCACCTCAAGAGGAGGCTTCTCTCAGCTCTAGGTATGTGAGAGGGACCCTGAGTTTGCGGCCTCAAGTGGAATGGACACCGCGATGCCCTGACTCGAAATAAGGCCGGATATCCCTGTAGTGACTTGAATGCAGGCTCGTCTTGCATCTCCCAAGACGAAAGGATGTCTGAATCCCCTGTGGAGACCACAGAGAAAGACCTAGTTCCACACCTCATCGCGAACGGAGGCCTCACATCCTTTGAAAACTCCAGAGGTACGCGGAGATCAGTGCCTCCAAAGGAGACGATGCCTGACTCCTCGTGAAACTTGATAGGAGTCCCAGGATTCCTGTGGCACGTGGAAAGGGACCCTTGGTCTCCCGCCTCAGCTGCAGAGGCGTCCCAAATGCCCTGCCAAGCCTCGAGGAGAATCCCGAGTTGTCCCTCGCAACTAGGCAGGAGTCCTGACGCGGCTGAACAAACACGTGGGTCGAAGGGCCATCCCCGTCGTAACTCGAGAATATAGCCCAGGTTCCCGCCGCAACTCGAGAAAAACCATGAGACTTCCCCCTCGCCGCGATATGAGGCCCGATTCCCCAACACTGCGTGCAGAGCAATTCCGTGTTTCACATCACACATGAAAGGAGCCTTGATTTTCTTGATGGCACTCCAGAGAAACCCCAAGAACACTGTTTCAAGGCTAGAGGGATCCTGAGGTCACTGTAGCAACACGAAAGAGCTCCGTGGACGAAAAATCAACTCGAGATGAGAGGTTAGTCCCTAACTTCGACTCCAGAGGAATACCAGCTTACCACAAGCACCTCAAGAGGAAGCTTCTCGCAGCTTTAGGTATGTGAGAGGAACCCTGAGTTTGCAGCCTCAAGTGGAATGGACACCGCGATGCCCTGACTCGAAATAGGCCGGATATCCGTGCAGTGACTTGAATGCAGGCTCGTCTTGCATCTCCCAAGACGAAAGGATGTCTGAATCCCCTGTGGAGACCACAGAGAAAGACCTAGTTCCCCACCTCATCGCGACCGGAAGCCTCATCCTTTGAAAACTCCAGAGGTACGCGGAGATCAGTGCCTCCAAAGGAGACGATGCCTCACTCCTCGTGAAACTTGATAGGAGTCCCAGGCTTCCTGCGGCACGTGGAAAGGGACCCTTGGTCTCCCGTCTCAGCTGGAGAGGCGTCCCAATTGCCCTGCCAATCCTCGAGGAGAATCCCGAGTTGTCCCTCGCAACTAGGCAGGAGTCCTGACATCGCTGAAGAAACACGTGAGTGGAAGGACCATCCGCGTCGTAACTCGAGAATATATCCCAGGTTCCCGCTGCAACTCGAGAAAATCCATGAGACTTCCCCCTGGCCGTGAGATGAGGCCCGATTCCCCTGCACTGCATGCAGAGCAATTCGGTGCTGCACATCACACATGAAAGGATCCTTGATTTCCTTGATGGCACTCCAGAGAAACCCCAAGAACACTGTTTCAAGGCTAGAGGGATCCTGATGTCACTGTAGCAACACGAAAGAGCTCCGTGGACCAAAAATCAACTCGAGATGAGAGGTTAGTCACTGGCTTCGACTCCAGAGGAATACCACCTTACCACAAGCACCTCAAGAGGAGGCTTCTCTCAGGTCTAGGTATGTGAGAGGGACCCTGATTTTGCGGCCTCAAGTGGAATGAACACCGCGATGCCCTGACTCGAAATAAGGCCGGATATCCGTGCAGTGACTTGAATGCAGGCTCGTCTTGCATCTCCCAAGACGAAAGGATGTCTGAATCCCCTGTGGAGACCACAGAGAAAGACCTAGTTCCCCACCTCATCGCGACCGGAGGCCTCACATCCTTTGAAAACTCCAGAGGTACGCGGAGATCAGTGCCTCCAAAGGAGACGATGCCTGACTCCTCGTGAAACTTGATAGGAATCCCAGGATTGCTGTGGCACGTGGAAAGGGACCCTTGGTCTCCCGCCTCAGCTGGAGAGGCGTCCCAATTGCCCTGCCAAGCCTCGAGGAGAATCCCGAGTTGTCCCTCACAACTAGGCAGGAGTCCTGACGCGGCTGAACAAACACGTGTGTGGAAGGGCCATCCCCGTCGTAACTCGAGAATATACCCCAGGTTCCCGCCGCAACTCGAGAAAAACCATGAGACTTCCCCCTCGCCGCGAGATGAGGCCCGATTCCCCTGCACTGCGTGCAGAGCAATTCCATGTTGCACATCACACATGAAAGGAGCCTTGATTTCCTTGATGGCACTCCAGAGAAACCCCAAGAACACTGTTCCAAGGCTAGAGGGATCCTGAGGTCACTGTAGGCACACTAAAGAGCTCCGTGGACCAAAAATCAACTCGAGATGAGAGGTTAGTCCCTGGCTTCGACTCCAGAGGAATACCACCTTACCACAAGCACCTCAAGAGGAGGCTTCTCTCAGCTCTAGGTATGTGAAAGGGACCCTAAGTTTGCAGCCTCAAGTGGAATGGACACCGCGATGCCCTGACTCGAAATAAGGCCGGATATCCCTGCAGTGACTTGAATGCAGGCTCGTCTTGCATCTCCCAAGACGAAAGGATGTCTGAATCCCCTGTGGAGACCACAGAGAAAGACCTAGTTCCCCACCTCATCGCGACCGGAGGCCTCACATCCTTTGAAAACTCCAGAGGTACGCGGAGATCAGTGCCTAAAAACGAGACGATGCCTGACTCCTCGTGAAACTTGATAGGAATCCCAGGATTGCTGTGGCACGTGGAAAGGAACCCTTGGCCTCCCGCCTCAGCTGGAGAGGCGTCCCAATTGCCCTGCCAAGCCTCGAGGAGAATCCCGAGTTGTCCCTCCCACCTAGGCAGGAGTCCTGACATGGCTGAACAAACACGTGGGTGGAAGGGCCATCCCCGTCGTAACTCGAGAATATACCCCAGGTTCCCACCGCAACTCGAGAAAAACCATGAGACTTTCCCCTCACCGCGATATGAGGCCCGATTCCCCTACACTGCGTGCAGAGCAATTCCGTGTTGCACATCACACATGAAAGGAGCCTTGATTTCCTTGATGGCACTCCAGAGAAACCCCAAGAACACTGTTTCAAGGCTAGAGGGATCCTGAGGTCACTGTAGCAACACGAAAGAGCTCCGTGGACCAAAAATCAACTCGAGATGAGAGGTTAGTCCCTAACTTCGACGCCAGAGGAATACCAGCTTACCACAAGCACCTCAAGAGGAAGCTTCTCGTAGCTTTAGGTATGTGAGAGGAACCCTGAGTTTGCAGCCTCAAGTGGAATGGATACCCCGATGCCCTGACTCGAAATAAGGCCGGATATCCCTGCAGCGACTTGAATGCAGGCTCGTCTTGCATCTCCCACGACGAAAGGATGTCTGAATCCCCTGTGGAGACCACAGAGAAAGACCTAGTTCCCCACCTCATCGCGACCGGAGGCCTCACATCCTTTGAAAACTCCAGAGGTAGGCGGAGATCAGTGCCTCCAAAGGAGATGATGCCTGACTCCTCGTCAAACTTGATAGGAGTCCCAGGATTCCTGCGGCACGTGGAAAGGGACCCTTGGTCTCCCGCCTCAGCTGGAGAGGCGTTCCAATTGCCGTGCCAAGCCTCGAGGAGAATCCCGAGTTGTCCCTCGCAACTAGGCAGGAGTCCTGACGTCGCTGAAGAAACACGTGGGTGGAAGGACAATCCGCGTCGTAACTCGAGAATATACCCCAGGTTCCGGCCGCAACTCGAGAAAATCCATGAGACTTCCCCCTCGCCGTGAGATGAGGCCCGATTCCCCTGCACTGCATGCAGAGCAATTCGGTGCTGCACATCACACATGAAAGGAGCCTTGATTTCCTTGATGGCACTCCAGAGAAACCCCAAGAACACTGTTTCAAGGCTAGAGGGATCCTGAGGTCACTGTAGCAACACGAAAGAGCTCCGTGGCCCAAAAATCAACTCGAGATGAGAGGTTAGTCCCTGGCTTGGACTCCAGAGGAATACCACCTTACCACAAGCACCTCAAGAGGAGGCTTCTCTCAGCTCTAGCTATGTGAGAGGGACCCTGATTTTGCGGCCTCAAGTGGAATGGACACCGCGATGCCCTGACGCGATATAAGGCCGGATATCCCTGCAGTGACTTGAATGCAGGCTCGTCTTGCATCTCCCAAGATGAAAGGATGTCTGAATCCCCTGTGGAGACCACAGAGAAAGACCTAGTTCCTCACCTCATCGCGACCGGAGTCCTCTCATCCTTTGAAAACTCCAGAGGTACGCGGAGATCAGTGCCTCCAAAGGAGACGATGCCTGACTCCTCGTGAAACTTGATAGGAGTCCCAGGATTCCTGTGGCACGTGGAAAGGGACACTTGGTCTCCCGCCTCAGCTGGAGAGGCGTCCCAATTGCCCTGCCAAGCCTCGAGGAGAATCCCGAGTTGTCCCTCGCAACTAGGCAGGAGTCCTGATGTCGCTGAAGAAATACGTGTGGGGAAGGGCCATCCCCGTCGTAACTCGAGAATATACCCCAGGTTCCCGCCGCAACTCGAGAAAAACCATGAGACTTCCCCATCGCTGCGAGATGAGGCCCAATTCCCCTGCACTGCGTGCAGAGCAATTCCGTGTTGCACATCACACATGAAAGCAGCCTTGATTACCTTGATGGCAATCCAGAGAAACCCCAAGAACACTGTTTCAAGGCTAGAGGGATCCTGACGTCACTGTAGCAACACGAAAGAGCTCCGTGGACCAAAAATCAACTCGAGATGAGAGGTTAGTCGCTGGCTTCGACTCCAGAGGAATACCACCTTACCACTAGCGCCTCAAGAGGAGGATTCTCTCAGCTCTAGGTATGTGAGAGGGACCCTGAGTTTGCGTCCTCAAGTGGAATGGAGACCGCGATGCCCTGACTCGAAATAAGGCCGGATATCCCTGCAGCGACTTGAATGCAGGCTCGTCTTGCATCTCCCACGACGAAAGGATGTCTGAATCCCCTGTGGAGACCACAGAGAAAGACCTAGTTCCCCACCTCATCGCGACCGGAGGCCTCACATCCTTTGAAAACTCCAGAGGTAGGCGGAGATCAGTGCCTCCAAAGGAGATGATGCCTGACTCCTCGTCAAACTTGATAGGAGTCCCAGGATTCCTGCGGCACGTGGAAAGGGACCCTTCGTCTCCCGCCTCAGCTGGAGAGGCGTTCCAATTGCCGTGCCAAGCCTCGAGGAGAATCCCGAGTTGTCCCTCGCAACTAGGCAGGAGTCCTGACGTCGCTGAAGAAACACGTGGGTGGAAGGACAATCCGCGTCGTAACTCGAGAATATACCCCAGGTTCCGGCCGCAACTCGAGAAAATCCATGAGACTTCCCCCTCGCCGTGAGATGAGGCCCGATTCCCCTGCACTGCATGCAGAGCAATTCGGTGCTGCACATCACACATGAAAGGAGCCTTGATTTCCTTGATGGCACTCCAGAGAAACCCCAAGAACACTGTTTCAAGGCTAGAGGGATCCTGAGGTCACTGTAGCAACACGAAAGAGCTCCGTGGCCCAAAAATCAACTCGAGATGAGAGGTTAGTCCCTGGCTTGGACTCCAGAGGAATACCACCTTACCACAAGCACCTCAAGAGGAGGCTTCTCTCAGCTCTAGCTATGTGAGAGGGACCCTGATTTTGCGGCCTCAAGTGGAATGGACACCGCGATGCCCTGACGCGATATAAGGCCGGATATCCCTGCAGTGACTTGAATGCAGGCTCGTCTTGCATCTCCCAAGATGAAAGGATGTCTGAATCCCCTGTGGAGACCACAGAGAAAGACCTAGTTCCTCACCTCATCGCGACCGGAGTCCTCTCATCCTTTGAAAACTCCAGAGCTACGCGGAGATCAGTGCCTCCAAAGGAGACGATGCCTGACTCCTCGTGAAACTTGATAGGAGTCCCAGGATTCCTGTGGCACGTGGAAAGGGACACTTGGTCTCCCGCCTCAGCTGGAGAGGCGTCCCAATTGCCCTGCCAAGCCTCGAGGAGAATCCCGAGTTGTCCCTCGCAACTAGGCAGGAGTCCTGATGTCGCTGAAGAAATACGTGTGGGGAAGGGCCATCCCCGTCGTAACTCGAGAATATACCCCAGGTTCCCGCCGCAACTCGAGAAAAACCATGAGACTTCCCCATCGCTGCGAGATGAGGCCCAATTCCCCTGCACTGCGTGCAGAGCAATTCCGTGTTGCACATCACACATGAAAGCAGCCTTGATTACCTTGATGGCAATCCAGAGAAACCCCAAGAACACTGTTTCAAGGCTAGAGGGATCCTGACGTCACTGTAGCAACACGAAAGAGCTCCGTGGACCAAAAATCAACTCGAGATGAGAGGTTAGTCGCTGGCTTCGACTCCAGAGGAATACCACCTTACCACTAGCGCATCAAGAGGAGGATTCTCTCAGCTCTAGGTATGTGAGAGGGACCCTGAGTTTGCGTCCTCAAGTGGAATGGAGACCGCGATGCCCTGACTCGAAATAAGGCCGGATATCCCTGCAGTGACTTGAATGCAGGCTCGTCTTGCATCTCCCAAGACGAAAGGATGTCTGAATCCCCTGAGGAGACCACAGAGAAAGACATAGTTACCCACCTCATCGTGACCGGAGGCCTCACATCCTTTGAAAACTTCAGAGGTACGCGGAGATCAGTGCCTCCAAAGGAGACGATGGCTGACTCCTCGTGAAACTTGATAGGAGTCCCAGGATTCCTGTGGCACGTGGAAAGGGACACTTGGTCTCCCGCCTCAGCTGGAGAGGCGTCCCAATTGCCCTGCCAAGCCTCGAGGAGAATCCCGAGTTGTCCCTCGCAACTAGGCAGGAGTCCTGACGCGGCTGAAGAAACACGTGGATGGAAGGGCCATCCCCGTCGTAACTCGAGAATATAGCCCAGGTTCCCGCCGCAAATCGAGAAAAACCATGAGACTTCCCCCTCGCCGCGAGATGAGGCCCGATTCCCCTACACTGCGTGCAGAGCAATTCCGTGTTGCACATCACACATGAAAGGAGACTTGATTTCCTTCATGGCACTCCAGAGAAACCCCAAGAACACTGTTTCAAGGCTAGAGGGATCCTGAGGTCACTGTAGCTACACGAAAGAGCTCCGTGGACCAAAAATCAACTCGAGATGAGAGGTTAGTCCCTAACTTCGACTCCAGAGGAATACCAGCTTACGACAAGCACCTCAAGAGGAAGCTTCTCGCAGCATTAGGTATGTGAGAGGAGCCCTGAGTTTGCAGCCTCCAGTGGAATGGACATCGCGATGCCCTGACTCGAAATAAGGCCGGATATCCCTGCAGTGACTTGAATGCAGGCTCGTCTTGCATCTCCCACGACGAAAGGATGTCTGAATCCCCTGTGGAGACCACAGAGAAAGACCTAGTTCCCCACCTCATGTCGACCGGAGGCCTCACATCCTTTGAAAACTCCAGAGGTAAACGGAGATCAGTGCCTCCAAAGGAGACGATGGCTGACTCCTCGTGAAACTTGATAGGAGTCCCAGGATTCCTGTGGCACGTGGAAAGGGCCCCTTGGTCTCCCGCTTCAGCTGGAGAGGAGTCCCAATTGCCCTGCCAAGCCTCGAGGAGCATCCCGAGTTGTCCCTCGCAACTAGGCAGGAGTCTGACGTCGATGAACAAACACGTGGGTGGAAGGGCCATCCCCGTTGTAACTCGAGAATATACCCCAGGTTCCCATCGCAACTCGAAAAAAACAATGAGACTTCCCCCTCGCCGCAAAATGAGGCCCGATACCCTGCACTGCGTGCAGAGCAATTCCGTGTGGCACATCACACATGAAAGAAGGCTTGATTTCCTTGATGGAACTCCAGAGAAACCCCAAGAACACTGTTTCAAGGCTAGAGGGATCTTGAGGTCACTGTAGTAACACGAAAGAGCTCCGTGGACCAAAAATCAACTCGAGAAGAGGGGTTAGTCCCTGGCTTCGACTCCAGAGGAATACCACCTTACCACAAGCACCTCAAGAGGAGGCTTCTCTCAGCTCTAGGTATGTGAGAAGGACCCTGAGTTTGCGGCCTCAAGTGGAATGGACACCGCGATGCCCTGACTCGAAATAAGGCCGGATATCCCTGCAGTGACTTGAATGCAGGCTCGTCTTGCATCTCCCAAGACGAAAGGATGTCTGAATCCCCTGTGGAGACCACAGAGAAAGACCTAGTTCCCCACCTCATCGCCACCGGAGGCCTCACATCCTTTGAAAACTTCAGAAGTACGCAGTGATCAGTGCCTCCAAAGGAGACGATGCCTGACTCCTCGTGAAACTTGATAGGAGTCCCAGGATTCCTGTGGCACGTGGAAAGGGACCCTTGGTCTCCCGCCTCAGCTGGAGAGGCGTCCCAATTGCCCTGCCAAGCCTCGAGGAGAATCGCGAGTTGTCCCTCACAACTAGGCAGGAGTCCTGACGTCGCTGAACAAACACGTGTGTGGAAGGGCCATCCCCGTCGTAACTCGAGAATATACCCCAGGTTCCTGCCGCAACTCGAGAAAAACCATGAGACTTCCCCATCGCTGCGAGATGAGGACCAATTCCCCTGCACTGCGTGCAGAGCAATTCCGTGTTGCACATCACACATGAAAGGAGCCTTGATTTCCTTGATGGCACTCCAGAGAAACCCCAAGAACACTGTTTCAAGGCTAGAGGGATCCTGAGGTCACTGTAGCAACACGAAAGAGCTCCGTGGACCAAAAATCAACTCGAGATGAGAGGTTAGTCCCTGGCTTCGACTCCAGAGGAATACCACCTTACCACTAGCACCTCAAGAGGAGGCTTCTCTCAGCTCTAGGTATGTGAGAGGGACCCTGAGTTTGCGGCCTCAAGTGGAATGGACACCGCGATGCCCTGACTCGATATAAGGCCGGATATCCCTGCAGTGACTTGAATGCAGGCTCGTCTTGCATCTCCCAAGATGAAAGGATGTCTGAATCCCCTCTGGAGACCACAGAGAAAGACCTAGTTCCCCACCTCATCGCGACCGGAGGCCTCGCATCCTTTGAAAACTCCAGAGGTACGTGGAGATCAGTGCCTCCAAAGGAGACGATTCCTGACTCCTCGTGAAACTTGATAGGAGTCCCAGGATTCCTGTGGCACGTGGAAAGGGACCCTTGGTCTCCCGCCTCATTTGGACAGGCGTCCCAATTGCCCTGCCAAGCCTCGAGGAGAATCCCGACTTGTCCCTCGCAACTAGGCAGGAGTCCTGACGTCGCTGAACAAACACGTGTGTGGAAGGGCCATCCCCGTCGTAACTCGAGAATAAACCCCAGGTTCAAATCGCAACTCGAGAAAAACCATGAGACTTCCCCCTCACCGCGAAATGAGGCCTGATTCCCCTGAACTGCGTGCAGAGCAATTCCGTATTGCACATCACACATGAAAAGAGCCTTAATTTCCTTGATGGCACTTCAGAGAAACCCCAAGAACTCTGTTTCAAGGCTAGAGGGATCCTGAGGTCACTGTAGCAACACGAAAGAGCTCCGTGGACCAAAAATCAACTCAAGATGAGACTTTAGTCCCTGGCTACGACTCCCGAGGAATACCACATTACCACAAGCACCTCAAGAGGAGGCTTCTCTCAGCTCTAGGTATGTGAGAGGGACCCTGAGTTTGCGGCCTCAAGTGGAATGGACACCGCGATGCCCTGACTCGAAATAAGGCCGGATATCCCTGCAGTGACTTGAATGCAGGCTCGTCTTGCATCTCCCAAGATGAAAGGATGTCTGAATCCCCTGTGGAGACCACAGAGAAAGACCTAGTTCCCCACCTCATGTCGACCGGAGGCCTCACATCCTTTGAAAACTCCAGAGGTAAACGGAGATCAGTGCCTCCAAAGGAGACGATGGCTGACTCCTCGTGAAACTTGATAGGAGTCCCAGGATTCCTGTGGCACGTGGAAAGGGCCCCTTGGTCTCCCGCTTCAGCTGGAGAGGCGTCCCAATTGCCCTGCCAAGCCTCGAGGAGCATCCCGAGTTGTCCCTCGCAACTAGGCAGGAGTCTGACGTCGATGAACAAACACGTGGGTGGAAGGGTCATCCCCGTTGTAACTCGAGAATATACCCCAGGTTCCCATCCCAACTCGAAAAAAACAATGAGACTTCCCCCTCGCCGCAAAATGAGGCCCGATACCCTGCACTGCGTGCAGAGCAATTCGGTGTGGCACATCACACATGAAAGAAGGCTTGATTTCCTTGATGGCACTCCAGAGAAACCCCAAGAACACTGTTTCAAGGCTAGAGGGATCTTGAGGTCACTGTAGTAACACGAAAGAGCTCCGTGGACCAAAAATCAACTCGAGAAGAGGGGTTAGTCCCTGGCTTCGACTCCAGAGGAATACCACCTTACCACAGGCACCTCAAGAGGAGGCTTCTCTCAGCTCTAGGTATGTGAGAAGGACCCTGAGTTTGCGGCCTCAAGTGGAATGGACACCGCGATGCCCTGACTCGAAATAAGGCCGGATATCCCTGCAGTGACTTGAATGCAGGCTCGTCTTGCATCTCCCAAGACGAAAGGATGTCTGAATCCCCTGTGGAGACCACAGAGAAAGACCTAGTTCCCCACCTCATCGCCACCGGAGGCCTCACATCCTTTGAAAACTTCAGAGGTACGCGGAGATCAGTGCCTCCAAAGGAGACGATGGCTGACTCCTCGTGAAACTTGATAGGAGTCCCAGGATTCCTGTGGCACGTGGAAAGGGACACTTGGTCTCCCGCCTCAGCTGGAGAGGCGTCCCAATTGCCCTGCCAAGCCTCGAGGAGAATCCCGAGTTGTCCCTCGCAACTAGGCAGGAGTCCTGACGCGGCTGAAGAAACACGTGGATGGAAGGGCCATCCCCGTCGTAACTCGAGAATATAGCCCAGGTTCCCGCCGCAAATCGAGAAAAACCATGAGACTTCCCCCTCGCCGCGAGATGAGGCCCGATTCCCCTACACTGCGTGCAGAGCAATTCCGTGTTGCACATCACACATGAAAGGAGACTTGATTTCCTTCATGGCACTCCAGAGAAACCCCAAGAACACTGTTTCAAGGCTAGAGGGATCCTGAGGTCACTGTAGCTACACGAAAGAGCTCCGTGGACCAAAAATCAACTCGAGATGAGAGGTTAGTCCCTAACTTCGACTCCAGAGGAATACCAGCTTACGACAAGCACCTCAAGAGGAAGCTTCTCGCAGCTTTAGGTATGTGAGAGGAGCCCTGAGTTTGCAGCCTCCAGTGGAATGGACATCGCGATGCCCTGACTCGAAATAAGGCCGGATATCCCTGCAGTGACTTGAATGCAGGCTCGTCTTGCATCTCCCACGACGAAAGGATGTCTGAATCCCCTGTGGAGACCACAGAGAAAGACCTAGTTCCCCACCTCATGTCGACCGGAGGCCTCACATCCTTTGAAAACTCCAGAGGTAAACGGAGATCAGTGCCTCCAAAGGAGACGATGGCTGACTCCTCGTGAAACTTGATAGGAGTCCCCGGATTCCTGTGGCACGTGGAAAGGGCCCCTTGGTCTCCCGCTTCAGCTGGAGAGGAGTCCCAATTGCCCTGCCAAGCCTCGAGGAGCATCCCGAGTTGTCCCTCGCAACTAGGCAGGAGTCTGACGTCGATGAACAAACACGTGGGTGGAAGGGCCATCCCCGTTGTAACTCGAGAATATACCCCAGGTTCCCATCGCAACTCGAAAAAAACAATGAGACTTCCCCCTCGCCGCAAAATGAGGCCCGATACCCTGCACTGCGTGCAGAGCAATTCCGTGTGGCACATCACACATGAAAGAAGGCTTGATTTCCTTGATGGAACTCCAGAGAAACCCCAAGAACACTGTTTCAAGGCTAGAGGGATCTTGAGGTCACTGTAGTAACACGAAAGAGCTCCGTGGACCAAAAATCAACTCGAGAAGAGGGGTTAGTCCCTGGCTTCGACTCCAGAGGAATACCACCTTACCACAAGCACCTCAAGAGGAGGCTTCTCTCAGCTCTAGGTATGTGAGAAGGACCCTGAGTTTGCGGCCTCAAGTGGAATGGACACCGCGATGCCCTGACTCGAAATAAGGCCGGATATCCCTGCAGTGACTTGAATGCAGGCTCGTCTTGCATCTCCCAAGACGAAAGGATGTCTGAATCCCCTGTGGAGACCACAGAGAAAGACCTAGTTCCCCACCTCATCGCCACCGGAGGCCTCACATCCTTTGAAAACTTCAGAAGTACGCAGTGATCAGTGCCTCCAAAGGAGACGATGCCTGACTCCTCGTGAAACTTGATAGGAGTCCCAGGATTCCTGTGGCACGTGGAAAGGGACCCTTGGTCTCCCGCCTCAGCTGGAGAGGCGTCCCAATTGCCCTGCCAAGCCTCGAGGAGAATCGCGAGTTGTCCCTCACAACTAGGCAGGAGTCCTGACGTCGCTGAACAAACACGTGTGTGGAAGGGCCATCCCCGTCGTAACTCGAGAATATACCCCAGGTTCCTGCCGCAACTCGAGAAAAACCATGAGACTTCCCCATCGCTGCGAGATGAGGACCAATTCCCCTGCACTGCGTGCAGAGCAATTCCGTGTTGCACATCACACATGAAAGGAGCCTTGATTTCCTTGATGGCACTCCAGAGAAACCCCAAGAACACTGTTTCAAGGCTAGAGGGATCCTGAGGTCACTGTAGCAACACGAAAGAGCTCCGTGGACCAAAAATCAACTCGAGATGAGAGGTTAGTCCCTGGCTTCGACTCCAGAGGAATACCACCTTACCACTAGCACCTCAAGAGGAGGCTTCTCTCAGCTCTAGGTATGTGAGAGGGACCCTGAGTTTGCGGCCTCAAGTGGAATGGACACCGCGATGCCCTGACTCGATATAAGGCCGGATATCCCTGCAGTGACTTGAATGCAGGCTCGTCTTGCATCTCCCAAGATGAAAGGATGTCTGAATCCCCTCTGGAGACCACAGAGAAAGACCTAGTTCCCCACCTCATCGCGACCGGAGGCCTCGCATCCTTTGAAAACTCCAGAGGTACGTGGAGATCAGTGCCTCCAAAGGAGACGATTCCTGACTCCTCGTGAAACTTGATAGGAGTCCCAGGATTCCTGTGGCACGTGGAAAGGGACCCTTGGTCTCTCGCCTCATTTGGACAGGCGTCCCAATTGCCCTGCCAAGCCTCGAGGAGAATCCCGACTTGTCCCTCGCAACTAGGCAGGAGTCCTGACGTCGCTGAACAAACACGTGTGTGGAAGGGCCATCCCCGTCGTAACTCGAGAATAAACCCCAGGTTCAAATCGCAACTCGAGAAAAACCATGAGACTTCCCCCTCACCGCGAAATGAGGCCTGATTCCCCTGAACTGCGTGCAGAGCAATTCCGTATTGCACATCACACATGAAAAGAGCCTTAATTTCCTTGATGGCACTTCAGAGAAACCCCAAGAACTCTGTTTCAAGGCTAGAGGGATCCTGAGGTCACTGTAGCAACACGAAAGAGCTCCGTGGACCAAAAATCAACTCAAGATGAGACTTTAGTCCCTGGCTACGACTCCCGAGGAATACCACATTACCACAAGCACCTCAAGAGGAGGCTTCTCTCAGCTCTAGGTATGTGAGAGGGACCCTGAGTTTGCGGCCTCAAGTGGAATGGACACCGCGATGCCCTGACTCGAAATAAGGCCGGATATCCCTGCAGTGACTTGAATGCAGGCTCGTCTTGCATCTCCCAAGATGAAAGGATGTCTGAATCCCCTGTGGAGACCACAGAGAAAGACCTAGTTCCCCACCTCATGTCGACCGGAGGCCTCACATCCTTTGAAAACTCCAGAGGTAAACGGAGATCAGTGCCTCCAAAGGAGACGATGGCTGACTCCTCGTGAAACTTGATAGGAGTCCAAGGATTCCTGTGGCACGTGGAAAGGGCCCCTTGGTCTCCCGCTTCAGCTGGAGAGGCGTCCCAATTGCCCTGCCAAGCCTCGAGGAGCATCCCGAGTTGTCCCTCGCAACTAGGCAGGAGTCTGACGTCGATGAACAAACACGTGGGTGGAAGGGTCATCCCCGTTGTAACTCGAGAATATACCCCAGGTTCCCATCCCAACTCGAAAAAAACAATGAGACTTCCCCCTCGCCGCAAAATGAGGCCCGATACCCTGCACTGCGTGCAGAGCAATTCCGTGTGGCACATCACACATGAAAGAAGGCTTGATTTCCTTGATGGCACTCCAGAGAAACCCCAAGAACACTGTTTCAAGGCTAAAGGGATCTTGAGGTCACTGTAGTAACACGAAAGAGCTCCGTGGACCAAAAATCAACTCGAGAAGAGGGGTTAGTCCCTGGCTTCGACTCCAGAGGAATACCACCTTACCACAGGCACCTCAAGAGGAGGCTTCTCTCAGCTCTAGGTATGTGAGAAGGACCCTGAGTTTGCGGCCTCAAGTGGAATGGACACCGCGATGCCCTGACTCGAAATAAGGCCGGATATCCCTGCAGTGACTTGAATGCAGGCTCGTCTTGCATCTCCCAAGACGAAAGGATGTCTGAATCCCCTGTGGAGACCACAGAGAAAGACCTAGTTCCCCACCTCATCGCCACCGGAGGCCTCACATCCTTTGAAAACTTCAGAAGTACGCGGTGATCAGTGCCTCCAAAGGAGACGATGCCTGACTCCTCGTGAAACTTGATAGGAGTCCCAGGATTCCTGTGGCACGTGGAAAGGGACCCTTGGTCTCCCGCCTCAGCTGGAGAGGCGTCCCAATTGCCCTGCCAAGCCTCGAGGAGAATCGCGAGTTGTCCCTCGCAACTAGGCAGGAGTCCTGACGTCGCTGAAGAAACACGTGGGTGGAAGGGCCATCCCCGTCGTAACTCGAGAATATACCCCAGGTTCCCGCCGCAACTCGAGAAAAACCATGAGACTTCCCCCTCGACACGAGATGAGGCCCGATTCCCCTGCACTGCGTGCAGAGCAATTCCGTGTTGCACATCACACATAAAAGGAGCCTTGATTTCCTTGATGGCACTCCAGAGAAACCCCAAGAACACTGTTTCAAGGCTAGAGGAATCCCGAGGTCACTGTAGCAACACGAAAGAGCTCCGTGGACCAAAAATCAACTCGAGATGAGAGGTTAGTCCCTGGCTTCGACTCCAGAGGAATACCACCTTACCACAAGCACCTCAAGAGGAGGCTTCTCTCAGCTTGAGGTATGTGAGAGGGACCCTGAGTTTGCGGCCTCAAGTGGAATGGACACCGCGATGCCCTGGCTCGAAATAAGGCCGGATATCCCTGCAGTGACTTGAATGAAGGCTCGTCTTGCATCTCCCCAGACGAAAGGATGTCTGAATCCCCTGTGGAGACCACAGAGAAAGACCTATTTCCCTACCTCATCGCGACCGGAGGCCTCACATCCTTTGAAAACTCCAGAGGTACGCGGAGATCAGTTCCTCCAAAGGAGACGATGCCTGACTCCTCGTGAAACTTATAGGAGTCCCAGGATTCCTGTGGCACGTGGAAAGGGACCCTTGGTCTCCCGCCTCAGCTGGAGAGGCGTCCCAATTGCCCTGCCAAGCCTCGAGGAGAATCCCGAGTTGTCCCTCGCAACTAGGCAGGAGTCCTGACGTCGCTGAAGAAACACGTGTGTGGAAGGGCCATTCCCGTCGTAACTCGAGAATATACCCCAGGTTCCCGCCGCAACTCGAGAAAAACCATGAGACTTCCCCCTCGCCGCGAGATGAGGCCCGATTCCCCTGAACTGCGTGCAGAGCAATTCCGTGTTGCACATCACACATGAAAGGAGCCTGTATTTCCTTGATGGCACTCCAGAGAAACCCCAAGAACACCGTTTCAAGGCTAGAGGGATCCTGAGGTCACTGTAGCAACACGAAAGAGCTCCGTGGACCAAAAATCAACTCGAGATGAGAGGTTAGTCCCTGGCTTCGACTCCAGAGGAATACCACCTTACCACAAGCACCTCAAGAGGAGGCTTCTCTCAGCTCTAGGTATGTGAGAGGGACCCTGAGTTAGCGGGCTCAAGTGGAATGGACACCGCGATGCCCTGACTCGAAATAAGGCCGGATATCCCTGCAGTGACTTGAATGCAGGCTCGTCTTGCATCTCCCAAGACGAAAGGATGTCTGAATCCCCTGTGGAGACCACAGAGAAAGACCTAGTTCCCCACCTCATGGCGACTGGAGGCCTCACATCCTTTGAAAACTCCAGAGGTACGCGGAGATCAGTGCCTCCAAAGGAGACGATGCCTGACTCCTCGTGATACTTGATAGGATTGCCAGGATTCCTGTGGCACCTGGAAAGGGACCCTTGGTCTCCCGCCTCAGCTGGAGAGGCGTCCCAATTGCCCTGCCAAGCCTCGAGGAGAATCCCGAGTTGTCCCTCGCAACTAGGCAGGAGTCCTGACGTCACTGAACAAACACTTGTGTGGAAGGGCCATCCCCGTCGTAACTCGAGAATATTCCCCAGGTTCCCGCCGTAACTCGAGAAAAACCATGAGACTTCCCCCTCGCCGCGAGATGAGGCCCGATTCCCCTGCACTGCGTGCAGAGCAATTCCGTGTTGCACATCACACATGAAAGGAGCCTTGATTTCCTTGATGGCACTCCAGAGAAACCCCAAGAACACTGTTTCAAGGCTAGAGGGATCCTGAGGTCACTGTAGCAACATGAAAGTGCTCCGTGGACCAAAAATCAACTCGAGATGAGAGGTTAGTCCCTGGCTTCGACTACAGAGGAATACCACCTTACCACAAGCACCTCAAGAGGAGGCTTCTCTCAGCTCTAGCTATGTGAGAGGGACCCTGAGTTTGCGGCCTCAAGTGGAATGGACACCGCGATGCCCTGACTCGAATTAAGGCCGGATATCCCTGCAGTGACTTGAATGCAGGCTCGTCTTGCATCTCCCAAGACGAAAGGATGTCTGAATCCCCTGTGGAGACCACAGAGAAAGACCTAGTTCCCCACCTCATCGCGACCGGAAGCCTCATCCTTTGAAAACTCCAGAGGTACGCGGAGATCAGTGCCTCCAAAGGAGACGATGCCTGACTCCTCGTGAAACTTGATAGGAGTCCCAGGCTTCCTGCGGCACGTGGAAAGGGACCCTTGGTCTCCCGTCTCAGCTGGAGAGGCGTCCCAATTGCCCTGCCAATCCTCGAGGAGAATCCCGAGTTGTCCCTCGCAACTAGGCAGGAGTCCTGACATCGCTGAAGAAACACGTGAGTGGAAGGACCATCCGCGTCGTAACTCGAGAATATATCCCAGGTTCCCGCTGCAACTCGAGAAATTCCATGAGACTTCCCCCTGGCCGTGAGATGAGGCCCGATTCCCCTGCACTGCATGCAGAGCAATTCGGTGCTGCACATCACACATGAAAGGATCCTTGATTTCCTTGATGGCACTCCAGAGAAACCCCAAGAACACTGTTTCAAGGCTAGAGGGATCCTGAGGTCACTGTAGCAACACGAAAGAGCTCCGTGGACCAAAAATCAACTCGAGATGAGAGGTTAGTCCCTGGCTTCGACTCCAGAGGAATACCACCTTACCACAAGCACCTCAAGAGGAGGCTTCTCTCAGGTCTAGGTATGTGAGAGGGACCCTGATTTTGCGGCCTCAAGTGGAATGAACACCGCGATGACCTGACTCGAAATAAGGCCGGATATCCGTGCAGTGACTTGAATGCAGGCTCGTCTTGCATCTCCCAAGACGAAAGGATGTCTGAATCCCCTGTGGAGACCACAGAGAAAGACCTAGTTCCCCACCTCATAGCGACCGGAGGCCTCACATCCTTTGAAAACTCCAGAGGTACGCGGAGATCAGTGCCTTCAAAGGAGACGATGCCTGACTCCTCGTGAAACTTGATAGGAATCCCAGGATTGCTGTGACACGTGGAAAGGGACCCTTGGTCTCCCGCCTCAGCTGGAGAGGCGTCCCAATTGCCCTGCCAATCCTCGAGGAGAATCCCGAGTTGTCCCTCGCACCTAGCCAGGAGTCCTGACATGGCTGAACAAACACGTGGGTGGAAGGGCCATCCCCGTCGTAACTCGAGAATATACCCCAGGTTCCCGCCGCAACTCGAGAAAAACCATGAGACTTTCCCCTCGCCACGATATAAGGCCCGATTCCCCTACACTGCGTGCAGAGCAATTCCGTGTTGCATATCACACATGAAAGGAGCCTTGATTTCCTTGATGGCCCTCCATAGAAACCCCATGAACACTGTTTCAAGGCTAGAGGGAACCTGAGGTCACTGTAGCAACAAGAAAGAGCTCCGTGCACCAAATATCAACTCGAGAAGAGGGGTTAGTCCCTGGCTTCGACTCCAGAGGAATACCACCTTACCACAAGCACCTCAAGAGGAGGCTTCTCTCAGGTCTCGGTATGTGAGAGGGACCCTGAGTTTGCAGCCTCAAGTCGAATGGACACCGCGATGCCCTGACTAGAAATAAGGCCGGATATCCCTGCAGTGACTTGAATGCAGGCTCGTCTTGCATCTCCCAAGACGAAAGGATCTCTGAATCCCCTGTGAAGACCATAGAGAAAGACCTAGTTCCCAACCTCATGGCGACTGGAGGCCTCACATCCTTTGAAAACTCCAGAGGTATGCGGAGATCAGTGCCTCCAAAGGAGACAATGCCTGACTCCTCGTGAAACTTGATAGGAGTCCCAGGATTCCTGTGGCACGTGGAAATGGACCCTTGGTCTCCCGCCTCAGCTGGAGAGGCGTTCCAATTGCCCTGCCAAGCCTCGAGGAGAATCCCGAGTTGTCCCTCACAACTAGGCAGGAGTCCTGACGCGGCTGAACAAACACGTGTGTGGAAGGGCCATCCCCGTCGTAACTCGAGAATATACCCCAGGTTCCCGCCGCAACTCGAGAAAAACCATGAGACTTCCCCATCGCTGCGAGATGAGGCCCAATTCCCCTGCACTGCGTGCAGAGCAATTCCGTGTTGCACATCACACATGAAAGCAGCCTTGATTTCCTTGATGGCAATCCAGAGAAACCCCAAGAACACTGTTTCAAGGCTAGAGGGATCCTGACGTCACTGTAGCAACACGAAAGAGCTCCGTGGACCAAAAATCAACTCGAGATGAGAGGTTAGTCGCTGGCTTCGACTCCAGAGGAATACCACCTTACCACTAGCGCCTCAAGAGGAGGATTCTCTCAGCTCTAGGTATGTGAGAGGGTCCCTGAGTTTGCGTCCTCAAGTGGAATGGACACCGCGATGCCCTGACTCGATATAAGGCCGGCTATCCCTGCAGTGACTTGAATGCAGGCTCGTCTTGCATCTCCCAAGACGAAAGGGTGTCTGAATCCCCTGAGGAGACCACAGAGAATGACATAGTTACCCACCTCATCGTGACCGGAGGCCTCACATCCTTTGAAAACTTCAGAGGTACGCGGAGATCAGTGCCTCCAAAGGAGACGATGGCTGACTCCTCGTGAAACTTGATAGGAGTCCCAGGATTCCTGTGGCACGTGGAAAGGGACCCTTGGTCTCCCGCCTCAGCTGGAGAGGCGTCCCAATTGCCCTGCCAAGCCTCGAGGAGAATCCCGAGTTGTCCCTCGCAACTAGGCAGGAGTCCTGACGTCGCTGAACAAACACGTGGATGGAAGGGCCATCCCCGTCGTAACTCGAGAATATAGCCCAGGTTCCCGCCGCAAATCGAGAAAAACCATGAGACTTCCCCCTCGCCGCGAGATGAGGCCCGATTCCCCTACACTGCGTGCAGAGCAATTCCGTGTTGCACATCACACATGAAAGGAGCCTTGATTTCCTTCATGGCACTCCAGAGACACCCCAAGAACACTGTTTCAAGGCTAGAGGGATTCTGAGGTCAATGTAGCAACACGAAAGAGCTCCGTGGACCAAAAATCAACTCGAGATGAGAGGTTAGTCCCTAACTTCGACTCCAGAGGAATACCAGCTTACGACAAGCACCTCAAGAGGAAGCTTCTCGCAGCTTTAGGTATGTGAGAGGAGCCCTGAGTTTGCAGCCTCCAGTGGAATGGACATCGCGATGCCCTGACTCGAAATAAGGCCGGATATCCCTGCAGTGACTTGAATGCAGGCTCGTCTTGCATCTCCCACGACGAAAGGATGTCTGAATCCCCTGTGGAGACCACAGAGAAAGACCTAGTTCCCCACCTCATGTCGACCGGAGGCCTCACATCCTTTGAAAACTTCAGAGGTAAACGGAGATCAGTGCCTCCAAAGGAGACGATGGCTGACTCCTCGTGAAACTTGATAGGAGTCCCAGGATTCCTGTGGCACGTGGAAAGGGACCCTTGGTCTCCCGCTTCAGCTGGAGAGGCGTCCCAATTGCCCTGCCAAGCCTCGAGGAGCATCCCGAGTTGTCCCTCGCAACTAGGCAGGAGTCTGACGTCGATGAACAAACACGTGGGTGGAAGGGCCATTCCCGTTGTAACTCGAGAATATACCCCAGGTTCCCATCGCATCTCGAAAAAAACAATGAGACTTCCCCCTCGCCGCAAAATGAGGCCCGATACCCTGCACTGCGTGCAGAGCAATTCCGTGTGGCACATCACACATGAAAGGAGGCTTGATTTCCTTGATGGCACTCCAGAGAAACCCGAAGAACACTGTTTCAAGGCTAGAGGGATCTTGAGGTCACTGTAGTAACACGAAAGAGCTCCGTGGACCAAAAATCAACTCGAGAAGAGGGGTTAGTCCCTGGCTTCGACTCCAGAGGAATACCACCTTACCACAAGCACCTCAAGAGGAGGCTTCTCTCAGCTCTAGGTATGTGAGAAGGACCCTGAGTTTGCGGCCTCAAGTGGAATGGACACCGCGATGCCCTGACTCGAAATAAGGCCGGATATCCCTGCAGTGACTTGAATGCAGGCTCGTCTTGCATCTCCCAAGACGAAAGGATGTCTGAATCCCCTGTGGAGACCACAGAGAAAGACCTAGTTCCCCACCTCATCGCCACCGGAAGCCTCACATCCTTTGAAAACTTCAGAAGTACGCGGTGATCAGTGCCTCCAAAGGAGACGATGCCTGACTCCTCGTGAAACTTGATAGGAGTCCCAGGATTGCTGTGGCACGTGGAAAGGGACCCTTGGTCTCCCGCCTCAGCTGGAGAGGCGTCCCAATTGCCCTGCCAAGCCTCGAGGAGAATCCCGAGTTGTCCCTCGCAACTAGGCAGGAGTCCTGACGTCGCTGAACAAACACGTGTGTGGAAGGGCCATCCCCGTCGTAACTCGAGAATATACCCCAGGTTCCCGCCGCAACTCGAGAAAAACCATGAGACTTCCCCATCGCTGCGAGATGAGGACCAATTCCCCTGCACTGCGTGCAGAGCAATTCCGTGTTGCACATCACACATGAAAGGAGCCTTGATTTCCTTGATGGCACTCCAGAGAAACCCCAAGAACACTGTTTCAAGGCTAGAGGGATCCTGAGGTCACTGTAGCAACACAAAAGAGCTCCGTGGACCAAAAATCAACTCAAGATGAGAGGTTAGTCCCTGGCTTCGACTCCAGAGGAATACCACCTTACCACAAGCACCTCAAGAGGAGGCTTCTCTCAGCTCTAGGTATGTGAGAGGGACCCTGAGTTTGCGGCCTCAAGTGGAATGGACACCGCGATGCCCTGACTCGAAATAAGGCCGGATATCCCTGCAATGACTTGAATGCAGGCTCGTCTTGCATCTCCCAAGACGAGAGGATGTCTGAATCCCCTGTGGAGACCACAGAGAAAGACCTAGTTCCCCACCTCATCGCGACCGGAAGCCTCACATCCTTTGAAAATTCCAGAGGTACGCGGAGATCAGTGCCTCCAAAGGAGACGATGCCTGACTCCTCGTGAAACTTGATAGGAGTCCCAGGATTCCTGTGGCACGTGGAAAGGGACCCTTGGTCTCCCGCCTCAGCTGGAGAGGCGTCCCAATTGCCCTGCCAAGCCTCGAGGAGAATCCCGAGTTGTCCCTCGCAACTAGGCAGGAGTCCTGCCGTCGCTGAACTAACACGTGGGTGGAAGGGCCATCCCCGTCGTAACTCGAGAATATACCCCAGGTTCCCGCCGCAACTCGAGAAAAACCATGAGACTTCCCCCTCGCCGCGAGATGAGGCCCGATTCCCCTGCACTGCGTGCAGAGCAATTCCGTGTTGCACATCACACATGAAAGGAGCCTTGATTTCCTTGATGGCACTCCAGAGAAACGCCAAGAACACTGTTTCAAGGCTAGAGGGATCCTGAGGTCACTGTAGCAACATGAAAGACCTCCGTGGACCAAAAATCAACTCGAGATGAGAGGTTAGTCCCTGGCTTCGACTCCAGAGGAATACCACCTTACCACAAGCACCTCAAGAGGAGGCTTCTCTTACCTCTAGGTATGTGAGAGGGACCCTGAGTTTGCGGTCTCAAGTGGAATGGAGACCGCGATGCCCTGACTCGAAATAAGGCCGGATATCCCTGCAGTGACTTGAATGCAGGCTCGTCTTGCATCTCCCAAGACGAGAGGATGTCTGAATCCCCTGTGGAGACCACAGAGAAACACCGAGTTCCCCACCTCATCGCGACCGGAGGCCTCACATCCTTTGAAAACTCCAGAGGTACGCGGAGATCAGTGCCTCCAAAGGAGACGATGCCTGACTCCTCGTGAAACTTGATAGGAGTCCCAGGATTCCTGTGGCACGTGGAAAGGGACCCTTGGTCTCCCGCCTCAGCTGGAGAGGCGTCCCAATTGCCCTGCCAAGCCTCGAGGAGAATACCGAGTTGTCCCTCGCAACTAGGCAGGAGTCCTGCCGTCGCTGAAGAAACACGTGGGTGGAAGGGCCATCCCCGTCGTAACTCGAGAATATACCCCAGGTTCCCGCCGCAACTCGAGAAAAACCATGAGACTTCCCCCTCGACACGAGATGAGGCCCGATTCCCCTGCACTGCGTGCAGAGCAATTCCGTGTTTGCCATCACACATAAAAGGAGCCTTGATTTCCTTGATGGCACTCCAGAGAAACCCCAAGAACACTGTTTCAAGGCTAGAGGAATCCCGAGGTCACTGTAGCAACACGAAAGAGCTCCGTGGACCAAAAATCAACTCGAGATGAGAGGTTAGTCCCTGGCTTCGACTCCAGAGGAATACCACCTTACCACAAGCACCTCAAGAGGAGGCTTCTCTCAGCTTGAGGTATGTGAGAGGGACCCTGAGTTTGCGGCCTCAAGTGGAATGGACACCGCGATGCCCTGGCTCGAAATAAGGCCGGATATCCCTGCAGTGACTTGAATGCAGGCTCGTCTTGCATCTCCCAAGACGAAAGGATGTCTGAATCCCCTGTGGAGACCACAGAGAAAGACCTATTTCCCTACCTCATCGCGACCGGAGGCCTCACATCCTTTGAAAACTCCAGAGGTATGCGGAGATCAGTTCCTCCAAAGGAGACGATGCCTGACTCCTCGTGAAACTTATAGGAGTCCCAGGATTCCTGTGGCACGTGGAAAGGGACCCTTGGTCTCCCGCCTCAGCTGGAGAGGCGTCCCAATTGCCCTGCCAAGCCTCGAGGAGAATCCCGAGTTGTCCCTCGCAACTAGGCAGGAGTCCTGACGTCGCTGAAGAAACACGTGGGTGGAAGGGCCATTCCCGTCGTAACTCGAGAATATACCCCAGGTTCCCGCCGCAACTCGAGAAAAACCATGAGACTTCCCCCTCGCCGCGAGATGAGGCCCGATTCCCCTGCACTGCGTGCAGAGCAATTCCGTGTTGCACATCACACATGAAAGGAGCCTTGATTTCCTTGATGGCACTCCAGAGAAACCCGAAGAACACTGTTTCAAGGCTAGAGGGATCCCGAGGTCACTGTAGCAACACGAAAGAGCTCCGTGGACCAAAAATCAACTCGAAATGAGAGGTTAGTCCCTGGCTTCGACTCCAGAGGAATACCACCTTACCACAAGCACCTCAAGAGGAGGCTTCTCTCAGCTCTAGGTATGTGAGAGGGACCCTGAGTTTGCGGCCTCAAGTGGAATGGAAACCGCGATGCCCTGACTCGAAATAAGGCCGGATATCCCTGCAGTGACTTGAATGCAGGCTCGTCTTGCATCTCCCAAGACGAAAGGATGTCTGAATCCCATGTGGAGACCACAGAGAAAGACCTAGTTCCCCACCTCATCGCGACCGGAGGCCTCACATCCTTTGAAAACTCCAGAGGTATGCGGAGATCAGTGCCTCCAAAGGAGACGATGCCTGACTCCTCGTGAAACTTGATAGGAGTCCCAGGATTCCTGTGGCACGTGGAAAGGGACCCTTGGTCTCCCGCCTCAGCTGGAGAGGCGTCCCAATTGCCCTGCCAAGCCTCGAGGAGAATCCCGAGTTGTCCCTCGCAACTAGGCAGGAGTCCTGCCGTCGCTGATCTAACACGTGTGTGGAAGGGCCATCCCCGTCGTAACTCGAGAATATACCCCAGGTTCCCGCCGCAACTCGAGAAAAACCATGAGACTGCCCCCTCACCGCGAGATGAGGCCCGATTCCCCTGCACTGCGTGCAGAGCAATTCCGTGTTGCACATCACACATGAAAGGAGCCTTGATTTCCTTGATGGCACTCCAGAGAAACCCCAAGAACACTGTTTCAAGGCTGGAGGGATCCTGAGGCCACTGTAGCAACACGAAAGAGCTCCGTGGACCAAAAATCAACTCGAGATGAGAGGTTAGTCCCTGGCTTCGACTCCAGAGGAATACCACCTTACCACAAGCACCTCAAGAGGAGGCTTCTCTCAGCTCTAGGTATGTGAGAGGGACCCTGAATTTGCGGCTTCCAGTGGAATGGACACCGCAATGCCCTGACTCGAAATAAGGCCGGATATCCCTGCAGTGACTTGAATGCAGGCTCGTCTTGCATCTCCCAAGACGAAAGGATGTCTGAATCCCATGTGGAGACCACAGAGAAAGACCTAGTTCCCCACCTCATCGCGACCGGAGGCCTCACATCCTTTGAAAACTCCAGAGGTACGCGGAGATCAGTGCCTCCAAAGGAGACGATGCCTGACTCCTCGTGAAACTTGATAGGATTGCCAGGATTCCTGTGGCACCTGGAAAGGGACACTTGGTCTCCCGCCTCAGCTGGAGAGGCGTCCCAATTGCCCTGCCAAGCCTCGAGGAGAATCCCGAGTTGTCCCTCGCAATTAGGCAGGAGTCCTGACGTCACTGAACAAACACGTGTGTGGAAGGGCCATCCCCGTCGTAACTGGAGGATATTCCCCAGGTTCCCGCCGCAACTCGAGAAAAACCATGAGACTTCCCCCTCGCCGCGAGATGAGGCCCGATTCCCCTGCACTGCGTGCAGAGCAATTCCGTGTTGCACATCACACATGAAAGGAGTGTTGATTTCCTTGATGGCACTCCAGAGAAACCCCAAGAACACTGTTTCAAAGCTACAGGGATCCTGAGGTCACTGTAGCAACACGAAAGAGCTCCGTGGACCACAAATCAACTCGAGATGAGAGGTTAGTCCCTGGCTTCGACTCTAGAGAAATACCACCTTACCACAAGCACCTCAAGAGGAGGCTTCTCTCAGCTCTAGCTATGTGAGAGGGACCCTGAGTTTGCGGCCGCAAGTGGAATGGATACCGCGATGCCGTGACTCGAAATAAGGCCGGATATCCCTGCAGTGACTTGAATGCAGGCTCGTCTTGCATCTCCCAAGATGAAAGGATGTGTGAATCCCCTGTGGAGACAACAGAGAAAGAACTAGTTCCCCACCTCATGGCGACCGGAGGCCTCACATCCTTTGAAAACTCCAGAGGTACGCGGAGATCAGTGCCTCCAAAGGAGACGATGCCTGACTCCTCGTGAAACTTGATAGGAGGCCCAGGATTCCTGTGGCACGTGGAAAGGGACCCTTGGTCTCCCGCCTCAGCTGGAGAGGCGTCCCAATTGCCCTGCCAAGCCTCGAGGAGAACCCCGAGTTGTCCCTCGCAACTAGGGAGGAGTCCTGACGTCGCTGAACAAACACGATGTGGAAGGGCCATCCCCGTCGTAACTCGAGAATATACCCCAGGTTCCCGGCGCAACTCGAGAAGAACCATGAGACTTCCCCCTCGCGGCGAGGTGAGGCCCGATTCCCCTGCACTGCGTGCAGAGCAATTCCGTGTTGCACATCACACATGAAAGGAGCCTTGATTTCCTTGACGGCACTCCAACGAAACCCCAAGAACACTGTTTCAAGGCTAGAGGAATCCTGAGGTCACTGTAGCAACACGAAAGAGCTCCGTGGAACAAAAATCAACTCAAGATGAGAGCTTAGTCCCTGGCTTCGACTCCAGAGGAATACCACCTTACCACAAGCACCTCAAGAGGAGGCTTCTCTCAGCTCTAGGTATGTGAGAGGACCCTGAGTTTGCGGCCTTAAGTGGAATGGACACCGCGATGCCCTGACGCGAAATAAGGCCGGATATCCCTGCAGTGACTTGAATGCAGGCTCGTCTTGCATCTCCCAAGACGAAAGGATGTCTGAATCCCCTGTGGAAACCACAGAGAAAGACCTAGTTCCCCACCTCATCGCGACCGGAGGCCTCACATCCCTTGAAAACTCCAGAGGTACACGGAGATCAGTGCCTCCAAAGGAGACGATGCCTGACTCCTCGTGAAACTTGATAGGAGTCCCAGGATTCCTGTGGCACGTGGAAAGGGACCCTTGGTCTCCCGCCTCAGATGGAGAGGCGTCCCAATTGCCCTGCCAAGCCTCGAGGAGAATCCCGAGTTGTCCCTCGCAACTAGGCAGGAGTCTGACGTCGCTGAACAAACACGTGGGTTGAAGGGCCATCCCCATCGTAACTCGAGAATATACCCCAGGTTCCCGCCGCAACTCGAGAAAAACCATGAGACTTCCCCCGCGCCGCGAGATGAGGCCCGATTCCCCTGCACTGCGTGCAGAGCAATTCCGTGTTGCACATCACACATGAAAGGAGCCTTGATTTCCTTAATGGCACTCCAGAGAAACCCCAAGAACACTGTTTCAAGGCTAGAGGGATCCTGAGGTCACTGTAGCAACACGAAAGAGCTCCGTGGACCAAAAATCAACTTGAGATGAGAGGTTAGTCCCTGGCTTCGACTCCAGAGGAATACCACCTTACCACAAGCACCTCAAGAGGAGGCTTCTCTCAGCTCTAGGTATGTGAGAGGGACCCTGAGTTTGCGGCCTCAAGTGGAATGGACACCACGATGCCCTGGCTTGAAATTCGGCCAGATATCCTTGCAGTGACTTGAATGCAGGCTCGTCTTGCATCTCTCAAGACGAAAGGATGTCTGAATCCCCTGTGGAGACCACAGAGAAAGACCTAGTTCCCCACCTCATCGCGACCGGAGGCCTCACATCCTTTGAAAACTCCAGAGGTACGCAGAGATCAGTGTCTCCAAAGGAGACGATGCCTGACTCCTCGTGAAACTTGATAGGAGTCCCAGGATTCCTGTGGCACGTGGACAGGGACCCTTGGTCTCCCGTCTCAGCTGGAGAGGCGTCCCAATTGCCCTGCCAAGCCTCGAGGAGAATCCCGAGTTGTCCCTCGCATCTAGGCAGGAATCCTGACGTCGCTGAAGAAACACGTGTGTGGAAGGGCCATCCCCGTCGTAACTCGAGAATATACCCCAGGTTCTTGCCGCAAGTCGAGAAAAACCATGAGACATCCCCCTCGCCGCGAGATGAGGCCCGATTCCCCTGCACTGCGTGCAGAGAAATTCCGTGTTGCACATCACACATGAAAGGAGCTTTGATTTCCTTGGTGGCACTCCAGAGAAACCCCAAGAACACTGTTTCAAGGCTAGAGGGATCCTGAGGTTACTCTAGCAACACGAAAGAGCTCCGTGGACCACAAATCAACTCGAGATGAGAGGTTAGTCCCTGGCTTCGACTCCAGAGGAATACCACCTTATCACAAGCACCTCAAGAGGAGGCTTCTCTCAGCTCTAGCTATGTGCTGAGTTTGCGGCCTCAAGTGGAATGGACACCGCGATGCCCTGACTCGAAATAAGGCCGGATATCCCTGCAGTGACTTGAATGCAGGCTCGTCTTGCATCTCCCAAAATGAAAGGATGTCCGAATTCCCTGTGGAGACCACAGAGAAAGACCTAGTTCCCCAGCTCATCGCGACCGGAGGCCTCACATCCTTTGAAAACTCCAGAGGTACGCGGAGATCAGTGCCTCCAAAGGAGACGATGCCTGACTCCTCGTGAAACTTGATAGGATTGCCAGGATTCCGGTGGCACCTGGAAAGGGACACTTGGTCTCCCACCTCAGCTGGAGAGGCGTCCCAATTGCCCTGCCAAGCCTCGAGGAGAATCCCGAGTTGTCCCTCGCAACTAGGCAGGAGTCCTGACGTCACTGAACAAACACATGTGTGGAAGGGCCTTCCCCGTCGTAAATCGAGAATATTCCCCAGGTTCCCGCCGCAACTCGAGAAAAACCATGAGACTTCCCCCTCGCCGCGAGATGAGGCCCAATTCCCCTGCACTGCGTGCAGAGCAATTCTGTGTTGCACATCACAAATGAAAGGAGCCTTGATTTCCTTGATGGCACTCCAGAGAAACCCCAAGAACACTGTTTCAAGGCTAGAGGGATCCTGAGGTCACTGTAGCAACACGAAAGAGCTCCGTGGACCAAAAATCAACTCGAGATGAGAGGTTAGTCCCTGGCTTCGACTCCAGAGGAATACCACCTTACCACAAGCACCTCAAGAGGAGGCTTCTCTCAGCTCTATTTATGTGAGAGGGACCCTGAGTTTGCGGCCTCAAGTGGAATGGACACCACGATGCCCTGGCTTGAAATACGGACGGATATCCCTGCAGTGACTTGAATGCAGGCTCGTCTTGCATCTCTCAAGACGAAAGGATGTCTGAATCCCCTGTGGAGACCACAGAGAAAGACGTAGTTCCCCACCTCATCGCGACCGAAGGCCTCACAACCCTTGAAAACTCCAGAGGTACGCGGAGATCAGTGCCTCCAAAGGAGACGATGCCTGACTCCTTGTGAAACTTGATAGGAGTCCCAAGATTGCTGTGGCACGTGGAAAGGGACCCTTGGTCTCCCGCCTCAGCTGGAGAGGCGTCCCAATTGCCCTGCCAAGCCTCGAGGAGAATCCCGAGTTGTCCCTCGCATCTAGGCAGGAATCCTGACGTCGCTGAAGAAATACGTGGGTGGAAGGGCCATCCCCGTCGTAACTCGAGAATATACCCCAGGTTCCTGCCGCAAGTCGAGAAAAACCATGAGATATCCCCCTCGCCGCGAGATGAGGCCCGATTCCCCTGCACTGCGTGCAGAGCAATTCCGTGTTGCACATCACACATGAAAGGAGCCTTGATTTCCTTGGTGGCACTCCAGAGAAACCCCAAGAACACTGTTTCAAGGCTAGAGGGATCCTGAGGTCACTGTAGCAACACGAAAGAGCTCCGTGGACCACAAATCAACTCGAGATGAGAGGTTACTCCCTGGCTTCGACTCCAGAGGAATACCACCTTACCACAAGCACCTCAAGAGGAGGCTTCTCTCAGCTCTAGCTATGTGAGAGGGACCCTGAGTTTGCGGCCTCAAGTGGAATGGACACCGTGATGCCCTGACTCGAAATAAGGCCGAATATCCCTGCAGTGACTTGAATGCAGGCTCGTCTTGCATCTCCCAAGACGAAAGGATGTCTGAATCCCATGTGGAGACCACAGAGAAAGACCCAGTTCCCCAGCTCATCGCGACCGGAGGCCTCACATCCCTTGAAAACTTCAAAGGTACGCGGAGATCAGTGCCTCCAAAGGAGACGATGCCTGACTCCTCGTGAAATTTGATAGGAGTCCCAGGATTCCTGTGGCACGTGGAAAGGGACACTTGGTCTCCCGCCTCAGCTGGAGAGGCGTCCCAATTGCCCTGCCAAGCCTCGAGGAGAATCCCGAGTTGTCCCTCGCAACTAGTCAGGAGTCCTGACGTCGCTGAACAAACACGTGGGTGGAAGGGCCATCCCCGTCGTAACTCGAGAATATACCCCAGGTTCCCGCCGCCACTCGAGAAAAACAATGAGACTTCCCCCTCGCCATGAGATGAGGCCCGATTCCCCTGCACTGCATGCAGAGCAATTCCGAGTTGCACATCAAACAAGAAAGGAGCCTTGATTTCCTTGATGGCACTCCAGAGAAACCCCAAGAACACTGTTTCAAGGCAAGAGGGATCCTGAGGTCACTGTAGCAACACGAAAGAGCTCCGTGGACCAAAAATCAACTCGAGATGAGAGGTTAGTCCCTGGCTTCAACTCCAGAGGAATACCACCTTACCACAAGCACCTCAAGAGGAGGCTTCTCTCAGCTCTAGGTATGTGAGAGGGACCCTGAGTTTGCGGCCTCAAGTGGAATGGAAACCGCGATGCCCTGACTCGAAATAAGGCCGGATATCCCTGCAGTGACTTGAATGCAGGCTCGTCTTGCATCTCCCAAGACGAAAGGATTTCGGAATCCCCTGTGGAGACCACAGAGAAAGACCTAGTTCCCCACCTCATCGCGACCGGAGGCCTCACATCCTTTGAAAACTCCAGAGGTACGCAGAGATCAGTGTCTCCAAAGGAGACGATGCCTGACTCCTCGTGAAACTTGATAGGAGTCCCAGGATTCCTGTGGCACGTGGACAGGGACCCTTGGTCTCCCGTCTCAGCTGGAGAGGCGTCCCAATTGCCCTGCCAAGCCTCGAGGAGAATCCCGAGTTGTCCCTCGCATCTAGGCAGGAATCCTGACGTCGCTGAAGAAACACGTGTGTGGAAGGGCCATCCCCGTCGTAACTCGAGAATATACGGCAGGTTCCCCCCGCAACTCGAGAAAAACCATGAGACTTCCCCCTCGCCGCGAGATGAGGCCCGATTCCCCTGCACTGCGTGCAGAGAAATTCCGTGTTGCACATCACACATGAAAGGAGCCTTGATTTCCTTGGTGGCACTCCAGAGAAACCCCAAGAACACTGTTTCAACGCTAGAGGGATCCTGAGGTTACTCTAGCAACACGAAAGAGCTCCGTGGACCACAAATCAACTCGAGATGAGAGGTTAGTCCCTGGCTTCGACTCCAGAGGAATACCACCTTATCACAAGCACCTCAAGAGGAGGCTTCTCTCAGCTCTAGCTATGTGCTGAGTTTGCGGCCTCAAGTGGAATGGACACCGCGATGCCCTGACTCGAAATAAGGCCGGATATCCCTGCAGTGACTTGAATGCAGGCTCGTCTTGCATCTCCCAAGACGAAAGGATGTCTGAATCCCATGTGGAGACCACAGAGAAAGACCTAGTTCCCCACCTCATCGCGACCGGAGGCCTCACATCCTTTGAAAACTCCAGAGGTATGCGGAGATCAGTGCCTCCAAAGGAGACGATGCCTGACTCCTCGTGAAACTTGATAGGAGTCCCAGGATTCCTGTGGCACGTGGAAAGGGACCCTTGGTCTCCCGCCTCAGCTGGAGAGGCGTCCCAATTGCCCTGCCAAGCCTCGAGGAGAATCCCCAGTTGTCCCTCGCAACTAGGCAGGAGTCCTGCCGTCGCTGATCTAACACGTGTGTGGAAGGGCCATCCCCGTCGTAACTCGAGAATATACCGCAGGTTCCCGCCGCAACTCGAGAAAAACCATGAGACTGCCCCCTCACCGCGAGATGAGGCCCGATTCCCCTGCACTGCGTGCAGAGCAATTCCGTGTTGCACATCACACATGAAAGGAGCCTTGATTTCCTTGATGGCACTCCAGAGAAACCCCAAGAACACTGTTTCAAGGCTGGAGGGATCCTGAGGCCACTGTAGCAACACGAAAGAGCTCCGTGGACCAAAAATCAACTCGAGATGAGAGGTTAGTCCCTGGCTTCGACTCCAGAGGAATACCACCTTACCACAAGCACCTCAAGAGGAGGCTTCTCTCAGCTCTAGGTATGTGAGAGGGACCCTGAATTTGCGGCTTCCAGTGGAATGGACACCGCAATGCCCTGACTCGAAATAAGGCCGGATATCCCTGCAGTGACTTGAATGCAGGCTCGTCTTGCATCTCCCAAGACGAAAGGATGTCTGAATCCCATGTGGAGACCACAGAGAAAGACCTAGTTCCCCACCTCATCGCGACCGGAGGCCTCACATCCTTTGAAAACTCCAGAGGTACGCGGAGATCAGTGCCTCCAAAGGAGACGATGCCTGACTCCTCGTGAAACTTGATAGGATTGCCAGGATTCCTGTGGCACCTGGAAAGGGACACTTGGTCTCCCGCCTCAGCTGGAGAGGCGTCCCAATTGCCCTGCGAAGCCTCGAGGAGAATCCCGAGTTGTCCCTCGCAATTAGGCAGGAGTCCTGACGTCACTGAACAAACACGTGTGTGGAAGGGCCATCCCCGTCGTAACTGGAGGATATTCCCCAGGTTCCCGCCGCAACTCGAGAAAAACCATGAGACTTCCCCCTCGCCGCGAGATGAGGCCCGATTCCCCTGCACTGCGTGCAGAGCAATTCCGTGTTGCACATCACACATGAAAGGAGTGTTGATTTCCTTGATGGCACTCCAGAGAAACCCCAAGAACACTGTTTCAAAGCTACAGGGATCCTGAGGTCACTGTAGCAACACGAAAGAGCTCCGTGGACCACAAATCAACTCGAGATGAGAGGTTAGTCCCTGGCTTCGACTCTAGAGAAATACCACCTTACCACAAGCACCTCAAGAGGAGGCTTCTCTCAGCTCTAGCTATGTGAGAGGGACCCTGAGTTTGCGGCCGCAAGTGGAATGGATACCGCGATGCCGTGACTCGAAATAAGGCCGGATATCCCTGCAGTGACTTGAATGCAGGCTCGTCTTGCATCTCCCAAGATGAAAGGATGTGTGAATCCCCTGTGGAGACAACAGAGAAAGAACTAGTTCCCCACCTCATGGCGACCGGAGGCCTCACATCCTTTGAAAACTCCAGAGGTACGCGGAGATCAGTGCCTCCAAAGGAGACGATGCCTGACTCCTCGTGAAACTTGATAGGAGTCCCAGGATTCCTGTGGCACGTGGAAAGGGACCCTTGGTCTCCCGCCTCAGCTGGAGAGGCGTCCCAATTGCCCTGCCAAGCCTCGAGGAGAATCCCGAGTTGTCCCTCGCAACTAGGCAGGAGTCCTGACGTCGCTGAACAAACACGTGGGTGGAAGGGCCATCCCCGTCGTAACTCGAGAATATATCCCAGGTTCCCGCCGCAACTCGAGAAAAACAATGAGACTTCCCCCTCGCCATGAGATGAGGCCCGATTCCCCTGTACTGCATGCAGAGCAATTCCGTGTTGCACATCAAACAAGAAAGGAGCCTTGATTTCCTTGATGGCACTCCAGAGAAACCCCAAGAACACTGTTTCAAGGCTAGAGGGATCCTGAGGTCACTGTAGCAACACGAAAGAGCTCCGTGGACCAAAAATCAACTCGAGATGAGAGGTTATTCCCTGGCTTCAACTCCAGAGGAATACCACCTTACCACAAGCACCTCAAGAGGAGGCTTCTCTCAGCTCTAGGTATGTGAGAGGGATCCTGAGTTTGCGGCCTCAAGTGGAATGGAAACCGCGATGCCCTGACTCGAAATGAGGCCGGATATCCCTGCACTGACTTGAATGCAGGCTCGTCTTGCATCTCCCAAGACGAAAGGATGTCTGAATCCCCTGTGGAAAACACAGAGAAAGACCTAGTTCCCCACCTCATCGCGACCGGAGGCCTCACATCCTTTGAAAATTCCTGAGGTACGCGGAGATCAGTGCCTCCAAAGGAGACGATGCCTGACTCCTCGTGAAACTTGATAGGATTGCCAGGATTCCTGTGGCACCTGGAAAGGGACCCTTGGTCTCCCGTCTCAGCTGGAGAGGCGTCCCAATTGCCCTGCCAAGCCTCGAGGAGAACCCCGAGTTGTCCCTCGCAACTAGGGAGGAGTCCTGACGTCGCTGAACAAACACGATGTGGAAGGGCCATCCCCGTCGTAACTCGAGAATATACCCCAGGTTCCCGGCGCAACTCGAGAAGAACCATGAGACTTCCCCCTCGCGGCGAGGTGAGGCCCGATTCCCCTGCACTGCGTGCAGAGCAATTCCGTGTTGCACATCACACATGAAAGGAGCCTTGATTTCCTTGACGGCACTCCAACGAAACCCCAAGAACACTGTTTCAAGGCTAGAGGAATCCTGAGGTCACTGTAGCAACACGAAAGAGCTCCGTGGAACAAAAATCAACTCAAGATGAGAGCTTAGTCCCTGGCTTCGACTCCAGAGGAATACCACCTTACCACAAGCACCTCAAGAGGAGGCTTCTCTCAGCTCTAGGTATGTGAGAGGACCCTGAGTTTGCGGCCTTAAGTGGAATGGACACCGCGATGCCCTGACGCGAAATAAGGCCGGATATCCCTGCAGTGACTTGAATGCAGGCTCGTCTTGCATCGCCCAAGACGAAAGGATGTCTGAATCCCCTGTGGAAACCACAGAGAAAGACCTAGTTCCCCACCTCATCGCGACCGGAGGCCTCACATCCCTTGAAAACTCCAGAGGTACACGGAGATCAGTGCCTCCAAAGGAGACGATGCCTGACTCCTCGTGAAACTTGATAGGAGTCCCAGGATTCCTGTGGCACGTGGAAAGGGACCCTTGGTCTCCCGCCTCAGCTGGAGAGGCGTCCCAATTGCCCTGCCAAGCCTCGAGGAGAATCCCGAGTTGTCCCTCGCAACTAGGCAGGAGTCTGACGTCGCTGAACAAACACGTGGGTTGAAGGGCCATCCCCATCGTAACTCGAGAATATACCCCAGGTTCCCGCCGCAACTCGAGAAAAACCATGAGACTTCCCCCGCGCCGCGAGATGAGGCCCGATTCCCCTGCACTGCGTGCAGAGCAATTCCGTGTTGCACATCATACATGAAAGGAGCCTTGATTTCCTTAATGGCACTCCAGAGAAACCCCAAGAACACTGTTTCAAGGCTAGAGGGATCCTGAGGTCACTGTAGCAACACGAAAGAGCTCCGTGGACCAAAAATCAACTTGAGATGAGAGGTTAGTCCCTGGCTTCGACTCCAGAGGAATACCACCTTACCACAAGCACCTCAAGAGGAGGCTTCTCTCAGCTCTAGGTATGTGAGAGGGACCCTGAGTTTGCGGCCTCAAGTGGAATGGACACCACGATGCCCTGGCTTGAAATTCGGCCAGATATCCTTGCAGTGACTTGAATGCAGGCTCGTCTTGCATCTCTCAAGACGAAAGGATGTCTGAATCCCCTGTGGAGACCACAGAGAAAGACCTAGTTCCCCACCTCATCGCGACCGGAGGCCTCACATCCTTTGAAAACTCCAGAGGTACGCAGAGATCAGTGTCTCCAAAGGAGACGATGCCTGACTCCTCGTGAAACTTGATAGGAGTCCCAGGATTCCTGTGGCACGTGGACAGGGACCCTTGGTCTCCCGTCTCAGCTGGAGAGGCGTCCCAATTGCCCTGCCAAGCCTCGAGGAGAATCCCGAGTTGTCCCTCGCATCTAGGCAGGAATCCTGACGTCGCTGAAGAAACACGTGTGTGGAAGGGCCATCCCCGTCGTAACTCGAGAATATACCCCAGGTTCTTGCCGCAAGTCGAGAAAAACCATGAGACATCCCCCTCGCCGCGAGATGAGGCCCGATTCCCCTGCACTGCGTGCAGAGAAATTCCGTGTTGCACATCACACATGAAAGGAGCCTTGATTTCCTTGGTGGCACTCCAGAGAAACCCCAAGAACACTGTTTCAAGGCTAGAGGGATCCTGAGGTTACTCTAGCAACACGAAAGAGCTCCGTGGACCACAAATCAACTCGAGATGAGAGGTTAGTCCCTGGCTTCGACTCCAGAGGAATACCACCTTATCACAAGCACCTCAAGAGGAGGCTTCTCTCAGCTCTAGCTATGTGCTGAGTTTGCGGCCTCAAGTGGAATGGACACCGCGATGCCCTGACTCGAAATAAGGCCGGATATCCCTGCAGTGACTTGAATGCAGGCTCGTCTTGCATCTCCCAAAATGAAAGGATGTCCGAATTCCCTGTGGAGACCACAGAGAAAGACCTAGTTCCCCAGCTCATCGCGACCGGAGGCCTCACATCCTTTGAAAACTCCAGAGGTACGCGGAGATCAGTGCCTCCAAAGGAGACGATGCCTGACTCCTCGTGAAACTTGATAGGATTGCCAGGATTCCGGTGGCACCTGGAAAGGGACACTTGGTCTCCCACCTCAGCTGGAGAGGCCTCCCAATTGCCCTGCCAAGCCTCGAGGAGAATCCCGAGTTGTCCCTCGCAACTAGGCAGGAGTCCTGACGTCACTGAACAAACACATGTGTGGAAGGGCCTTCCCCGTCGTAAATCGAGAATATTCCCCAGGTTCCCGCCGCAACTCGAGAAAAACCATGAGACTTCCCCCTCGCCGCGAGATGAGGCCCAATTCCCCTGCACTGCGTGCAGAGCAATTCTGTGTTGCACATCACAAATGAAAGGAGCCTTGATTTCCTTGATGGCACTCCAGAGAAACCCCAAGAACACTGTTTCAAGGCTAGAGGGATCCTGAGGTCACTGTAGCAACACGAAAGAGCTCCGTGGACCAAAAATCAACTCGAGATGAGAGGTTAGTCCCTGGCTTCGACTCCAGAGGAATACCACCTTACCACAAGCACCTCAAGAGGAGGCTTCTCTCAGCTCTAGGTATGTGAGAGGGACCCTGAGTTTGCGGCCTCAAGTGGAATGGACACCACGATGCCCTGGCTTGAAATACGGACGGATATCCCTGCAGTGACTTGAATGCAGGCTCGTCTTGCATCTCTCAAGACGAAAGGATGTCTGAATCCCCTGTGGAGACCACAGAGAAAGACCTAGTTCCCCACCTCATCGCGACCGAAGGCCTCACAACCCTTGAAAACTCCAGAGGTACGCGGAGATCAGTGCCTCCAAAGGAGACGATGCCTGACTCCTTGTGAAACTTGATAGGAGTCCCAAGATTGCTGTGGCACGTGGAAAGGGACCCTTGGTCTCCCGCCTCAGCTGGAGAGGCGTCCCAATTGCCCTGCCAAGCCTCGAGGAGAATCCCGAGTTGTCCCTCGCATCTAGGCAGGAATCCTGACGTCGCTGAAGAAATACGTGGGTGGAAGGGCCATCCCCGTCGTAACTCGAGAATATACCCCAGGTTCCTGCCGCAAGTCGAGAAAAACCATGAGATATCCCCCTCGCCGCGAGATGAGGCCCGATTCCCCTGCACTGCGTGCAGAGCAATTCCGTGTTGCACATCACACATGAAAGGAGCCTTGATTTCCTTGGTGGCACTCCAGAGAAACCCCAAGAACACTGTTTCAAGGCTAGAGGGATCCTGAGGTCACTGTAGCAACACGAAAGAGCTCTGTGGACCACAAATCAACTCGAGATGAGAGGTTACTCCCTGGCTTCGACTCCAGAGTAATACCACCTTACCACAAGCACCTCAAGAGGAGGCTTCTCTCAGCTCTAGCTATGTGAGAGGGACCCTGAGTTTGCGGCCTCAAGTGGAATGGACACCGTGATGCCCTGACTCGAAATAAGGCCGAATATCCCTGCAGTGACTTGAATGCAGGCTCGTCTTGCATCTCCCAAGACGAAAGGATGTCTGAATCCCCTGTGGAGACCACAGAGAAAGACCCAGTTCCCCAGCTCATCGCGACCGGAGGCCTCACATCCCTTGAAAACTTCAAAGGTACGCGGAGATCAGTGCCTCCAAAGGAGACGATGCCTGACTCCTCGTGAAATTTGATAGGAGTCCCAGGATTCCTGTGGCACGTGGAAAGGGACACTTGGTCTCCCGCCTCAGCTGGAGAGGCGTCCCAATTGCCCTGCCAAGCCTCGAGGAGAATCCCGAGTTGTCCCTCGCAACTAGTCAGGAGTCCTGACGTCGCTGAACAAACACGTGGGTGGAAGGGCCATCCCCGTCGTAACTCGAGAATATACCCCAGGTTCCCGCCGCAACTCGAGAAAAACAATGAGACTTCCCCCTCGCCATGAGATGAGGCCCGATTCCCCTGCACTGCATGCAGAGCAATTCCGAGTTGCACATCAAACAAGAAAGGAGCCTTGATTTCCTTGATGGCACTCCAGAGAAACCCCAAGAACACTGTTTCAAGGCAAGAGGGATCCTGAGGTCACTGTAGCAACACGAAAGAGCTCCGTGGACCAAAAATCAACTCGAGATGAGAGGTTAGTCCCTGGCTTCAACTCCAGAGGAATACCACCTTACCACAAGCACCTCAAGAGGAGGCTTCTCTCAGCTCTAGGTATGTGAGAGGGACCCTGAGTTTGCGGCCTCAAGTGGAATGGAAACCGCGATGCCCTGACTCGAAATAAGGCCGGATATCCCTGCAGTGACTTGAATGCAGGCTCGTCTTGCATCTCCCAAGACGAAAGGATTTCTGAATCCCCTGTGGAGACCACAGAGAAAGACCTAGTTCCCCACCTCATCGCGACCGGAGGCCTCACATCCTTTGAAAACTCCAGAGGTACGCAGAGATCAGTGTCTCCAAAGGAGACGATGCCTGACTCCTCGTGAAACTTGATAGGAGTCCCAGGATTCCTGTGGCACGTGGACAGGGACCCTTGGTCTCCCGTCTCAGCTGGAGAGGCGTCCCAATTGCCCTGCCAAGCCTCGAGGAGAATCCCGAGTTGTCCCTCGCATCTAGGCAGGAATCCTGACGTCGCTGAAGAAACACGTGTGTGGAAGGGCCATCCCCGTCGTAACTCGAGAATATACGGCAGGTTCCCCCCGCAACTCGAGAAAAACCATGAGACATCCCCCTCGCCGCGAGATGAGGCCCGATTCCCCTGCACTGCGTGCAGAGAAATTCCGTGTTGCACATCACACATGAAAGGAGCCTTGATTTCCTTGGTGGCACTCCAGAGAAACCCCAACAACACTGTTTCAAGGCTAGAGGGATCCTGAGGTTACTCTAGCAACACGAAAGAGCTTCGTGGACCACAAATCAACTCGAGATGAGAGGTTAGTCCCTGGCTTCGACTCCAGAGGAATACCACCTTATCACAAGCACCTAAAGAGGAGGCTTCTCTCAGCTCTAGCTATGTGCTGAGTTTGCGGCCTCAAGTGGAATGGACACCGCGATGCCCTGACTCGAAATAAGGCCGGATATCCCTGCAGTGACTTGAATGCAGGCTCGTCTTGCATCTCCCAAAATGAAAGGATGTCCGAATTCCCTGTGGAGACCACAGAGAAAGACCTAGTTCCCCAGCTCATCGCGACCGGAGGCCTCACATCCTTTGAAAACTCCAGAGGTACGCGGAGATCAGTGCCTCCAAAGGAGACGATGCCTGACTCCTCGTGAAACTTGATAGGATTGCCAGGATTCCTGTGGCACCTGGAAAGGGACACTTGGTCTCCCACCTCAGCTGGAGAGGCGTCCCAATTGCCCTGCCAAGCCTCGAGGAGAATTCCGAGTTGTCCCTCGCAACTAGGCAGGAGTCCTGACGTCACTGAACAAACACATGTGTGGAAGGGCCTTCCCCGTCGTAAATCGAGAATATTCCCCAGGTTCCCGCCGCAACTCGAGAAAAACCATAAGACTTCCCCCTCGCCGCGAGATGAGGCCCAATTCCCCTGCACTGCGTGCAGAGCAATTCTGTGTTGCACATCACAAATGAAAGGAGCCTTGATTTCCTTGATGGCACTCCAGAGAAACCCCAAGAACACTGTTTCAAGGCTACAGGAATCCTGAGGTCACTGTAGCAACATGAAAGTGCTCCGTGGACCAAAAATCAACTCGAGATGAGAGGTTAGTCCCTGGCTTCGACTCCAGAGGAATACCACCTTACCACAAGCACCTCAAGAGGAGGCTTCTCTCAGCTCTAGCTATGTGAGAGGGACCCTGAGTTTGCGGCCTCAAGTGGAATGGACACCGCGATGCCCTGACTCGAAATAAGGCCGAATATCCCTGCAGTGACTTGAATGCAGGCTCGTCTTGCATCTCCCAAGACGAAAGGATGTCTGAATCACCTTTGTAGCCCACAGAGAAAGACCTAGTTCCCCAGCTCATCGCGACCGGAGGCCTCAAATCCCTTGAAAACTCCAGAGGTACGCGGAGATGAGTGCCTCCAAAGGAGACGATGCCTGACTCCTCGTGAAACTTGATAGGAGTCCCAGGATTCCTGTGGCACGTGGAAAGGGACCCTTGGTCTCCCGCCTCAGCTGGAGAGGCGTCCCAATTGCACTGCCAAGCCTCGAGGAGAATCCCGAGTTGTCCCTCGCAACTAGGCAGGAGTCCTGACGTCGCTGAACAAACACGTGGTTGGAAGGGCCATCCCCGTCGTAACTCGAGAATATACCCCAGGTTCCCGCCGCAACTCGAGAAAAACAATGAGACTTCCCCCTCGCCATGAGATGAGGCCCGATTCCCCTGCACTGCATGCAGAGCAATTCCGTGTTGCACATCAAACAAGAAAGGAGCCTTGATTTCCTTGATGGCACTCCAGAGAAACCCCAAGAACACTGTTTCAAGGCTAGAGGGATCCTGAGGTCACTGTAGCAACACGAAAGAGCTCCGTGGACCAAAAATCAACTCGAGATGAAAGGTTAGTCCCTGGCTTCAACTCCAGAGGAATACCACCTTACCACAAGCACCTCAAGAGGAGGCTTCTCTCAGCTCTAGGTATGTGAGAGGGACCCTGAGTTTGCGGCCTCAAGTGGAATGGAAACCGCGATGCCCTGACTCGAAATAAGGCCGGATATCCCTGCAGTGACTTGAATGCAGGCTCGTCTTGCATCTCCCAAGACGAAAGGATTTCTGAATCCCCTGTGGAGACCACAGAGAAAGACCTAGTTCCCCACCTCATCGCGACCGGAGGCCTCACATCCTTTGAAAACTCCAGAATTACGCAGAGATCAGTGTCTCCAAAGGAGACGATGCCTGACTCCTCGAGAAACTTGATAGGAGTCCCAGGATTCCTGTGGCACGTGGACAGGGACCCTTGGTCTCCCGTCTCAGCTGGAGAGGCGTCCCAATTGCCCTGCCAAGCCTCGAGGAGAATCCCGAGTTGTCCCTCGCATCTAGGCAGGAATCCTGACGTCGCTGAAGAAACACGTGTGTGGAAGGGCCATCCCCGTCGTAACTCGAGAATATACCACAGGTTCCTGCCGCAAGTCGAGAAAAACCATGAGACATCCCCCTCGCCGCGAGATGAGGCCCGATTCCCCTGCACTGCGTGCAGAGAAATTCCGTGTTGCACATCACACATGAAAGGAGCCTTGATTTCCTTGGTGGCACTCCAGAGAAACCCCAAGAACACTATTTCAAGGCTAGAGGGATCCTGAGGTCACTCTAGCAACACGAAAGAGCTCCGTGGACCACAAATCAACTCGAGATGAGAGGTTAGTCCCTGGCTTCGACTCCAGAGGAATACCACCTTACCACAAGCACCTCAAGAGGAGGCTTCTCTCAGCTCTAGCTATGTGCTGAGTTTGCGGCCTCAAGTGGAATGGACACCGCGATGCCCTGACTCGAAATAAGGCCGGATATCCCTGCAGTGACTTGAATGCAGGCTCGTCTTGCATCTCCCAAAATGAAAGGATGTCCGAATTCCCTGTGGAGACCACAGAGAAAGACCTAGTTCCCCAGCTCATCGCGACCGGAGGCCTCACATCCTTTGAAAACTCCAGAGGTACGCGGAGATCAGTGCCTCCAAAGGAGACGATGCCTGACTCCTCGTGAAACTTGATAGGAGTCCCAGGATTCCGGTGGCTCGTGGAAAGGGACCCTTGGTCTCCCGCCTCAGCTGGAGAGGCATCCCAATTGCCCTGCCAAGCCTCGAGGAGAATCCCGAGTTGTCCATCGCAACTAGGCAGGAGTCCTGCCGTCGCTGAACAAACACGTGGGTGGAAGGGCCATCCCTGTCGTAACTCTAGAATATACCCCAGGTTCCCGCCGCAACTCGAGAAAAACCATGAGACTTCCCCCTCGCCGCGAGATGAGGCCCGATTCCCCTGCACTGCGTGCAGAGCAATTCCGTGTTGCACATCACACATGAAAGGAGCCTTGATTTCCTTGATGGCACTCCAGAGAAACCCCAAGAACACTGTTTCAAGGCTAGAGGGATCCTGACGTCACTGTAGCAACACGAAAGAGCTCCGTGGACTCCAAATCAACTCGAGATGAGAGGTTAGTCCCTGGCTTCGACTCCAGTGGAATACCACCTTACCACAAGCACCTCAAGAGGAGGCTTCTCTCAGCTCTAGGTATGTGAGAGGGACCCTGAGTTTGCGGCCTCAAGTGGAATGGACACCACGATGCCCTGACTCGAAATAAGGCCGGATATCCCTGCAGTGACTTGAATGTAGGCTCGTCTTGCATCTCCCAAGATGAAAGGATGTCTGAATCACCTTTGTAGCCCACAGAGAAAGACCTAGTTCCCCACCTCATCGCGATCGAAGGCCTCATATCCATTGACAAATCCAGAGGTACGCGGAGATCAGTGCCTCCAAACGAGACGATGCCTGACTCTTCGTGAAACTTGATAGGAGTCCCAGGATTCCTGTGGCACGTGGAAAGGGACCCTTGGTCTCCCGCCCCAGCTGGAGAGGCATCCCAATGGCCCTGCCAAGCCTCGAGGAGAATCCCGAGTTGTCCCTCGCAACTAGGCAGGAGTCCTGACGTCGCTGAACAAACACGTGTGTGGAAGCGCCATCCCCATCGTAATTCGAGAATATACCCCAGGTTCCCGCCACAACTCGAGAAAAACCATGAGACTTCCCCCTCGCCGCGAGATGAGGCCCGATTCCCCTGCACTGCGTGCAGAGCAATTCCATGTTGCACATCACACATGAAAGGAGTCTTAATTTCCTTGATGGCACTCCAGAGAAACCCAAAGAACACTGTTTCAAGGCTAGAGAGATCCTGAGGTCACTGTAGCAACACGAAAGAGCTCCGAGGACCAAGAATCAACTCGAGATGAGAGGTTAGTACCTGGATTCGACTCCAGAGGAATACCACCTTACCACAAGCACCTCAAGAGGAGGCTTCTCTCAGCTCTAGGTATGTGAGAGGGACCCTGATTTTGCGGCCTCAAGTGGAATGGACACTGCGATGCCCTAACGCGAAATAAAGCCGGATATCCCTGCAGTGACTTGAATGCAGGCTCGTCTTGCATCTCCCAAAATGAAAGGATGTCTGAATCCCCTGTGGAGACCACAGAGAAAGACCTAGTTCCCCACCTCATGGCGACCGGAGGCCTCACATCCTTTGAAAACTCCAGAGGTACGCGGAGATCAGTGCCTCCAAAGGAGACGATGCCTGACTCCTCGTGAAACTTGATAGGAGTCCCAGGATTCCTGTGGCACGTGGATAGGGACCCTTGGTCTCCCGCCTCAGCTGGAGAGGCGTCCCAATTGCCCTGCCAAGCCTCGAGGAGAATCCCGAGTTGTCCCTCGCAACTAGGCAGGAGTACTGACGTCGCTGAACAAACACGTGTGTGGAAGGGCCATCCCCGTCTTAACTCGAGAATATACCCCAGGTTCCCGCCGCAACTCGAGAAAAACCATGAGACTTCCCCCTCGCCGCGAGATGAGGCCTGATTCCCCTGCACTGCGTGCAGAGCAATTCCGTGTTGCACATCACACATGAAAGGAGCCTTGATTTCCTTGATGGCACTCCAGAGAAACCCCAAGAACACTCTTTCAAGGCTAGAGGGATCCTGAGGTCACTGTAGCAACACGAAAGAGCTCCGTGGACCAAAAATCAACTCGAGATGAGAGCTTAGTCCCTGGCTTCGACTCCAGAGGAATACCACCTTACCGCAAGCACCTCAAGAGGAGGCTTCTCTCAGCTCTAGGTATGTGAGATGGACCCTGAGTTTGCGGGCTTAAGTGGAATGGACACCGCGATGCCCTGACTCGAAATAAGGCCGGATATCCCTGCAGTGACTTGAATGCAGGCTCGTCTTGCATCTCCCAAGATGAAAGGATGTCTGAATCCCCTGTGGATACCACAGAGAAAGACCTAGTTCCCCACCTCATGGCGACCGGAGGCCTCACATCCTTTGAAAACTACAGAGGTACGCGGAGATCAGTGCCTCCAAAGGAGACGATGCCTGACTCCTCGTGAAACTTGATAGGAGTCCCAGGATTCCTCTGGCACGTGGAAAGGGACCCTTGGTCTCCTGCCTCAGCTGGAGAGGCGTCCCAATTGCCCTGCCAAGCCTCGAGGAGAATCCCGAGTTGTCCCTCACAACTAGGCAGGAGTCCTGACGTCGCTGAAATAACACGTGGGTGGAAGGGCCATCCCCTCGTAACTCGAGAATATTCCCCAGGTTCCCGCCGCAACTCGAGAAAAACCATGAGACTGCCCCCTCACCGCGATATGAGGCCCGATTCCCCTGCACTGCGTGCAGAGCAATTCCGTGTTGCACTTCACACATGAAAGGAGCCTTGATTTCCTTGATGGCACTCAAGGGAAACCCCAAGAACACTGTTTCAAGGCTAGAGGGATCCTGAGGTCACTGTAGCAACACGAAAGAGCTCCGTGGACCAAAAATCAACTCGAGATGAGAGGTTAGTCCCTGGCTTCGACTCCAGAGGAATACCACCTTACCACAAGCACCTCAAGAGGAGGCTTCTCTCAGCTCTAGGTATGTGAGAGGGACCCTGAGTTTGCGGCCTCAAGTGGAATGGACACCGCGATGCCCTGACTCGAAATAAGGCCGGATATCCCTGCAGTGACTTGAATGCAGGCTCGTCTTGCATCTCCCAAGATGAAAGGATGTCTGAATCCCCTGTGGAGACCACAGAGAAAGACCTAGTTCCCCACCTCATCGCGACCGGAGGCCTCACATCCTTTGAAAACTCCAGAGGTACGCGGAGATCAGTGCCTCCAAAGGAGACGATGCCTGACTCCTCGTGAAACTTGATAGGAGTCCCAGGATTCCTGTGGCACGTGGAAAGGGACCCTTGGTCTCCCGCCTCAGCTGGAGAGGCGTCCCAATTGCCCTGCCAAGTCTCGAGGAGAATCGCGAGTTGTCCCTCGCAACTAGGCAGGACTCCTGACGTTGCTGAACAAACACGTGGGTGGAAGGGCCATCCCCGTCGTAACTCGAGAATATACCCCAGGTTCCCGCCGCAACTCGAGAAAAACCATGAGACTTCCCCCTCGCCGCGATATGAGGCCCGATTCCCCTGCACTGCGTGCAGAACAATTCCGTGTTGCACATCACATATGAAAGGAGCCTTGATTTCCTTGATGGCACTCCAGAGAAACCCCAAGAACACTGTTTCAAGGCTAGAGGGATCCTGAGGTCACTGTAGCAACACGAAAGAGCTCCGTGGACCAAAAATCAAATCGAGATGAGAGGTTAGTCCCTAACTTCGACTCCAGTGGAATACCACCTTACCACAAGCACCTCTAGTGGAGGCTTCTTTCAGCTCTAGGTATGTGAGAGGGACCCTAATTTTGCGGCCTCAAGTGGAATGGACCCTGCGATGCCCTGACGCGAAATAAGGCCGGATATCCCTGCAGTGACTTGAATGCAGGCTCATCTTGATTCTCCCAAAATGAACGAATGTCTGAATCCCCTGTGGATACCACAGAGAAAGACCTAGTTCCCCACCTCATGGCGACCGGAGGCCTCACATCCTTTGAAAACTCCAGAGGTACGCGGAGATCAGTGCCTCCAAAGGAGACGATGCCTGACTCCTCGTGAAACTTGATAGGAGTCCCAGGATTCCTCTGGCACGTGGAAAGGGACCCTTGGTCTCCCGCCTCAGCTGGAGAGGCGTCCGAATTGCCCTGCCGAGCCTCGAGGAGAATCCCGAGTTGTCCCTCGCAACTAGGCAGGAGTCCTGACGTCGCTGAAATAACACGTGGTTGGAAGGGCCATCCCCTCGTAACTCGAGAATATTCCCCAGGTTCCCGCCGCAACTCGAGAAAAACCATGAGACTGCCCCCTCACCGCGAGATGAGGCCCGATTCCCCTGCACTGCGTGCAGAGCAATTCCGTGTTGCACATCACACATGAAAGGAGCCTTGATTTCCTTGATGGCACTCAAGGGAAACCCCAAGAACACCGTTTCAAGGCTAGAGGGATCCTGAGGTCACTGTAGCAACACGAAAGAGCTCCGTGGACCAAAAATCAACTCGAGATGAGAGGTTAGTCCCTGGCTTCGACTCCAGAGGAATACCACCTTACCACAAGCACCTCAAGAGGAGGCTTCTCTCAGCTCTAGCTATGTGAGAGGGACCCTGAGTTTGCGGCCTCAAGTGGAATGGACACCGCGATGCCCTGACTCGAAATAAGGCCGGATATCCCTGCAGTGACTTGAATGCAGGCTCGTCTTGCATCTCCTAAGATGAATGGATGTCTGAATCCCCTGTGGAGACCACAGAGAAAGACCTAGTTCCCCACCTCATGGCGACCGGAGGCCTCACATCCTTTGAAAACTCCAGAGGTACGCGGAGATCAGTGCCTCCAAAGGAGACGATGCCTGACTCCTCGTGAAACTTGATAGGAGTCCCAGGATTCCTGTGGCACGTGGAAAGGGACCCTTGGTCTCCCGCCTCAGCTGGAGAGGCGTCCCAATTGCCCTGCCAAGTCTCGAGGAGAATCGCGAGTTGTCCCTCGCAACTAGGCAGGACTCCTGACGTTGCTGAACAAACACGTGGTTGGAAGGGCCATCCCCGTCGTAACTCGAGAATATACCCCAGGTTCCCGCCGCAACTCGAGAAAAACCATGAGACTTCCCCCTCGCCGCGATATGAGGCCCGATTCCCCTGCACTGCGTGCAGAACAATTCCGTGTTGCACATCACATATGAAAGGAGCCTTGATTTCCTTGATGGCACTCCAGAGAAACCCCAAGAACACTGTTTCAAGGCTAGAGGGATCCTGAGGTCACTGTAGCAACACGAAAGAGCTCCGTGGACCAAAAATCAACTCGAGATGAGAGGTTAGTCCCTAACTTCGACCCCAGAGGAATACCACCTTACCACAAGCACCTCAAGTGGAGGCTTCTCTCAGCTCTAGGTATGTGAGAGGGACCCTAATTTTGCGGCCTCAAGTGGAATGGACCCTGCGATGCCCTGACGCGAAATAAGGCCGGATATCCCTGCAGTGACTTGAATGCAGGCTCATCTTGCATCTCCCAAAATGAACGAATGTCTGAATCCCCTGTGGAGACCACAGAGAAAGATCTAGTTCCCCACCTCATGACGACCGGAGGCCTCACATCCTTTGAAAATTCCAGAGGTACGCGGAGATCAGTGCCTCCAAAGGAGACGATGCCTGACTCCTCGTGAAACTTGATAGGAGTCCCAGGATTAGTGTGGCACTTGGAAAGGGACCCTTGGTCTCCCGCCTTAGCTGGAGAGGCGTTCCAATTGTCCTGCCAAGCCTCGAGGAGAATCGCGAGTTGTCCCTCGCAACTAGGTAGGAGTACTGACGTCGCTGAACAAACACGTGGGTGGAAGGGCCATCCCCGTCGTAACTCGAGAATATACCCCAGGTTCCCGCCGCAACTCGAGAAAAACCATGAGACTTCCCCCTCGACCCGAGATGAGGCCCGATTCCCCTGCACTGCGTGCAGAGCAATTCCGTGTTGCACATCACACATGAAAGGAGCCTTGATTTCCTTGATGGCACTCCAGAGAAACCCCAAGAACACTGTTTCAAGGCTAGAGGGATCCTGAGGTCACTGTAGCAACACGAAAGAGCTCCGTGGACCAAAAATCAACTCGATATGAGAGGTTAGTCCCTAACTTCGACGCCAGAGGAATACCACCTTACCACAAGCACCTCAAGAGGAGACTTCTCTCAGCTCTAGGTATGTGAGAGAACCCTGATTTTGCGGCCTCAAGTGGAATGGACACTGCGATGCCCTGACTCGAAATAAGGCCGGATATCCCTGCAGTAACTTGAATGCAGGCTCGTCTTGCATCTCCCAAGACGAAAGGATGTCTGAATCCCCTTGTGGAGACCACAGAGAAAGACCTAGTTCCCCACCTCATGGCGACCGGAGGCCTCACATCCTTTGAAAACTCCAGAGGTACGCGGAGATCAGTGCCTCCAAAGGAGACGATGCCTGACTCCTCGTGAAACTTGATAGGAGTCCCAGGATTCCTGTGGCACGTGGAAAGGGACCCTTGGTCTCCCGCCTCAGCTGGAGAGGCGTCCCAATTGCCCTGCCAAGCCTCGAGGAGAATCCCGAGTTGTCCCTCGCAACTAGGCAGGAGTCCTGACGTCGCTGAACAAACACGTGGGTGGAAGGGCCATCCCCGTCGTAACTCGAGAATATACCCCAGGTTCCCGCCGCAACTCGAGAAAAACCATGAGACTTCCCCCTCGCCGCGAGATGAGGCCCGATTCCCCTGCACTGCGTGCAGAGCAATTCCGTGTTGCACATCACACATGAAAGGAGCCTTGATTTCCTTGATGGCACTCCAGAGAAACCCCAAGAACACTCTTTCAAGGCTAGAGGGTTCCTGAGGTCACTGTACCAACACGAAAGAGCTCCATGGACCAAAAATCAACTCGAGATGAGAGCTTAGTCCCTGGCATCGACTCCAGAGGAATACCACCTTACCGCAAGCACCTCAAGAGGAGGTTTCTCTCAGCTCTAGGTATGTGAGAGGGACCCTGAATTTGCGGCCTCAAGTGGAATGGACACCGCGATGCCCTGGCTCGAAATAAGGCCGAATATCCCTGCAATGACTTGAATGCAGGCTCGTCTTGCATCTCCCAAGACGAAAGGATGTCTGAATCCCCTGTGGAGACCACAGAGAAAGACCTAGTTCCCCACCTCATCGCCACCGGAGGCCTCACATCCCTTGAAAACTCCAGAGGTACGCGGAGATCAGTGCCTCCAAAGGAGACGATGCCTGACTCCTCGTGAAACTTGATAGGAGTCCCAGGATTCCTGTGCACGTGGAAAGGGGCCCTTGGTCTCCCGCCTCAGATGGAGAGCGTCCCAATTGCCCTGCCAAACCTCGAGGAGAATCCCGAGTTGTCCCTCGCAACTAGGCAGGAGTCCTGCCGTTGCTGAACAAACACGTCGTTGGAAGGGCCATTCCCGTCCTAACTCGAGAATATACCCCAGTTTCCCGCCGCAACTCAAGAAAAACCATGAGACTTCCCCCTCACCGCCATATGAGGCCCGATTCCCCTGTACTGCGTGCAGAGCAATTCGGTGTTGCACATCACACATGAAAGGAGCCTTGATTTCCTTGATGGCACTCCAGAGAAACCCCAAGAACACTGTTTCAAGGCTAGAGGGATCCTGAGGTCACCATAGCAACAGGAATGAGCTCCGAGGACCAACAATCAACTCGAGATGAGAGGTTAGTCCCTGGCTTCGACTCCAGAGGAATACCACCTTACCACAAGCACCTCAAGAGGAGGCTTCTCTCAGCTCTAGGTATGTGAGAGGGACCCTAATTTTGCGGCCTCAAGTGGAATGGACCCTGCGATGCCCTGACGCGAAATAAGGCCGGATATCCCTGCAGTGACTTGAATGCAGGCTCATCTTGCATCTCCCAAAATGAACGAATGTCTGAATCCCCTGTGGAGACCACAGAGAAAGACCTAGTTCCCCACCTCATGGCGACCGGACGCCTCACATCCTTTGAAAACTCCAGAGGTACGTGGAGATCAGTGCCTCCAAAGGAGACGATGCCTGACTCCTCATGAAACTTGATAGGAGTCCCAGGATTCCTGTGGCACGTGGAAAGGGACCCTTGGTCTCCCGCCTCAGCTGGAGAGGCGTCCCAATTGTCCTGCCAAGCCTCGAGGAGAATCGCGAGTTGTCCCTCGCAACTAGGCAGGAGTCCTGACGTCGCTGAACAAACACGTGGGTGGAAGGGCCATCCCCGTCGTAACTCGAGAATATACCCCAGGTTCCCGCCGCAACTCGAGAAAAACCATGAGACTTTCCCCTCGCCGCGAGATGAGGCCCGATTATCCTGCACTGCGTGCAGAGCAATTCCGTGTTGCACATCACACATGAAAGGAGCCTTAATTTCCTTGATGGCACTCCAGAGAAAGCCCAAGAACACTGTTTTAAGGCTAGAGGGATCCTGAGGTCACTGTAGCAACACGAAATAGCTCCGTGAACCAAAAATCAACTCGACATGAGAGGTTAGTCCCTGGCTTCGACTCCAGAGGAATACCACCTTACCACAAGCACCTCAAGAGGTGGCTTCTCTCAGCTCTAGCTATGTGAGAGGGACCCTGAGTTTGCGGCCTCAAGTGGAATGGACACTGCGATGCCCTGACTCGAAATAAGCCCAGATATCCCTGTAGTGAATTGAATGCAGGCTCGTCTTGCATCTCCCAAGACGAAAGGACGTCTGAATCCCCTGTGGAGACCACAGAGAAAGACCTAGTTCCCCAGCTCATCGCGACCGGAGGCCTCACATCCTTTGAAATCTTCAGAGGTACGCGGAGATCAGTGCCTCCAAAGGAGACGATGCCTGACTCCTCGTGAAACTTGATAGGAGTCCCAGGATTCCTGTGCACGTGGAAAGGGGCCCTTGGTCTCCCGCCTCAGCTGGAGAGCGTCCCAATTGCCCTGCCAAACCTCGAGGAGAATCCCGAGTTGTCCCTCGCAACTAGGCAGGAGTCCTGCCGTTGCTGAACAAACACGTGGTTGGAAGGGCCATCCCCGTCGTAACTCGAGAATATACCCCAGTTTCCCGCCGCAACTCAAGAAAAACCATGAGACTTCCCCTCACCGCCATATGAGGTCCGATTCCCCTGTACTGCGTGCAGAGCAATTCGGTGTTGCACATCACACATGAAAGGAGCCTTGATTTCCTTGATGGCACCCCAGAGGAACCCCAAGAACACTGTTTCAAGGCTAGAGGGATCCTGAGGTCACCAGAGCAACAGGAATGAGCTCCGAGGACCAACAATCAACTCGAGATGAGAGGTTAGTCCCTGGCTTCGACTCCAGAGGAATACCACCTTACCACAAGCACCTCAAGAGGAGGCTTCTCTCAGCTCTAGCTATGTCCTGAGTTTGCGGCCTGAAGTGGAATGGACACCGCGATGCCCTGACTCGAAATAAGGCCGGATATCCCTGCAGTGACTTGAATGCAGGCTCGTCTTGCATTACCCAAAACGAAAGGATGTCTGAATCCCCTGTGGAGACCACAGAGAAAGACCTAGTTCCCCACCTCATCGCGACCGGAGGCCTCACATCCTTTGGAAAATCCAGAGGTACACGGAGATCAGTGCCTCCAAAGGAGACGATGCCTGACTCCTCGTGAAACTTGATAGGATTGCCAGGATTCCTGTGGCACCTGGAAAGGGACCCTTGGTTTCCCACCTCAGCTGGAGAGGCGTCCCAATTGCCCTGCCAAGCCTCGAGGAGAATCCCGAGTTGTCCCTCGCAACTAGGCAGGAGTCCTGACGTCACTGAACAAACACTTGTGTGGAAGGGCCATCCCCGTCGTAAATCGAGAATATTCCACAGGTTCCCGCCGCAACTCGAGAAAAACCATGAGACTTCCCCCTCGCCGCGAGATGAGGCCCGATTCCCCTGCACTGCGTGCAGAGCAATTCCGTGTTGCACATCACACATGAAAGGAGCCTTGATTTCCTTGATGGCACTCCAGAGAAACCCCAAGAACACTCTTTCAAGGCTAGAGGGATCCTGAGGTCACTGTAGCAACACGAAAGAGCTCCGTGGACCAAAAATCAACTCGAGATGAGAGCTTAGTCCCTGGCATCGACTCCAGAGGAATACCACCTTACCGCAAGCACCTCAAGAGGAGGTTTCTCTCAGCTCTAGGTATGTGAGAGGGACCCTGAATTTGCGGCCTCAAGTGGAATGGACACCGCGATGCCCTGGCTCGAAATAAGGCCGAATATCCCTGCAGTGACTTGAATGCAGGCTCGTCTTGCATCTCCCAAGACGAAAGGATGTCTGAATCCCCTGTGGAGACCACAGAGAAAGACCTAGTTCCCCAGCTCATCGCCACCGGAGGCCTCACATCCCTTGAAAACTCCAGAGGTACGCGGAGATCAGTGCCTCCAAAGGAGACGATGCCTGACTCCTCGTGAAACTTGATAGGAGTCCCAGGATTCCTGTGCACGTGGAAAGGGGCCCTTGGTCTCCCGCCTCAGCTGGAGAGCGTCCCAATTGCCCTGCCAAACCTCGATGAGAATCCCGAGTTGTCCTTCGCAACTAGGCAGGAGTCCTGCCGTTGCTGAACAAACACGTCGTTGGAAGGGCCATCCCCGTCCTAACTCGAGAATATACCCCAGTTTCCCGCCGCAACTCAAGAAAAACCATGAGACTTCCCCCTCACCGCCATATGAGGCCCGATTCCCCTGTACTGCGTGCAGAGCAATTCGGTGTTGCACATCACACATGAAAGGAGCCTTGATTTCCTTGATGGCACTCCAGAGAAACCCCAAGAACACTGTTTCAAGGCTAGAGGGATCCTGAGGTCACCAGAGCAACAGGAATGAGCTCCGAGGACCAACAATCAACTCGAGATGAGAGGTTAGTCCCTGGCTTCGACTCCAGAGGAATACCACCTTACCACAAGCACCTCAAGAGGAGGCTTCTCTCAGCTCTAGCTATGTGCTGAGTTTGCGGCCTCAAGTGGAATGGACACCGCGATGCCCTGACTCGAAATAAGGCCGGATATCCCTGCAGTGACTTGAATGCAGGCTCGTCTTTCATCTCCCAAAATGAAAGGATGTCTGAATCCCCTGTGGAGACCACAGAGAAAGACCTAGTTCCCCACCTCATCGCGACCGGAGGCCTCACATCCTTTGAAAACTCCAGAGGTACGCGGAGATCAGTGCCTCCAAAGGAGACGATGCCTGACTCCTCGTGAAACTTGATAGGATTGCCAGGATTCCTGTGGCACCTGGAAAGGGACCCTTGGTCTCCCACCTCAGCTGGAGAGGCGTCCCAATTGCCCTGCCAAGCCTCGAGGAGAATCCCGAGTTTTCCCTCGCAACTAGGCAGGAGTCCTGACGTCACTGAACAAACACTTGTGTGGAAGGGCCATCCCCGTCGTAAATCGGGAATATTCCCCAGGTTCCCGCCGCAACTCGAGAAAAACCATGAGACTTCCCCCTCGCCGCGAGATGAGGCCCGATTCCCCTGCACTGCGTGCAGAGCAATTCCGTGTTGCACATCACACATCAAAGGAGCCTTGATTTCCTTGATGGCACTCCAGAGAAACCCCAAGAACACTGTTTCAAGGCTAGAGGGATCCTGAGGTCACTGTAGCAACACGAAAGAGCTCCGTGGACCAAAAATCAACTCGAGATGAGAGGTTAGTCCCTAACTTCGACTCCAGAGGAATACCACCTTACCACAAGCACCTCAAGAGGAGGCTTCTCTCAGCTCTAGGTATGTGAGAGGGACCCTAATTTTGCGGCCTCAAGTGGAATGGACCCTGCGATGCCCTGACGCGAAATACGCCGGATATCCCTGCAGTGACTTGAATGCAGGCTCATCTTGCATCTCCCAAAATGAACGAATGTCTGAATCCCCTGTGGAGACCACAGAGAAAGACCTAGTTCCCCACCTCATGGCGACCGGAGGCCTCACATCCTTTGAAAACTCCAGAGGTACGCGGAGATCAGTGCCTCCAAAGGAGACGATGCCTGACTCCTCATGAAACTTGATAGGAGTCCCAGGATTCCTGTGGCACGTGGAAAGGGACCCTTGGTCTCCCGCCTCAGCTGGAGAGGCGTCCCAATTGTCCTGCCAAGCCTCGAGGAGAATCGCGAGTTGTCCCTCGCAACTAGGTAGGAGTCCTGACGTCGCTGAACAAACACGTGTGTGGAAGGGCCATCCCCGTCGTAACTCGAGAATATACCCCAGGTTCCCGCCGCAACCCAAGAAAAACCATGAGACTTCCCCCTCACCGCCATATGAGGCCCGATTCCCCTGTACTGCGTGCAGAGCAATTCGGTGTTGCACATCACACATGAAAGGAGCCTTGATTTCCTTGATGGCACTCCAGAGAAACCCCAAGAACACTGTTTCAAGGCTAGAGTGATCCTGAGGTCACCATAGCAACAGGAATGAGCTCCGAGGACCAACAATCAACTCGAGATGAGAGGTTAGTCCCTGGCTTCGACTCGAGAGGAATACCACCTTACCACAAGCACCTCAAGAGGAGGCTTCTCTCAGCTCTAGCTATGTGCTGAGTTTGCGGCCTCAAGTGGAATGGACACCGCGATGCCCTGACTCGAAATAAGGCCGGATATCCCTGCAGTGACTTGAATGCAGGCTCGTCTTGCATCTCCCAAGACGAAAGGATGTCTGAATCCCCTGTGGAGACCACAGAGAAAGACCTAGTTCCCCACCTCATCGCGACCGGAGGCCTCACATCCTTTGAAAGCTTCAGAGGTACGCGGAGATCAGTGCCTCCAAAAGAGACGATGCCTGACTGCTCGTCAAACTTGATAGGAGTCCCAGAATTCCTGTGGCACGTGGAATGGGACCCTTGGTCTCCCGCCTCAGCTGGAGAGGCGTCCCAATTACCCTGCCAAGCCTCGAGGAGAATCCCGAGTTGTCCCTCGCATCTAGGCAGGAGTCCTGACGTCGCTGAACAAACACGTGTGTGGAAGGGCCATCCCCGTCGTAACTCGAGAATATACCCCAGGTTCCCGCCGCAACTCGAGAAAAACCATGAGACTTCCCCCTCGCCCCGAGATGAGGCCCGATTCCCCTGCACTGCGTGCAGAGCAATTCCGTGTTGCACATCACACATGAAAGGAGCCTTGATTTCCTTGATGGCACTCCAGAGAAACCCCAAGAACACTGTTTCAAGGCTAGAGGGATCCTGAGGTCACTGTAGCAACACAAAAGAGCTCCGTTGGCCAAAATCAACTTGAGATGAGAGGATAGTCCCTGGCTTCGACTCCAGAGGAATACCACCTTACCACAAGCACCTCAAGAGGAGGCTTCTCTCAGCTCTAGGTATGTGAGAGGGACCCTGAGTTTGCGGCCTCAAGTGGAATGGACACCGCGATGCCCTGACTCGAAATAAGGCGAGATATCTCTGCAGTGACTTGAATGTCGGCTCTTCTTGCATCTCACAAGATGAAAGGATGTTTGAATCCCCTGTGGAGACCACAGAGAAAGACCTACTTCCCCACCTCATCGCGACCGGAGGCCTCATATGCTTTGAAAACTCCAGAGGAACGCGGAGATCAGTGCCTCCAAAGGAGACGATGCCTGACTCCTCGTGAACCTTGATAGGAGCCCCAGGATTCCTGTGGCACGTGGAAAGGGACCCTTGGTCTCCCGCCTCAGCTGGAGAGGCGTCCCAATTGCCCTGCCAAGCCTCGAGGAGAATCCCGAGTTGTCCCTCGCAACTAGGCAGGAGTCCTGACGTCGCTGAACAAACACGTGGGTGGAAGGGCCATCCCCGTCGTAACTCAAGAATATACCCCAGGTTCCCGCCGCAACTCGAGAAAAACCATGAGACTTCCCCCTCGCCGCAAAATGAGGCCCGATACCCGGCACTGCGAGCAGAGCAATTCCGTGTTGCACATCACACATGAACGGAGCCTTGATTTCCTTGATGGCACTCCAGAGAAACCCCAAGAACACTGTTTCAAGGCTAGAGGATCCTGAAGGTCACTGAAGCAACACGAAAGAGCTCCGTGGGCCAAAAATCAACTCGAGATGAGAGGTTAGTCCCCGGCTTCGACTCCAGAGGAATACCACCTTACCACAAGCACGTCAAGAGGAGGTTTCTCTCAGCTCTAGGTATGTGAGAGGGACCCTGAGTTTGCGGCCTCAAGTGGAATGGACACCGCGATGTCCTGAGTCGAAATAAGGCCGGATATCCCTGCAGTGACTTGAATGCAGGCTCGTCTTGCATCTCCCAAGACGAAAGGATGTCTGAATCCCCTGTGGAGACCTCAGAGAAAGACCTAGTTCCCCACCTCATCGCGACCGGAGGCCTCACATCCTTTGAAAACTCCAGAGGTACGCGGAGATCAGTGCCTCCAAAGAAGACGATGCCTGACTAATCGTGAAACTTGATAGGAGTCCCAGGATTCCTGTGGTACGTGGAAAGGAACCCTTGGTCTCCCGCCTCAGCTGGAGAGGCGTCCCAATTGCCCTGCCAAGCCTCGAGGAGAATCCCGAGTTGTCCCTCGCAACTAGGCAGGAGTCCTGACGTGGCTGAACAAACACGTGGGTGGAAGCGCCATCCCCGTCGTAACTCAAGAATATAACCCATGTTCCGGCAGCAACTCGAGAAAAACCATGAGACTTCCCCCTCGACACGAGATGAGGCCCGATTCCCCTGCACTGCGTGCAGAGCAATTCCGTGTTGCACATCACACATAAAAGGAGCCTTGTTTCCTTGATGGCACTCCAGAGAAACCCCAAGAACACTGTTTCAAGGCTAGATGAATCCCGAGGTCACTGTAGCAACACGAAAGAGCTCCGTGGACCAAAAATCAACTCGAGATGAGAGGTTAGTCCCTGGCTTCGACTCCAGAGGAATACCACCTTACCAGAAGCACCTCAAGAGGAGGCTTCTCTCAGCTCTATGTATGTGAGAGGGACCCTGAGTTTGCGGCCTCAAGTGGAATGGACACCGCGATGCCCTGACGCGAAATAAGGCCGGATATCCCTGCAGTGACTTGAATGCAGGCTCGTCTTGCATCTCCCAAGACGAAAGGATGTCTGAATCCCCTGTGGAGACCACAGAGAAAGACGTAGTTCCCCACCTCATCGCGACCGGAGGCCTCACATCCTTTGTAAACTCCAGAGGTACGCGGAGATCAGTGCCTCCAAAGGAGACGATGCCTGACTCCTCGTGAAACTTGATAGGAGTCCCAGGATTCCTGTGGCACGTGGAAAGGGACCCTTGGTCTCCCGCCTCAGCTGGAGAGGCGTCCCAATTGCCCTGCCAAGCCTCGAGGAGAATCCCGAGTTGTCCCTCGCAACTAGGCAGGTGTCCTGCCGTCGCTGAACTAACACGTGGGTGGAAGGGCCATCCCCGTCGTAACTCGAGAATATACCGCAGGTTCCCGCCGCAACTCGAGAAAAACCATGAGACTTCCCCCTCGCCGCGAGATGAGGCCCGATTCCCCTGCACTGCGTGCAGAGCAATTCCGTGTTGCACATCACACATGAAAGGAGCCTTGATTTCCTTGATGGCACTCCAGAGAAACCCCAAGAACACTGTTTCAAGGTTGAGGGATCCTGAGGTCACTGTAGCAACACGAAAGAACTCTGTGGACCAAGAATCAACTCGAGATGAGAGGTTAGTCCCTGGCTTCGACTCCAGAGGAATACCACCTTACCACAAGCACCTCAAGAGGAGGCTTCTCTCAGCTCTAGGTATGTGAGAGGGACCCTGAGTTTGCGGCCTCAAGTGGAATGGAGACCGCGATGCCCTGACTCGAAATAGGCCGGATATCCCTGCAGTGACTTGAATGCAGGCTCGTCTTGCATCTCCCAAGACGAAAGGATGTCTGAATCCCCTGTGGAGACCACAGAGAATGACCTAGTTCCCCACCTCATCGCGACCGGAGGCCTCACATCCTTTGAAAACTCCAGAGGTACGCGGAGATCAGTGCCTCCAAAGGAGACGATGCCTGACTCCTCGTGAAACTTGATAGGAGTCCCAGGATTCCTGTGGCACGTGGAAAGGGACCCTTGGTCTCCCGCCTCAGCTGGAGAGGCGTCCCAATTGCCCTGCCAAGCCTCGAGGAGAATCCCGAGTTGTCCCTCGCAACTAGGCATGAGTCCTGATGTCGCTGAAGAAACACGTGGGTGGAAGGGCCATCCCCGTCGTAACTCGAGAATATACCCCAGGTTCCCGCCGCAACTCGAGAAAAACCATGAGACTTCCCCCTCCCCGCGAGATGAGGCCCGATTCCCCTGCACTGCATGCAGAGCAATTCCGTGTTGCACATCACTAATGAAAGGAGCCTTGATTTCCTTGATGGCACTCCAGAGAAACCCCAAGAACACTGTTTCAAGGCTGGAGGGATCCTGAGGTCCCTGTAGCAGCACAAAAGAGCTCCGTGGAGCATGAATCAACTCGGGATGAGAGGTTAGTCCCTGGCTTCGACTCCAGAGGAATAGCACCTTACCTCAAGCACCTCAAGAGGAGGCTTCTCTCAGTTCTAGGTATGTGAGAGGGACCCTGAGTTTGCGGCCTCAAGTGGAATGGACACCGCGATGCCCTGACTCGAAATAAGGCCGGATATCCCTGCAGTGACTTGAATGCAGGCTCGTCTTGCATCTCCCAAGACGAAAGGATGTCTGAATCCCCTGTGGAGACCACAGAGAAAGACCTTGTTCCCCACCTCATCGTGACCGGAGGCCTCACATCCTTTGAAAACTCCAGAGGTACGCGGAGTTCAGTGTCTCCAAAGGAGACGATGCCTGACTCCTCGTGAAACTTGATAGGAGTCCCAGGATTCCTGTGGCACGTGGAAAGGGACCCTTGGTCTCCCGTCTCAGCTGGAGAGGCGTCCCAATTGCCCTGCCAAGCCTCGAGGAGAACCCCGAGTTGTCTCTCGCAACTAGGCAGGAGTCCTGACGTCGCTGAAGAAACACGTGTGTGGAAGGGCCATCCCCGTCGTAACTCGAGAATATACCCCAGGTTCCCGCCGCAACTCGAGAAGAACCATGAGACTTCCCCCTCGCCGTGAGGTGAGGCCCGATTCCCCTGCACTGCGTGCAGAGCAATTCCGTGTTGCACATCACACATGAAAGGAGCCTTGATTTCCTTGACGTCACTCCAACGAAACCCCAAGAACACTGTTTCAAGGCTAGAGGGATCCTGAGGTCACTGTAGCAACACGAAAGAGCTCCGTGGAACAAAAATCAACTCGAGATGAGAGGTTAGTCCCTGGCTTCGACTCCAGAGGAATACCACCTTACCACAAGCACCTCAAGAGGAGGCTTCTCTCAGCTCTAGGTATGTGAGAGGGACCCTGAGTTTGCGGCCTCAAGTGGAATGGACACCACGATGCCCTGGCTTAAAATACGGCCGGATATCCCTGCAGTGACTTGAATGCAGGCTCGTCTTGCATCTCTCAAGACGAAAGGATGTCTGAATCCCCTGTGGAGACCCCAGAGAAAGACCTAGTTCCCCACCTCATCGCGACCGAAGGCCTCACAACCCTTGAAAACTCCAGAGGTACTCGGAGATCAGTGCCTCCCAAGGAGACGATGCCTGACTCCTTGTGAAACTTGATAGGATTCCCAAGATTGCTGTGGCACGTGGAAAGGGACCCTTGGTCTCCCGCCTCAGCTGGAGAGGCGTCCCAATTACCCTGCCAAGCCTCGAGGAGAATCCCGAGTTGTCCCTCGCAACTAGGCAGGAATCCTGATGTCGCTGAAGAAACACGTGGGTGAAAGGGCCATCCCCGTCGTAACTCGAGAATATACCCCAGGTTCCCGCCGCAAGTTGAGAAAAACCATGAGACATCCCCCTCGCCGCGAGATGAGGCCCGATTCCCCTGCACTGCGTGCGGAGCAATTCCGTGTTGCACATCACACATGAAAGGAGCGTTGATTTCCTTGGTGGCACTCCAGAGAAACCCCAAGAACACTGTTTCAAGGCTAGAGGGATCCTGAGGTCACTCTAGCAACACGAAAGAGCTCCGTGGACCACAAATCAACTCGAGATGAGAGGTTAGTCCCTGGCTTCGACTCCAGAGGAATACCACCTTACCACAAGCACCTCAAGAGGAGGCTTCTCTCAGCTCTAGCTATGTGCTGAGTTTGCGGCCTCAAGTGGAATGGACACCGCGATGCCCTGACGCGAAATAAGGCCGGATATCCCTGCAGTGACTTGAATGCAGGCTCGTCTTGCATCTCCCAAAATGAAAGGATGTCCGAATTCCCTGTGGAGACCACAGAGAAAGATCTAGTTCCCCACCTCATCGCGACCGGAGGCCTCACATCCTTTGAAAACTCCAGAGGTGCGCGGAGATCAGTGCCTCCAAAGGAGACGATGCCTGACTCCTCGTGAAACTTGATAGGAGTCCCAGGATTCCTGTGGCTCGTGGAAAGGGACCCTTGGTCTCCCGCCTCAGCTGGAGAGGCGTCCCAATTGCCCTGCCAAGCCTCGAGGAGAATCCCGAGATGTCCCTCGCAACTAGGCAGGAGTCCTGACGTCGCTGAACAAACACGTGGCGGAAGGGCGATCCCTGTCGTAACTCGAGAATATACCCCAGGTTCCCGCCGCAACTCGAGAAAAACCATGAGACTTCCCACCTCGCCGCGAGATGAGGCCCGATTCCCCTGCACTGCGTGCAGAGCAATTCCGTGTTGCACATCACACATGAAAGGAGCCTTGATTTCCTTGATGGCACTCCAGAGAAACCCCAAGAACACTGATTCAAGGCTAGAGGGATCCTGACGTCACTGTAGCAACACGAAAGAGCTCCGTGGACCACAAATCAACTCGAGATGAGAGGTTAGTCCCTGGCTTCGACTCCAGAGGAATACCACCTTACCACAAGCACCTCAAGAGGAGGCTTCTCTCAGCTCTAGGTATGTGAGAGGGACCCTGAGTTTGCGGCCTCAAGTGGAATGGACACCACGATGCCCTGACTCGAAATAAGGCCGGATATCCCTGCAGTGACTTGAATTCAGGCTCGTCTTGCATCTCCCAAGACGAAAGGATGTCTGAATCACCTTTGTAGACCACAGAGAAAGACCTAGTTCCCCACCTCATCGCGACCGAAGGCCTCATATCCATTGACAACTCCAGAGGTACGCGGAGATCAGTGCCTCCAAAGGAGACGATGCCTGACTCCTCGTGAAACTTGATAGGAGTCCCAGGATTCCTGTGGCACGTGGAAAGGGAACCTTGGTCTCCCGCCTCAGCTGGAGAGGCATCCCAATGGCCCTGCCAAGCCTCGAGGAGAATTCCGAGTTGTCCCTCGCAACTAGGCAGGAGTCCTGACGTCGCTGAACAAACACGTGTGTGGAAGGGCCATCCCCATTGTAATTCGAGAATATACCCCAGGTTCCCGCCACAACTCGAGAAAAACCATGAGACTTCCCCCTCGCCGCGAGATGAGGCCCGATTCCCCTGTACTGCGTTCAGAGCAATTCCATGTTGCACATCACACATGAAAGGAGTCTTAATTTCCTTGATGGCACTCCAGAGAAACCCAAAGAACACTGTTTCAAGGCTAGAGGGATCCTGAGGTCACTGTAGCAACACGAAAGAGCTCCATGGACCAAAAATCAACTCGAGATGAGAGGTTAGTCCCTGGCTTCGACTCCAGAGGAATACCACCTTACCACAAGCACCTCAAGAGGAGGCTTCTCTCAGCTCTAGGTATGTGAGATGGACCCTGAGTTTGCGGCCTCAAATAGAATGGACACTGCGATGCCCTAACGCGAAATAAGGCCGGGCATCCCTGCAGTGACTTGAATGCAGGCTCGTCTTGCATCTCACAAAATGAAAGGATGTCTGAATCCCCTGTGGAGACCACAGAGAAAGACCTAGTTTCCCACCTCATGGCGACCGGAGGCCTCACATCCTTTGAAAACTCCAGAGGTACGCAGAGATCAGTGCCTCCAAAGGAGACGATGCCTGACTCCTCGTGAAACTTGATAGGAGTCCCAGGATTCCTGTGGCACGTGGATAGGGACCCTTGGTCTCCCGCCTCAGCTGGAGAGGCGTCCCAATTGCCCTGCCAAGCCTCGAGGAGAATCCCGAGTTGTCCCTCGCAACTAGGCAGGAGTCCTGACGTCGCTGAACAAACACGTGTGTGGAAGGGCCATCCCCGTCGTAACTCGAGAATATACCCCAGGTTCCCGCCGCAACTCGAGAAAAACCATGAGACTTCCCCCTCGCCGCGAGATGAGGCCTGATTCCCCTGCACTGCGTGCAGAGCAATTCCGTGTTGCACATCACACATGAAAGGAGCCTTGATTTCCTTGATGGCACTCCAGAGAAACCCCAAGAACACTCTTTCAAGGCTAGAGGGATCCTGAGGTCACTGTAGCAACACGAAAGAGCTCCGTGGACCAAAAATCAACTCGAGATGAGAGGTTAGTCCCTGGCTTCGACTCCAGAGGAATACCACCTTACCACAAGCACCTCAAGAGGAGGCTTCTCTCAGCTCTAGGTATGTGAGATGGACCCTGAGTTTGCGGCCTCAAGTGGAATGGACACCGCGATGCCCTGACTCGAAATAAGGCCGGATATCCCTGCAGTGACTTGAATGCAGGCTCGTCTTGCATCTCCCAAGATGAAAGGATGTCTGAATCCCCTGTGGAGACCACAGAGAAAGACCTAGTTCCCCACCTCATGGCGACCGGAGGCCTCAAATCCTTTGAAAACTCCAGAGGTACGCGGAGATCAGTGCCTCCAAAGGAGACGATGCCTGACTCCTCGTGAAACTTGATAGGAGTCCCAGGATTCCTGTGGCACGTGGAAAGGGACCCTTGGTCTCCCGCCTCAGCTGGAGAGGCGTCCCAATTGCCCTGCCAAGTCTCGAGGAGAATCGCGAGTTGTCCCTCGCAACTAGGCAGGACTCCTGACGTTGCTGAACAAACACGTGTGTGGAAGGGCCATCCCCGTCGTAACTCGAGAATATACCCCAGGTTCCCGCCGCAACTCGAGAAAAACCATGAGACTTCCCCCTCGCCGCGAGATGAGGCCCGATTCCCCTGCACTGCGTGCAGAACAATTCCGTGTTGCACATCACACATCAAAGGAGCCTTGATTTCCTTGATGGCACTCCAGAGAAACCCCAAGAACACTGTTTCAAGGCTAGAGGGATCCTGAGGTCACTGTAGCAACACGAAAGAGCTCCGTGGACCAAAAATCAACTCGAGATGAGAGGTTAGTCCCTAACTTCGACTCCAGAGGAATACCACCTTACCACAAGCACCTCAAGAGGAGGCTTCTCTCAGCTCTAGGTATGTGAGAGGGACCCTAATTTTGCGGCCTCAAGTGGAATGGACCCTGCGATGCCCTGACGCGAAATAAGGCCGGATATCCCTGCAGTGACTTGAATGCAGGCTCGTCTTGCATCTCCCAAGACGAAAGGATGTCTGAATCCCCTGTGGAGACCACAGAGAAAGACCTAGTTCCCCACCTCATCGCGACCGGAGGCCTCACATCCTTTGAAAACTCTAGAGGTACACGGAGATCAGTGCCTCCAAAGGAGACGATGCCTGACTCCTCGTCAAACTTGATAGGAGTCCCAGAATTCCTGTGGCACGTGGAAAGGGACCCTTGGTCTCCCGCCTCAGCTGGAGAGGCGTCCCAATTGCCCTGCCAAGCCTCGAGGAGAATCCTGAGTTGTCCCTCGCAACTAGGCAGGAGTCCTGACGTCGCTGAACAAACACGTTGTGGAAGGGCCATCCTCGTCGTAACTCGAGAATATACCCCAGGTTCCCGCCGCAACTCGAGAAAAACCATGAGACTTCCCCCTCGCCCCGAAATGAGGCCCGATTCCCCTGCACTGCGTGCAGAGCAATTCCGTGTTGCCCATCACACATGAAAGGAGCCTTTATTTCCTTGATGGCACTCCAGAAAAACCCCAAGAACACTGTTTCAAGGTTAGAGGGATCCTGAGGTCACTGTAGCAACACAAAAGAGCTCCGTGGGCCAAAATCAACTTGAGATGAGAGGATAGTCCCTGGCTTCGACTCCAGAGGAATACCACCTTACCACAAGCACCTCAAGAGGAGGCTTCTCTCAGCTCTAAGTATGTGAGAGGGACCCTGAGTTTGTGGCCTCAAGTGGAATGGACACCGCGATGCCCTGACTCGAAATAAGGCGAGATATCTCTGCAGTGACTTGAATGTCGGCTCTTCTTGCATCTCACAAGATGAAAGGATGTTTGAATCCCCTGTGGAGACCACAGAGAAAGACCTAGTTCCCCACCTCATCGCGACCGGAGGCCTCATATGCTTTGAAAACTCCAGAGGTACGCGGAGATCAGTGCCTCCAAAGGAGACGATGCCTGACTCCTCGTGAACCTTGATAGGAGCCCCAGGATTCCTGTGGCACGTGGAAAGGGACCCTTGGTCTCCCGCCTCAGCTGGAGAGGCGTCCCAATTGCCCTGCCAAGCCTCGAGGAGAATCCCGAGTTGTCCCTCGCAACTAGGCAGGAGTCCTGACGTCGCTGAACAAACACGTGTGTGGAAGGGCCATCCCCGTCGTAACTCAAGAATATACCCCAGGTTCCTGCCGCAACTCGAGAAAAACCATGAGACTTCCCCCTCGCCGCAAAATGAGGCCCGATACCCGGCACAGCGAGCAGAGCAATTCCGTGTTGCACATCAAACAAGAAAGGAGCCTTGATTTCCTTGATGGCACTCCAGAGAAACCCCAAGAACACTGTTTCAAGGCTAGAAGGATCCTGAGGTCACTGTAGCAACACGAAAGAGCTCCGTGGACCAAAAATCAACTCGAGATGAGAGGTTAGTCCCTGGCTTCGACTCCAGAGGAATACAACCTTACCACAAGCACCTCAAGAGGAGGCTTCTCTCAGCTCTAGCTATGTGAGAGGGACCCTGATTTTGCGGCCTCAAGTGGAATGGACACTGCGATGCCCTGACGCGAAATTAGGTTGGATATCCCTGCAGTGACTTGAATGCAGGCTCGTCTTGCATCTCCCAAGATGAAAGGATGTCTGAATCCCCTGTGGAGACCACAGAGAAAGACCTAGTTCCCCACCTCATCGCGACCGGAGGCCTCACATCCTTTGAAAACTCCAGAGGTACGCGGAGATCAGTGCCTCCAAAGGAGACGATGCCTGACTAGTCGTGAAACTTGATAGGAGTCCCAGGATTCCTGTGGCACGTGGATAGGGACCCTTGGTCTCCCGCCTCAGCTGGAGAGGCGTCCCAATTGCCCTGCCAAGCCTCGAGGAGAATCCCGAGTTGTCCCTCGCAACTAGGCAGGAGTCCTGACGTCGCTGAACAAACACGTGTGTGGAAGGGCCATCCCCGTCGTAACTCGAGAATATACCCCAGGTTCCCGCCGCAACTCGAGAAAAACCATGAGACTTCCCCCTCGCCGCGAGATGAGGCCTGATTCCCCTGCACTGCGTGCAGAGCAATTCCGTGTTGCACATCACACATGAAAGGAGCCTTGATTTCCTTGATGGCACTCCAGAGAAACCCCAAGAACACTCTTTCAAGGCTAGAGGGATCCTGAGGTCACTGTAGCAACACGAAAGAGCTCCGTGGACCAAAAATCAACTCGAGATGAGAGGTTAGTCCCTGGCTTCGACTCCAGAGGAATACCACCTTACCACAAGCACCTCAAGAGGAGGCTTCTCTCAGCTCTAGGTATGTGAGATGGACCCTGAGTTTGCGGCCTCAAGTGGAATGGACACCGCGATGCCCTGACTCGAAATAAGGCCGGATATCCCTGCAGTGACTTGAATGCAGGCTCGTCTTGCATCTCCCAAGATGAAAGGATGTCTGAATCCCCTGTGGAGACCACAGAGAAAGACCTAGTTCCCCACCTCATGGCGACCGGAGGCCTCAAATCCTTTGAAAACTCCAGAGGTACGCGGAGATCAGTGCCTCCAAAGGAGACGATGCCTGACTCCTCGTGAAACTTGATAGGAGTCCCAGGATTCCTGTGGCACGTGGAAAGGGACACTTGGTCTCCCGCCTCAGCTGGAGAGGCGTCCCAATTGTCCTGCCAAGCCTCGAGGAGAATCGCGAGTTGTCCCTCGCAACTAGGTAGGAGTCCTGACGTCGCTGAAGAAACACGTGGGTGGAAGGGCCATCCCCGTCGTAACTCGAAAATATACCCCAGGTTCCCGCCGCAACTCAAGAAAAACCATGAGACTTCCCCCTCGCCCCGAAATGAGGCTCGATTCCCCTGCACTGCGTGCAGAGCAATTCCGTGTTGCACATCACACATGAAAGGAGCCTTTATTTCCTTGATGGCACTCCAGAAAAACCCCAAGAACACTGTTTCAAGGCTAGAGGGATCCTGATTTCAATGTAGCAACACAAAAGAGCTCCGTGGGCCAAAATCAACTTGAGATGAGAGGATAGTCCCTGGCTTTGACTCCAGAGGAATACCACCTTACCACAAGCACCTCAAGAGGAGGCTTCTCTCAGCTCTAAGTATGTGAGAGGGACCCTGAGTTTGCGGCCTCAAGTGGAATGGACACCGCGATGTCCTGAGTCGAAATAAGGCCGGATATCCCTGCAGTGACTTGAATGCAGGCTCGTCTTGCATCTCCCAAGACGAAAGGATGTCTGAATCCCCTGTGGAGACCTCAGAGAAAGACCTAGTTCCCCACCTCATCGCGACCGGAGGCCTCACATCCTTTGAAAACTCCAGAGGTACGCGGAGATCAGTGCCTCCAAAGAAGACGATGCCTGACTAATCGTGAAACTTGATAGGAGTCCCAGGATTCCTGTGGTACGTGGAAAGGAACCCTTGGTCTCCCGCCTCAGCTGGAGAGGCGTCCCAATTGCCCTGCCAAGCCTCGAGGAGAATCCCGAGTTGTCCCTCGCAACTAGGCAGGAGTCCTGACGTGGCTGAACAAACACGTGGGTGGAAGCGCCATCCCCGTCGTAACTCAAGAATATAACCCATGTTCCGGCAGCAACTCGAGAAAAACCATGAGACTTCCCCCTCGACACGAGATGAGGCCCGATTCCCCTGCACTGCGTGCAGAGCAATTCCGTGTTGCACATCACACATAAAAGGAGCCTTGATTTCCTTGATGGCACTCCAGAGAAACCCCAAGAACACTGTTTCAAGGCTAGATGAATCCCGAGGTCACTGTAGCAACACGAAAGAGCTCCGTGGACCAAAAATCAACTCGAGATGAGAGGTTAGTCCCTGGCTTCGACTCCAGAGGAATACCACCTTACCAGAAGCACCTCAAGAGGAGGCTTCTCTCAGCTCTATGTATGTGAGAGGGACCCTGAGTTTGCGGCCTCAAGTGGAATGGACACCGCGATGCCCTGACGCGAAATAAGGCCGGATATCCCTGCAGTGACTTGAATGCAGGCTCGTCTTGCATCTCCCAAGACGAAAGGATGTCTGAATCCCCTGTGGAGACCACAGAGAAAGACGTAGTTCCCCACCTCATCGCGACCGGAGGCCTCACATCCTTTGTAAACTCCAGAGGTACGCGGAGATCAGTGCCTCCAAAGGAGACGATGCCTGACTCCTCGTGAAACTTGATAGGAGTCCCAGGATTCCTGTGGCACGTGGAAAGGGACCCTTGGTCTCCCGCCTCAGCTGGAGAGGCGTCCCAATTGCCCTGCCAAGCCTCGAGGAGAATCCCGAGTTGTCCCTCGCAACTAGGCAGGTGTCCTGCCGTCGCTGAACTAACACGTGGGTGGAAGGGCCATCCCCGTCGTAACTCGAGAATATACCGCAGGTTCCCGCCGCAACTCGAGAAAAACCATGAGACTTCCCCCTCGCCGCGAGATGAGGCCCGATTCCCCTGCACTGCGTGCAGAGCAATTCCGTGTTGCACATCACACATGAAAGGAGCCTTGATTTCCTTGATGGCACTCCAGAGAAACCCCAAGAACACTGTTTCAAGGTTGAGGGATCCTGAGGTCACTGTAGCAACACGAAAGAACTCTGTGGACCAAGAATCAACTCGAGATGAGAGGTTAGTCCCTGGCTTCGACTCCAGAGGAATACCACCTTACCACAAGCACCTCAAGAGGAGGCTTCTCTCAGCTCTAGGTATGTGAGAGGGACCCTGAGTTTGCGGCCTCAAGTGGAATGGAGACCGCGATGCCCTGACTCGAAATAGGCCGGATATCCCTGCAGTGACTTGAATGCAGGCTCGTCTTGCATCTCCCAAGACGAAAGGATGTCTGAATCCCCTGTGGAGACCACAGAGAATGACCTAGTTCCCCACCTCATCGCGACCGGAGGCCTCACATCCTTTGAAAACTCCAGAGGTACGCGGAGATCAGTGCCTCCAAAGGAGACGATGCCTGACTCCTCGTGAAACTTGATAGGAGTCCCAGGATTCCTGTGGCACGTGGAAAGGGACCCTTGGTCTCCCGCCTCAGCTGGAGAGGCGTCCCAATTGCCCTGCCAAGCCTCGAGGAGAATCCCGAGTTGTCCCTCGCAACTAGGCATGAGTCCTGATGTCGCTGAAGAAACACGTGGGTGGAAGGGCCATCCCCGTCGTAACTCGAGAATATACCCCAGGTTCCCGCCGCAACTCGAGAAAAACCATGAGACTTCCCCCTCCCCGCGAGATGAGGCCCGATTCCCCTGCACTGCATGCAGAGCAATTCCGTGTTGCACATCACTAATGAAAGGAGCCTTGATTTCCTTGATGGCACTCCAGAGAAACCCCAAGAACACTGTTTCAAGGCTGGAGGGATCCTGAGGTCCCTGTAGCAGCACAAAAGAGCTCCGTGGAGCATGAATCAACTCGGGATGAGAGGTTAGTCCCTGGCTTCGACTCCAGAGGAATAGCACCTTACCTCAAGCACCTCAAGAGGAGGCTTCTCTCAGTTCTAGGTATGTGAGAGGGACCCTGAGTTTGCGGCCTCAAGTGGAATGGACACCGCGATGCCCTGACTCGAAATAAGGCCGGATATCCCTGCAGTGACTTGAATGCAGGCTCGTCTTGCATCTCCCAAGACGAAAGGATGTCTGAATCCCCTGTGGAGACCACAGAGAAAGACCTTGTTCCCCACCTCATCGTGACCGGAGGCCTCACATCCTTTGAAAACTCCAGAGGTACGCGGAGTTCAGTGTCTCCAAAGGAGACGATGCCTGACTCCTCGTGAAACTTGATAGGAGTCCCAGGATTCCTGTGGCACGTGGAAAGGGACCCTTGGTCTCCCGTCTCAGCTGGAGAGGCGTCCCAATTGCCCTGCCAAGCCTCGAGGAGAACCCCGAGTTGTCTCTCGCAACTAGGCAGGAGTCCTGACGTCGCTGAAGAAACACGTGTGTGGAAGGGCCATCCCCGTCGTAACTCGAGAATATACCCCAGGTTCCCGCCGCAACTCGAGAAGAACCATGAGACTTCCCCCTCGCCGTGAGGTGAGGCCCGATTCCCCTGCACTGCGTGCAGAGCAATTCCGTGTTGCACATCACACATGAAAGGAGCCTTGGTTTCCTTGACGTCACTCCAACGAAACCCCAAGAACACTGTTTCAAGGCTAGAGGGATCCTGAGGTCACTGTAGCAACACGAAAGAGCTCCGTGGAACAAAAATCAACTCGAGATGAGAGGTTAGTCCCTGGCTTCGACTCCAGAGGAATACCACCTTACCACAAGCACCTCAAGAGGAGGCTTCTCTCAGCTCTAGGTATGTGAGAGGGACCCTGAGTTTGCGGCCTCAAGTGGAATGGACACCACGATGCCCTGGCTTAAAATACGGCCGGATATCCCTGCAGTGACTTGAATGCAGGCTCGTCTTGCATCTCTCAAGACGAAAGGATGTCTGAATCCCCTGTGGAGACCCCAGAGAAAGACCTAGTTCCCCACCTCATCGCGACCGAAGGCCTCACAACCCTTGAAAACTCCAGAGGTACTCGGAGATCAGTGCCTCCCAAGGAGACGATGCCTGACTCCTTGTGAAACTTGATAGGATTCCCAAGATTGCTGTGGCACGTGGAAAGGGACCCTTGGTCTCCCGCCTCAGCTGGAGAGGCGTCCCAATTGCCCTGCCAAGCCTCGAGGAGAATCCCGAGTTGTCCCTCGCAACTAGGCAGGAATCCTGATGTCGCTGAAGAAACACGTGGGTGAAAGGGCCATCCCCGTCGTAACTCGAGAATATACCCCAGGTTCCCGCCGCAAGTTGAGAAAAACCATGAGACATCCCCCTCGCCGCGAGATGAGGCCCGATTCCCCTGCACTGCGTGCGGAGCAATTCCGTGTTGCACATCACACATGAAAGGAGCGTTGATTTCCTTGGTGGCACTCCAGAGAAACCCCAAGAACACTGTTTCAAGGCTAGAGGGATCCTGAGGTCACTCTAGCAACACGAAAGAGCTCCGTGGACCACAAATCAACTCGAGATGAGAGGTTAGTCCCTGGCTTCGACTCCAGAGGAATACCACCTTACCACAAGCACCTCAAGAGGAGGCTTCTCTCAGCTCTAGCTATGTGCTGAGTTTGCGGCCTCAAGTGGAATGGACACCGCGATGCCCTGACGCGAAATAAGGCCGGATATCCCTGCAGTGACTTGAATGCAGGCTCGTCTTGCATCTCCCAAAATGAAAGGATGTCCGAATTCCCTGTGGAGACCACAGAGAAAGATCTAGTTCCCCACCTCATCGCGACCGGAGGCCTCACATCCTTTGAAAACTCCAGAGGTGCGCGGAGATCAGTGCCTCCAAAGGAGACGATGCCTGACTCCTCGTGAAACTTGATAGGAGTCCCAGGATTCCTGTGGCTCGTGGAAAGGGACCCTTGGTCTCCCGCCTCAGCTGGAGAGGCGTCCCAATTGCCCTGCCAAGCCTCGAGGAGAATCCCGAGTTGTCCCTCGCAACTAGGCAGGAGTCCTGACGTCGCTGAACAAACACGTGGCGGAAGGGCGATCCCTGTCGTAACTCGAGAATATACCCCAGGTTCCCGCCGCAACTCGAGAAAAACCATGAGACTTCCCACCTCGCCGCGAGATGAGGCCCGATTCCCCTGCACTGCGTGCAGAGCAATTCCGTGTTGCACATCACACATGAAAGGAGCCTTGATTTCCTTGATGGCACTCCAGAGAAACCCCAAGAACACTGATTCAAGGCTAGAGGGATCCTGACGTCACTGTAGCAACACGAAAGAGCTCCGTGGACCACAAATCAACTCGAGATGAGAGGTTAGTCCCTGGCTTCGACTCCAGAGGAATACCACCTTACCACAAGCACCTCAAGAGGAGGCTTCTCTCAGCTCTAGGTATGTGAGAGGGACCCTGAGTTTGCGGCCTCAAGTGGAATGGACACCACGATGCCCTGACTCGAAATAAGGCCGGATATCCCTGCAGTGACTTGAATTCAGGCTCGTCTTGCATCTCCCAAGACGAAAGGATGTCTGAATCACCTTTGTAGACCACAGAGAAAGACCTAGTTCCCCACCTCATCGCGACCGAAGGCCTCATATCCATTGACAACTCCAGAGGTACGCGGAGATCAGTGCCTCCAAAGGAGACGATGCCTGACTCCTCGTGAAACTTGATAGGAGTCCCAGGATTCCTCTGGCACGTGGAAAGGGAACCTTGGTCTCCCGCCTCAGCTGGAGAGGCATCCCAATGGCCCTGCCAAGCCTCGAGGAGAATTCCGAGTTGTCCCTCGCAACTAGGCAGGAGTCCTGACGTCGCTGAACAAACACGTGTGTGGAAGGGCCATCCCCATTGTAATTCGAGAATATACCCCAGGTTCCCGCCACAACTCGAGAAAAACCATGAGACTTCCCCCTCGCCGCGAGATGAGGCCCGATTCCCCTGTACTGCGTTCAGAGCAATTCCATGTTGCACATCACACATGAAAGGAGTCTTAATTTCCTTGATGGCACTCCAGAGAAACCCAAAGAACACTGTTTCAAGGCTAGAGGGATCCTGAGGTCACTGTAGCAACACGAAAGAGCTCCATGGACCAAAAATCAACTCGAGATGAGAGGTTAGTCCCTGGCTTCGACTCCAGAGGAATACCACCTTACCACAAGCACCTCAAGAGGAGGCTTCTCTCAGCTCTAGGTATGTGAGATGGACCCTGAGTTTGCGGCCTCAAATAGAATGGACACTGCGATGCCCTAACGCGAAATAAGGCCGGATATCCCTGCAGTGACTTGAATGCAGGCTCGTCTTGCATCTCCCAAAATGAAAGGATGTCTGAATCCCCTGTGGAGACCACAGAGAAAGACCTAGTTTCCCACCTCATGGCGACCGGAGGCCTCACATCCTTTGAAAACTCCAGAGGTACGCAGAGATCAGTGCCTCCAAAGGAGACGATGCCTGACTCCTCGTGAAACTTGATAGGAGTCCCAGGATTCCTGTGGCACGTGGATAGGGACCCTTGGTCTCCCGCCTCAGCTGGAGAGGCGTCCCAATTGCCCTGCCAAGCCTCGAGGAGAATCCCGAGTTGTCCCTCGCAACTAGGCAGGAGTCCTGACGTCGCTGAACAAACACGTGTGTGGAAGGGCCATCCCCGTCGTAACTCGAGAATATACCCCAGGTTCCCGCCGCAACTCGAGAAAAACCATGAGACTTCCCCCTCGCCGCGAGATGAGGCCTGATTCCCCTGCACTGCGTGCAGAGCAATTCCGTGTTGCACATCACACATGAAAGGAGCCTTGATTTCCTTGATGGCACTCCAGAGAAACCCCAAGAACACTCTTTCAAGGCTAGAGGGATCCTGAGGTCACTGTAGCAACACGAAAGAGCTCCGTGGACCAAAAATCAACTCGAGATGAGAGGTTAGTCCCTGGCTTCGACTCCAGAGGAATACCACCTTACCACAAGCACCTCAAGAGGAGGCTTCTCTCAGCTCTAGGTATGTGAGATGGACCCTGAGTTTGCGGCCTCAAGTGGAATGGACACCGCGATGCCCTGACTCGAAATAAGGCCGGATATCCCTGCAGTGACTTGAATGCAGGCTCGTCTTGCATCTCCCAAGATGAAAGGATGTCTGAATCCCCTGTGGAGACCACAGAGAAAGACCTAGTTCCCCACCTCATGGCGACCGGAGGCCTCAAATCCTTTGAAAACTCCAGAGGTACGCGGAGATCAGTGCCTCCAAAGGAGACGATGCCTGACTCCTCGTGAAACTTGATAGGAGTCCCAGGATTCCTGTGGCACGTGGAAAGGGACCCTTGGTCTCCCGCCTCAGCTGGAGAGGCGTCCCAATTGCCCTGCCAAGTCTCGAGGAGAATCGCGAGTTGTCCCTCGCAACTAGGCAGGACTCCTGACGTTGCTGAACAAACACGTGTGTGGAAGGGCCATCCCCGTCGTAACTCGAGAATATACCCCAGGTTCCCGCCGCAACTCGAGAAAAACCATGAGACTTCCCCCTCGCCGCGAGATGAGGCCCGATTCCCCTGCACTGCGTGCAGAACAATTCCGTGTTGCACATCACACATCAAAGGAGCCTTGATTTCCTTGATGGCACTCCAGAGAAACCCCAAGAACACTGTTTCAAGGCTAGAGGGATCCTGAGGTCACTGTAGCAACACGAAAGAGCTCCGTGGACCAAAAATCAACTCGAGATGAGAGGTTAGTCCCTAACTTCGACTCCAGAGGAATACCACCTTACCACAAGCACCTCAAGAGGAGGCTTCTCTCAGCTCTAGGTATGTGAGAGGGACCCTAATTTTGCGGCCTCAAGTGGAATGGACCCTGCGATGCCCTGACGCGAAATAAGGCCGGATATCCCTGCAGTGACTTGAATGCAGGCTCGTCTTGCATCTCCCAAGACGAAAGGATGTCTGAATCCCCTGTGGAGACCACAGAGAAAGACCTAGTTCCCCACCTCATCGCGACCGGAGGCCTCACATCCTTTGAAAACTCTAGAGGTACACGGAGATCAGTGCCTCCAAAGGAGACGATGCCTGACTCCTCGTCAAACTTGATAGGAGTCCCAGAATTCCTGTGGCACGTGGAAAGGGACCCTTGGTCTCCCGCCTCAGCTGGAGAGGCGTCCCAATTGCCCTGCCAAGCCTCGAGGAGAATCCTGAGTTGTCCCTCGCAACTAGGCAGGAGTCCTGACGTCGCTGAACAAACACGTTGTGGAAGGGCCATCCTCGTCGTAACTCGAGAATATACCCCAGGTTCCCGCCGCAACTCGAGAAAAACCATGAGACTTCCCCCTCGCCCCGAAATGAGGCCCGATTCCCCTGCACTGCGTGCAGAGCAATTCCGTGTTGCCCATCACACATGAAAGGAGCCTTTATTTCCTTGATGGCACTCCAGAAAAACCCCAAGAACACTGTTTCAAGGTTAGAGGGATCCTGAGGTCACTGTAGCAACACAAAAGAGCTCCGTGGGCCAAAATCAACTTGAGATGAGAGGATAGTCCCTGGCTTCGACTCCAGAGGAATACCACCTTACCACAAGCACCTCAAGAGGAGGCTTCTCTCAGCTCTAAGTATGTGAGAGGGACCCTGAGTTTGTGGCCTCAAGTGGAATGGACACCGCGATGCCCTGACTCGAAATAAGGCGAGATATCTCTGCAGTGACTTGAATGTCGGCTCTTCTTGCATCTCACAAGATGAAAGGATGTTTGAATCCCCTGTGGAGACCACAGAGAAAGACCTAGTTCCCCACCTCATCGCGACCGGAGGCCTCATATGCTTTGAAAACTCCAGAGGTACGCGGAGATCAGTGCCTCCAAAGGAGACGATGCCTGACTCCTCGTGAACCTTGATAGGAGCCCCAGGATTCCTGTGGCACGTGGAAAGGGACCCTTGGTCTCCCGCCTCAGCTGGAGAGGCGTCCCAATTGCCCTGCCAAGCCTCGAGGAGAATCCCGAGTTGTCCCTCGCAACTAGGCAGGAGTCCTGACGTCGCTGAACAAACACGTGTGTGGAAGGGCCATCCCCGTCGTAACTCAAGAATATACCCCAGGTTCCTGCCGCAACTCGAGAAAAACCATGAGACTTCCCCCTCGCCGCAAAATGAGGCCCGATACCCGGCACTGCGAGCAGAGCAATTCCGTGTTGCACATCAAACAAGAAAGGAGCCTTGATTTCCTTGATGGCACTCCAGAGAAACCCCAAGAACACTGTTTCAAGGCTAGAAGGATCCTGAGGTCACTGTAGCAACACGAAAGAGCTCCGTGGACCAAAAATCAACTCGAGATGAGAGGTTAGTCCCTGGCTTCGACTCCAGAGGAATACCACCTTACCACAAGCACCTCAAGAGGAGGCTTCTCTCAGCTCTAGGTATGTGAGATGGACCCTGAGTTTGCGGCCTCAAGTGGAATGGACACCGCGATGCCCTGACTCGAAATAAGGCCGGATATCCCTGCAGTGACTTGAATGCAGGCTCGTCTTGCATCTCCCAAGATGAAAGGATGTCTGAATCCCCTGTGGAGACCACAGAGAAAGACCTAGTTCCCCACCTCATGGCGACCGGAGGCCTCAAATCCTTTGAAAACTCCAGAGGTACGCGGAGATCAGTGCCTCCAAAGGAGACGATGCCTGACTCCTCGTGAAACTTGATAGGAGTCCCAGGATTCCTGTGGCACGTGGAAAGGGACCCTTGGTCTCCCGCCTCAGCTGGAGAGGCGTCCCAATTGTCCTGCCAAGCCTCGAGGAGAATCGCGAGTTGTCCCTCGCAACTAGGTAGGAGTCCTGACGTCGCTGAAGAAACACGTGGGTGGAAGGGCCATCCCCGTCGTAACTCGAAAATATACCCCAGGTTCCCGCCGCAACTCAAGAAAAACCATGAGACTTCCCCCTCGCCCCGAAATGAGGCCCGATTCCCCTGCACTGCGTGCAGAGCAATTCCGTGTTGCACATCACACATGAAAGGAGCCTTTATTTCCTTGATGGCACTCCAGAAAAACCCCAAGAACACTGTTTCAAGGCTAGAGGGATCCTGAGGTCAATGTAGCAACACAAAAGAGCTCCGTGGGCCAAAATCAACTTGAGATGAGAGGATAGTCCCTGGCTTTGACTCCAGAGGAATACCACCTTACCACAAGCACCTCAAGAGGAGGCTTCTCTCAGCTCTAAGTATGTGAGAGGGACCCTGAGTTTGCGGCCTCAAGTGGAATGGACACCGCGATGCCCTGACTCGAAATAAGGCGAGATATCTCTGCAGTGACTTGAATGTCGGCTCTTCTTGCATCTCACAAGATGAAAGGATGTTTGAATCCCCTGTGGAGACCACAGAGAAAGACCTAGTTCCCCACCTCATCGCGACCGGAGGCCTCATATGCTTTGAAAACTCCAGAGGTACGCGGAGATCAGTGCCTCTAAAGGAGACGATGCCTGACTCCTCGTGAACCTTGATAGGAGCCCCAGGATTCCTGTGGCACGTGGAAAGGGACCCTTGGTCTCCCGCCTCAGCTGGAGAGGCGTCCCAATTGCCCTGCCAAGCCTCGAGGAGAATCCCGAGTTGTCCCTCGCAACTAGGCAGGAGTCCTGTCGTCGCTGAACAAACACGTGGGTGGAAGGGCCATCCCCGTCGTAACTCAAGAATATACCCCAGGTTCCTGCTGCAACTCGAGAAAAACCATGAGACTTCCCCCTCGCCGTAAAATGAGGCCCGATACCCGGCACTGCGAGCAGAGCAATTCCGTGTTGCACATCAAACAAGAAAGGAGCCTTGATTTCCTTGATGGCACTCCAGAGAAACCCCAAGAACACTGTTTCAAGGCTAGAAGGATCCTGAGGTCACTGTAGCAACATGAAAGAGCTCCGTGGACCAAAAATCAACTCGAGATGAGAGGTTAGTCCCTGGCTTCGACTCCAGAGGAATACCACCTTACCACAAGCACCTCAAGAGGAGGCTTCTCTCAGCTCTAGCTATGTGAGAGGGACCCTGAGTTTGCGGCCTCAAGTGGAATGGACACTGCGATGCCCTGACGCGAAATTAGGTTGCATATCCCTGCAGTGACTTGAATGCAGGCTCGTCTCGCATCTCCCAAGATGAAAGGATGTCTGAATCTCCTGTGGAGACCACAGAGAAAGACCTAGTTCCCCACCTCATCGCGACCGGAGGCCTCACATCCTTTGAAAACTCCAGAGGTACGCGGAGATCAGTGCCTCCAAAGGAGACGATGCCTGACTAGTCGTGAAACTTGATAGGAGTCCCAGGATTCCTGTGGCACGTGGAAAGGGACCCTTGGTCTCCCGCCTCAGCTGGAGAGGCGTCCCAATTGCCCTGCCAAGCCTCCAGGAGAATCCCGAGTTGTCCCACGCAACTAGGCAGGAGTCCTGCCGTCCCTGAACAAACACGTGGGTGGAAAGGCCATCCTCGTCGTAACTCGAGTATATACCCCAGGTTCCCGCCGCAACTCGAGAAAAACCATGAGACTTCCCCCTTGCCGCGAGATGAGGCCCGATTCCCCTGCACTGCGTGCAGAGCAATGCCGTGTTGCACATCACACATGAAAGGAGTCTTGATTTCCTTGATGGCACTCCAGAGAAACCCCAAGAACACTGTTTCAAGGCTAGCGGCATCCTGAGGTCACTATAGCAACACGAAAGAGCTCCGTGGACCAAAAATCAACTCGAGATGAGAGGTTAGTCCCTGGCTTCGACTCCAGAGGAATACCGCCTTACCACGAGCACCTCAAGAGGAGGCTTCTCTCAGCTCTAGGTATGTGAGATGGACCCTGATTATGCGACCTCAAGTGGAATGGACACTGCGATGCCCTGACTCGAAATAAGGCCGGATATCCCTGCAGTGACTTGAATGCAGGCTCGTCTTGCATCTCCCAAGATGAAAGGATGTCTGAATCCCCTGTGGAGACCACAGAGAAAGACCTAGTTCCCCATCTCATCGCGACCGGAGGCCTCAAATCCTTTGAAAACTCCAGAGGTACGCGGAGATCAGTGCCTCCAAAGGAGACGATGCCTGACTCCTCGTGAATCTTGATAGGAGTCCCAGGATCCTGAGGCACGTGGAAAGGGACCCTTGGTCTCCCGCCTCAGCTGGAGAGGCGTCCCAATTGTCCTGCCAAGCCTCGAGGAGAATCCCGAGTTGTCCCTCGCAACTAGGCAGGAGTCCTGACGTCGCTGAACAAACACGTGGGTGGAAGGGCCATCCCCGTCGTAACTCGAGAATATACCCCAGGTTCCCGCCGCAACTCGAGAAAAACCATGAGACTTCCCCCTCGACACGAGATGAGTCCCGATTCCCCTGCACTGCGTGCAGAGCAATTCCGTGTTGCACATCACACATGAAAGGAGCCTTGATTTCCTTGATGGCACTCCAGAGAAACCCCAAGAACACTGTTTCAAGGCTAGAGGGATCCTGAGGTCACTGTAGCAACACGAAAGAGCTCCGTGGACCAAAAATCAACTCGATATGAGAGGTTAGTCCCTAACTTCGACTCCAGAGGAATACCACCTTACCACAAGCACCTCAAGAGGAGGCTTCTCTCAGCTCTAGGTATGTGAGAGGGACCCTGATTTTGCGGCCTCAAGTGGAATGGACACTGCGATGCCCTGACTCGAAATAAGGCCGGATATCCCTGCAGTGACTTGAATGCAGGCTCGTCTTGAATCTCCCAAGACGAAAGGATGTCTGAATCCCCTGTGGAGACCACAGAGAAAGACCTAGTTCCCCACCTCATGGCGACCGGAGGCCTCACATCCTTTGAAAACTCCAGAGGTACGCGGAGATCAGTGCCTCCAAAGGAGACGATGCCTGACTCCTCGTGAAACTTGATAGGAGTCCCAGGATTTCTGTGGCACGTGGAAAGGGACCCTTGGTCTCCCGCCTCAGCTGGAGAGGCGTCCCAATTGCCCTGCCAAGCCTCGAGGAGAATCCCGAGTTGTCCCTCGCAACTAGGCAGGAGTCCTGACGTCGCTGAACAAACACGTGTGTGGAAGGGCCATCCCCATCGTAACACGAGAATATACCCCAGGTTCCCGCCGCAACTCGAGAAAAACCATGAGACTTCCCCCTCGCCGCGAGATGAGGCCCGATTCCCCTGCACTGCGTGCAGAGCAATGCCGTGTTGCACATCACACATGAAAGGAGCCTTGATTTACTTGATGGCACTCCAGAGAAACCCCAAGAACACTCTTTCAAGGCTAGAGGTATCCTGAGGTCACTGTAGCAACACAAAAGAGCTCTGTGGGCCGAAATCAATTTGAGATGAGAGGATAGTCCCTGGCTTCGACTCCAGAGGAATACCACCTTACCACAAGCACCTCAAGAGGAGGCTTCTCTCAGCTCTAGCTATGTGAGAGGGACCCTGAGTTTGCGGCCTCAAGTGGAATGGACACCGCGATGCCCTGACTCGAAATAACGCGAGATATCTCTGCAGTGACTTGAATTTCGGCTCTTCTTGCATCTCACAAGATGAAAGAATGTTTGAATCCCCTGTGGAGACCACAGAGAAAGACCTAGTTCCGCACCTCATCGCGACCGGAGGTCTCATATGCTTTGAAAACTCCAGAGGTACACGGAGATCAGTGCCTCCAAAGGAGACGATGCCTGACTCCTCGTGAACCTTGATAGGAGCCCCAGGATTCCTGTGGCACGTGGAAAGGGACCCTTGGTCTCCCGCCTCAGCTGGAGAGGCGTCCCAATTGCCCTGCCAAGCCTCGAGGAGAATCCCGAGTTGTCCCTCGCAACTAGGCAGGAGTCCTGACGTCGCTGAACAAACACGTGTGTGGAAGGGCCATCCCCGTCGTAACTCAAGAATATACCCCAGGTTCCCGCCGCAACTCGAGAAAAACCATGAGACTTCCCCCTCGCCGCAAAATGAGGCCCGATACCCGGCACTGCGAGCAGAGCAATTCCGTATTGCACATCAAACAAGAAAGGAGCCTTGATTTCCTTGATGGCACTCCAGAGAAACCCCAAGAACACTGTTTCAAGGCTAGAAGGATCCTGAGGTCACTGTAGCAACACGAAAGAGCTCCGTGGACCAAAAATCAACTCGAGATGAGAGGTTAGTCCCTGGCTTCGACCCCAGAGGAATACCACCTTACCACAAGCACCTCAAGAGGAGGCTTCTCTCAGCTCTAGCTATGTGAGAGGGACCCTGATTTTGCGGCCTCAAGTGGAATGGACACTGCAATGCCCTGACGCGAAATTAGGTTGGATATCCCTGCAGTGACTTGAATGCAGGCTCGTCTTGCATCTCCCAAGATGAAAGGATGTCTGAATCCCCTGTAGAGACAACAGAGAAAGACCTAGTTCCCCACGTCATCGCGACCGGAGACCCCACATCCTTTGAAAACTCTAGAGGTACACGGAGATCAGTGCCTCCAAAGGAGACGATGCCTGACTCCTCGTCAAACTTGATAGGAGTCCCAGAATTCCTGTGGCACGTGGAAAGGGACCCTTGGTCTCCCGCCTCAGCTGGAGAGGCGTCCCAATTGCCCTGCCAAGCCTCGAGGAGAATCCCGAGTTGTCCCTCGCAACTAGGCAGGAGTCCTGCTGTCGCTGAACAAACACGTGTGTGGAAGGGCCATCCCCGTCGTAACTCGAGAATATACCCCAGGTTCCCGCCGCAACTCGAGAAAAACCATGAGACTTCCCCCTCGCCGCGAGATGAGGCCCGATTCCCCTGCACTGCGTGCAGAGCAATTCCGTGTTGCACATCACACATGAAAGGAGCCTTGATTTCCTTGATGGCACTCCAGAGAAACCCCAAGAACACTGTTTCAAGGCTAGAGGGATCCTGAGGTCACTGTAGCAACACGAAAGAGCTCCGTGGACCAAAAGTCAACTCGAGATGAGAGGTTAGTCCCTGGCTTCGACTCCAGAGGAATACCACTTTACCACAAGCACCTCAAGAGGAGGCTTCTCTCAGCTCTAGGTATGTGAGAGGGACACTGATTTTGCGGCCTCAAGTGGAATGGACACCGCGATGCCCTGACTCGAAATAAGGCCGGATATCCCTGCAGTGACTTGAATGCAGGCTCGTCTTGCATCTCCCAAGATGAAAGGATGTCTGAATCCCCTGTGGAGACCACAGAGAAAGACCTAGTTCCCCACCTCTTCGCGACCGGAGGCCTCACATCCTTTGAAAACTTCAGAGTTACTCGGAGGTCAGTTCCTTCAAAGGAGACGATGCCTGACTCCTCGTGAAACTTGATAGGAGTCCCAGGATTCCTCTGGAACGTGGCAAGGGACCCTTGGTCTCCCGCCTCAGCTGGACAGACGTCCCAATTGCCCTGCCAAGCATCGAGGAGAATCCCGAGTTGTCCCTCGCAACTAGGCAAGAGTCCTGACGTCGCTGAACAAACACGTGCTTGGAAGGGCCATCTCCGTCATAACTGCAGAATATACCCCAGGATCCCGCCGCAACTCGCGAAAAACCATGAGACTTCCCCCTCGCCGCGAGATGAGACCCGATTCCCCTGCACTGCATGCAAAGCAATTCCGTGTTGCACATCAAACATGAAAGGAGCCTTGATTTCCTTGATGGCACTCCAGAGAAAGCCCAAGAACACTGTTTCAAGGCTAGAGGGATCCTGAGGTCACTGTAGCAACACAAAAGAGCTCCGTGGACCAAAATTCAACACGAGATGAGAGGTTAGTCCCTGGCTTCGACTCCAGAGGAATAACACCTTACCACAAGCACCTCAAGAGGAGGCTTCTCTCAGCTCTAGGTATGTGAGAGGGACCCTGAGTTTGCGTCCTCAAGTGGAATGGACACCGCGATGCCCTGACGCGAAATTAGGCCGGATATCCCTGCAGTGACTTGAATGCAGGCTCGTCTTGCATCTCCCATGGTGAAAGGATGTCTGAATCCCCTTTGAAGACCACAGAGAAAGACCTAGTTCCCCACCTCATCGCGACCGGAGGCCTCACATCCTTTGAAAACTCCAGAGGTACGCGGAGATCAGTGCCTCCCAAGGAGACGATGCCTGACTCCTCGTGAAACTTGATAGGAGGCCCAGGATTCCTGTGGCACGTGGAAAGGAACCCTTGGTCTCCCGCCTCAGCTGGAGAGGCGTCCCAATTGCCCTGCCAAGCCTCGAGAAGAATCCCGAGTTGTCCCACGCAACTAGGCAGGAATCCTGCCGTCGCTGAACAAACACGTGGGTGGAAAGGCCATCCTCGTCGTAACTCGAGAATATACCCCAGGTTCCCGTCGCAACTCGAGAAAAACCATGAGACTTCCCCCTCGCCGCAAAATGAGGCCCAATACCCTGCACTGCGTGCAGAGCAATTCCGTGTTGCACATCACACATGAAAGGAGCCTTGATTTCCTTGATGGCACTCCAGAGAAACCCCAAGAACACTGTTTCAAGGCTAGAGGATCCTGAGGTCACTGAAGCAACACGAAAGAGCTCCGTGGGCCAAAAATCAACTCGAGATGAGAGGTTAGTCCCTGGCTTCGACTCCAGAGGAATACCACCTTACCACAAGCACCTCAAGAGGAGGTTTCTCTCAGCTCTAGGTATGTGAGAGGGACCCTGAGTTTGCGGCCTCAAGTGGAATGGACACCGCGATGCCCTGAGTCGAAATAAGGCCGGATATCCCTGCAGTGACTTGAATGCAGGCTCGTCTTGCATCTCCCAAGATGAAAGGATGTCTGAATCCCCTGTGGAGACCACAGAGAAAGACCTAGTTCCCCACCTCATCGCGACCGGAGGCCTCACATCCTTTGAAAACTCCAGAGGTACGCGGATATCAGTGCCTCCAAAGAAGACGATGCCTGACTCCTCGTGAAACTTGATAGGAGTCCCAGGATTCCTGTGGTACGTGTAAAGGAACCCTTGGTCTCCCGCCTCAGCTGGAGAGGCGTCCCAATTGCCCTGCCAAGCCTCGAGGAGAATCCCGAGTTTTCCCTCGCAACTAGGCAGGAGTCCTGACGTGGCTGAACAAACACGTTGGTGGAAGCGCCATCCCCGTCGTAACTCAAGAATATACCCCAGGTTCCCGCCGCAACTCGAGAAAAACCAGGAGACTTCCCCCTCGCCGTGAGATGAGGCCCGATTCCCCTGCACTGCTTGCAGAGCAATTCCGTGTTGCACATCAAACAAGAAAGGAGCCTTGATTTCCTTGATGGCACTCCAGAAAAACCCCAAGAACACTGTTTCAAGGCTAGAGGGATCATGAGGTCACTGTAGCAACACGAAAGACCTCCGTGGAGCAAAAATCAACTCGAGATGGGAGGTTAGTCCCTGGCTTCGACTCCAGAGGAATACCACCTTACCACAAGCACCTCAAGAGGAGGCTTCTCTCAGCTCTAGGTATGTGAGAGGGACCCTGAGTTTGCGGCCTCAAGTGGAATGAACACCGCGATGCCCTGACGCGAAATAAGGCCGGATATCCCTGCAGTGACTTGAATGCAGGCTCGTCTTGCATCTCCCAAGATGAAAGGATGTCTGAATCCCCTGTGGAGACCACAGAGAAAGACCTAGTTCCCCACCTCATGGCGACCGGAGGCCTCACATCCTTTGAAAACTCCAGAGGTACGCGGAGATCAGTGCCTCCAAAGGAGATGATGCCTGACTCCTCGTGAAACTTGATATGAGTCCCAGGATTCCTGTGGCACGTGGAAAGGGACACTTGGTCTCCCGCCTCAGCTGGAGAGGCGTCCCAATTGCCCTGCCAAGCCTCGAGGAGAATCCCGAGTTGTCCCTCGCAACTAGGCAGGAGTCCTGACGTCGCTGAACAAACACGTGTGTGGAAGGGCCATCCCCGTCGTAACTCGAGAATATACCCCAGGTTCCCGCCGCAACTCGAGAAAAACCATGAGACTTCCCCCTCGCCGCGAGATGAGGCCCGATTCCCCTGCACTGCGTGCAGAGCAATTCCGTGTTGCACATCACACATGAAAGGAGCCTTGATTTCCTTGATGGCACTCCAGAGAAACCCCAAGAACACTGTTTCAAGGCTAGAGGGATCCTGAGGTCACTGTAGCAACACGAAAGAGCTCCGTGGACCAAAAGTCAACTCGAGATGAGAGGTTAGTCCCTGGCTTCGACTCCAGAGGAATACCACTTTACCACAAGCACCTCAAGAGGAGGCTTCTCTCAGCTCTAGGTATGTGAGAGGGACACTGATTTTGCGGCCACAAGAGGAATGGACACCGCGATGCCCTGACTCGAAATAAGGCCGGATATCCCTGCAGTGACTTGAATGCAGGCTCGTCTTGCATCTCCCAAGATGAAAGGATGTCTGAATCCCCTGTGGAGACCACAGAGAAAGACCTAGTTCCCCACCTCTTCGCGACCGGAGGCCTCACATCCTTTGAAAACTTCAGAGTTACTCGGAGGTCAGTTCCTTCAAAGGAGACGATGCCTGACTCCTCGTGAAACTTGATAGGAGTCCCAGGATTCCTCTGGAACGTGGCAAGGGACCCTTGGTCTCCCGCCTCAGCTGGACAGACGTCCCAATTGCCCTGCCAAGCATCGAGGAGAATCCCGAGTTGTCCCTCGCAACTAGGCAAGAGTCCTGACGTCGCTGAACAAACACGTGCTTGGAAGGGCCATCTCCGTCATAACTGCAGAATATACCCCAGGATCCCGCCGCAACTCGCGAAAAACCATGAGACTTCCCCCTCGCCGCGAGATGAGACCCGATTCCCCTGCACTGCATGCAAAGCAATTCCGTGTTGCACATCAAACATGAAAGGAGCCTTGATTTCCTTGATGGCACTCCAGAGAAAGCCCAAGAACACTGTTTCAAGGCTAGAGGGATCCTGAGGTCACTGTAGCAACACAAAAGAGCTCCGTGGACCAAAATTCAACACGAGATGAGAGGTTAGTCCCTGGCTTCGACTCCAGAGGAATAACACCTTACCACAAGCACCTCAAGAGGAGGCTTCTCTCAGCTCTAGGTATGTGAGAGGGACCCTGAGTTTGCGTCCTCAAGTGGAATGGACACCGCGATGCCCTGACGCGAAATTAGGCCGGATATCCCTGCAGTGACTTGAATGCAGGCTCGTCTTGCATCTCCCATGGTGAAAGGATGTCTGAATCCCCTTTGAAGACCACAGAGAAAGACCTAGTTCCCCACCTCATCGCGACCGGAGGCCTCACATCCTTTGAAAACTCCAGAGGTACGCGGAGATCAGTGCCTCCCAAGGAGACGATGCCTGACTCCTCGTGAAACTTGATAGGAGGCCCAGGATTCCTGTGGCACGTGGAAAGGAACCCTTGGTCTCCCGCCTCAGCTGGAGAGGCGTCCCAATTGCCCTGCCAAGCCTCGAGAAGAATCCCGAGTTGTCCCACGCAACTAGGCAGGAATCCTGCCGTCGCTGAACAAACACGTGGGTGGAAAGGCCATCCTCGTCGTAACTCGAGAATATACCCCAGGTTCCCGTCGCAACTCGAGAAAAACCATGAGACTTCCCCCTCGCCGCAAAATGAGGCCCAATACCCTGCACTGCGTGCAGAGCAATTCCGTGTTGCACATCACACATGAAAGGAGCCTTGATTTCCTTGATGGCACTCCAGAGAAACCCCAAGAACACTGTTTCAAGGCTAGAGGATCCTGAGGTCACTGAAGCAACACGAAAGAGCTCCGTGGGCCAAAAATCAACTCGAGATGAGAGGTTAGTCCCTGGCTTCGACTCCAGAGGAATACCACCTTACCACAAGCACCTCAAGAGGAGGTTTCTCTCAGCTCTAGGTATGTGAGAGGGACCCTGAGTTTGCGGCCTCAAGTGGAATGGACACCGCGATGCCCTGAGTCGAAATAAGGCCGGATATCCCTGCAGTGACTTGAATGCAGGCTCGTCTTGCATCTCCCAAGATGAAAGGATGTCTGAATCCCCTGTGGAGACCTCAGAGAAAGACCTAGTTCCCCACCTCATCGCGACCGGAGGCCTCACATCCTTTGAAAACTCCAGAGGTACGCGGAGATCAGTGCCTCCAAAGAAGACGATGCCTGACTCCTCGTGAAACTTGATAGGAGTCCCAGGATTCCTGTGGTACGTGTAAAGGAACCCTTGGTCTCCCGCCTCAGCTGGAGAGGCGTCCCAATTGCCCTGCCAAGCCTCGAGGAGAATCCCGAGTTGTCCCTCGCAACTAGGCAGGAGTCCTGACGTGGCTGAACAAACACGTTGGTGGAAGCGCCATCCCCGTCGTAACTCAAGAATATACCCCAGGTTCCCGCCGCAACTCGAGAAAAACCAGGAGACTTCCCCCTCGCCGTGAGATGAGGCCCGATTCCCCTGCACTGCTTGCAGAGCAATTCCGTGTTGCACATCAAACAAGAAAGGAGCCTTGATTTCCTTGATGGCACTCCAGAAAAACCCCAAGAACACTGTTTCAAGGCTAGAGGGATCATGAGGTCACTGTAGCAACACGAAAGACCTCCGTGGAGCAAAAATCAACTCGAGATGGGAGGTTAGTCCCTGGCTTCGACTCCAGAGGAATACCACCTTACCACAAGCACCTCAAGAGGAGGCTTCTCTCAGCTCTAGGTATGTGAGAGGGACCCTGAGTTTGCGGCCTCAAGTGGAATGAACACCGCGATGCCCTGACGCGAAATAAGGCCGGATATCCCTGCAGTGACTTGAATGCAGGCTCGTCTTGCATCTCCCAAGATGAAAGGATGTCTGAATCCCCTGTGGAGACCACAGAGAAAGACCTAGTTCCCCACCTCATGGCGACCGGAGGCCTCACATCCTTTGAAAACTCCAGAGGTACGCGGAGATCAGTGCCTCCAAAGGAGATGATGCCTGACTCCTCGTGAAACTTGATATGAGTCCCAGGATTTCTGTGGCACGTGGAAAGGGACACTTGGTCTCCCGCCTCAGCTGGAGAGGCGTCCCAATTGCCCTGTCAAGCCTCGTGGAGAATCCCGAGTTGTCCCCCGCAACTAGGCAGGAGTCCTGCCGTCGCTGAACAAACACGTGGGTGGAAAGGCCATCCTCGTCGTAACTCGAGAATATACCCCAGGTTCCCGCCGCAACTCGAGAAAAACCATGAGACTTCCCCCTCGCCTCAAGATGAGGCCCGATTCCCCTGTACTGCGTGCAGAGCAATGCCGTGTTGCACATCACACATGAAAGGAGCCTTGATTTCCTTGATGGCACTCCAGAGAAACCCCAAGAACACTGTTACAAGGCTAGCGGGATCCTGAGGTCACTGTAGCAACACGAAAGAGCTCCGTGGACCAAAAATCAACTCGAGATGAGAGGTTAGTCCCTGGCTTCGATTCCAGAGGAATACCACCTTATCACGAGCACCTCAAGAGGAGGCTTCTCTCAGCTCTAGGTATGTGAGAGGGACCCTGATTATGCGGCCTCAAGTGGAATGGACACTGCGATGCCCTGACTCGAAATCAGGCCGGATATCCCTGCAGTGACTTGAATGCAGGCTCTTCTTGCATCTCCCAAGATGAAAGGATGTCTGAATCCCCTGTGGAGACCACAGAGAAAGACCTAGTTCCCCACCTCATCGCGACCGGAGGCCTCACATCCTTTGAAAATTCCAGAGGTACACGGAGATCAGTGCCTCCAAAGGAGACGATGCCTGACTCCTCGTGAAACTTGATAGGAGTCCCAGGATTCCTGTGGCACGTGGAAAGGGACCCTTGGTCTCCCGCCTCAGCTGGAGAGGCGTCCCAATTGCCCTGCCAAGCCTCGAGGAGAATCCCGAGTTGTCCCTCGCAACTAGGCAGGAGTCCTACTCTCGCTGAACTAACACGTGGGTGGAAGGGCCATCCCCATCACAACTCGAGAATATACCCCAGGTTCCCGCCGCAACTCGAGAAAAACCATGAGACTTCCCCCTCGCCGCGAGATGAGGCCCGATTCCCTGCACTGCGTGCAGAGCAATTCTGTGTTGCACATCACACATGAAAGGAGCCTTGATTTCCTTGATGGCACTCCAGAGAAACCCCAAGAACACTGTTTCAAGGTTGAGGGATCCTGAGGTCACTGTAGCAACATGAAAGAGCTCCGTGGACCAAAAATCAACTCGAGATGAGAGGTTAGTCCCTGGCTTCGACTCCAGAGGAATACCACCTTACCACAAGCACCTCAAGAGGAGGCTTCTCTCAGCTCTATGTATGTGAGAGGGACCCTGAGTTTGCGGCCTCAAGTGGAATGATGACCGCGATGCCCTGACTCGAAATAAGGCCGGATATCCCTGCAGTGACTTGAATGCAGGCTCGTCTTGCATCTCCCAATACGAAAGGATGTCTGAATCCCCTGTGGAGACCACAGAGAAAGACCTAGTTCCCCACCTCATCGCGACCGGAGACCTCATATCCTTTGAAAACTCCAGAGGTACGCGGAGATCAGTGCCTCCAAAGGAGTCGATGCCTGACTCCTCGTGAAACTTGATAGGAGTCCCAGGATTCCTGTGGCACGTGGAAAGGGACCCTTGGTCTCCCGCCTCAGCTGGAGAGGCGTCCCAATTGCCCTGCCAAGCCTCGAGGAGAATCCCGAGTTGTCCCTCGCAACTAGGCAGGAGTCTGACGTCGCTGAACAAACACGTGTGTGGAAGGGCCATCCCCGTCGTAACTCGAGAATATACCCCAGGTTCCCGCCGCAACTCGAGAAAAACCATGAGACTTCCCCCTCGCTGCGAGATGAGGCCCGATTCCCCTGCACTGCGTGCAGAGCAATTCCGTGTTGCACATCACACATGAAAGGAGCCTTGATTTCCTTGATGGCACTCCAGAGAAACGCCAAGAACACTGTTTCAAGGCTAGAGGGATCCTGAGGTCACTGTAGCAACACGAAAGAGCTCCGTGGACCAAAAATCAACTCGAGATGAGAGGTTAGTCCCTGGCTTCGACTCCAGAGGAATACCACCTTACCACAAGCACCTCAAGAGGAGGCTTCTCTTAGCTCTAGGTATGTGAGAGGGACCCTGAGTTTGCGGCCTCAAGTGGAATGGAGACCGCGATGCCCTGACTCGAAATAAGGCCGGATATCCCTGCAGTGACTTGAATGCAGGCTCGTCTTGCATCTCCCAAGACGAAAGGATCTCTGAATCCCCTGTGGAGACCACAGAGAATGACCTAGGTCCCCACCTCATCGCGACCGGAGGCCTCACATCCTTTGAAAACTCCAGAGGTACGCGGAGATCAGTGCCTCCAAATGAGACGATGCCTGACTCCTCGTGAAACTTGATAGGAGTCCCAGGATTCCTGTGGCACGTGGAAAGGGACCCTTGGTCTCCCGCCCCAGCTGGAGAGGCGTCCCAATTGCCCTGCCAAGCCTCGAGGAGAATCCCGAGTTGTCCCTCGCAACTAGGCAGGAGTCCTGCCGTCGCTGAAGAAACACGTGGGTGGAAGGGCCATCCCCGTCGTAACTCGAGAATATACCCCAGGTTCCCGCCGCAACTCGAGAAAAACCATGAGACTTCCCCCTCGCCGCGAGATGAGGCCCGATTCCCCTGCACTGCGTGCAGAGCAATTCCGTGTTGCACATCACACATGAAAGGAGCCTTGATTTCCTTGATGGCACTCCAGAGAAACCCCAAGAACACTGTTTCAAGGCTAGAGGGATCCTGAGGTCCCTGTAGCAGCACAAAAGAGCTCCGTGGAGCATGAATCAACTCGAGGTGAGAGGTTAGTCCCTGGCTTCGACTCCAGAGGAATACCACCTTACCACAAGCACCTCAAGAGGAGGCTTCTCTCAGCTCTAGGTATGTGAGAGGGACCCTGAGTTTGCGGCCTCAAGTGGAATGGACACCGCGATGCCCTGACTCGAAATAAGGCCGGATATCCCTGCAGTGACTTGAATGCAGGCTCGTCTTGCATCTCCCAAGACGAGAGGATGTCTGAATCCCCTGTGGAGACCACAGAGAAAGACCTAGTTCCCCACCTCATCGCGACCGGAGGCCTCACATCCTTTGAAAATTCCAGAGGTACGCGGAGATCAGTGCCTCCAAAGGAGACGATGCCTGACTCCTCGTGAAACTTGATAGGAGTCCCAGGATTCCTGTGGCACGTGGAAAGGGACCCTTGGTCTCCCGTCTCAGCTGGAGAGGAGTCCCAATTGCCCTGCCAAGCCTCGAGGAGAATCCCGAGTTGTCCCTCGCAACTAGGCAGGAGTCTGACGTCGCTGAAGAAACACGTGTGTGGAAGGGCCATCCCCGTCGTAACTCGAGAATATACCACAGGTTCCCGCCGCAACTCGAGAAAAACCATGAAACTTCCCCCTCGCCGCGAGATGAGGCCCGATTCCCCTGCACTGCGTGCAGAGCAATTCCGTGTTGCACATCGCACATGAAAGGAGCCTTGATTTCCTTGATGGCACTCCAGAGAAACCCCAAGAACACTGTTTCAAGGCTAGAGGGATCCTGAGGTCACTGTAGCAAGACGAAAGAGCTCCGTGGACCAAAAATCAACTCGAGATGAGAGGTTAGTCCCTGGCTTCGACTCCAGAGGAATACCACCTTACCACAAGCACCTCAAGAGGAGGCTTCTCTTAGCTCTAGGTATGTGAGAGGGACCCTGAGTTTGCGGCCTCAAGTGGAATGGACACCGCGATGCCCTGACTCGAAATAAGGCCGGATATCCCTGCAGTGACTTGAATGCAGGCTCGTCTTGCATCTCCCAAGACGAAAGGATGTCTGAATCCCCTGTGGAGACCACAGAGAAAGACCTAGTTCCCCACCTCATCGCGACCGGAGGCCTCACATCCTTTGTAAACTCCAGAGGTACGCGGAGATCAGTGCCTCCAAAGGAGACGATGCCTGACTCCTCGTGAAACTTGATAGGAGTCCCAGGATTCCTGTGGCATGTGGAAAGGGACCCTTGGTCTCCCGCCTCAGCTGGAGAGGCGTCCCAATTGCCCTGCCAAGCCTCGAGGAGAATTCCGAGTTGTCCCTCGCAACTAGGCAGGAGTCCTGCCGTCGCTGAACTAACACGTGGGTGGAAGGGCCATCCCCGTCGTAACTCGAGAATATACTGCAGGTTCCCGCCGCAACTCGAGAAAAACCATGAGACTTCCCCCTCGCCGCGAGATGAGGCCCGATTCCCCTGCACTGCGTGCAGAGCAATTCCGTGTTGCACATCACACATGAAAGGAGCCTTGATTTCCTTGATGGCACTCCAGAGAAACCCCAAGAACACTGTTTCAAGGTTGAGGGATCCTGAGGTCACTGTAGCAACACGAAAGAGCTCCGTGGACCAAAAATCAACTCGAGATGAGAGGTTAGTCCCTGCTTCGACTCCAGAGGAATACCACCTTACCACAAGCACCTCAAGAGGAGGCTTCTCTCAGCTCTAGATATGTGAGAGGGACCCTGAGTTTGCGGCCTCAAGTGGAATGGACTCCGCGATTCCCTGACGCGAAATAAGGCCGGATATTCCTGCAGTGACTTGAATGCAGGCTCGTCTTGCATCTCCCAAGACGAAAGGATGTCTGAATCCCCTGTGGAGACCACAGAGAATGACCTAGTTCCCCACCTCATCGCGACCGGAGGCCTCAAATCCTTTGAAAACTCCAGAGGTACGCGGAGATCAGTGCCTCCAAAGGAGACGATGCCTGACTCCTCGTGAAACTTGATAGGAGTCCCAGGATTCCTGTGGCACGTGGAAAGGGACACTTGGTCTCCTGCCTCAGCTGGAGAGGCGTCGCAATTGCCCTGCCAAGCCTCGAGGAGAATCCCGAGTTGTCCCTCGCAACTAGGCAGGAGTCCTTCCGTCACTGAACAAACACGTGTGTGGAAGGGCCATCCCCGTCGTAACTCGAGAATTTACTGCAGGTTCCCGCCGCACCTCGAGAAAAACCATGAGACTTCCCCCTCGCCACGAGATGAGGCCCGATTCCCCTGCACTGCGTGCAGAGCAATTCTGTGTTGCACATCACACATGAAAGGAGCCTTGATTTCCTTGATGGCACTCCAGAGAAACCCCAAGAACACTGTTTCAAGGTTGAGGGATCCTGAGGTCACTGTAGCAACATGAAAGAGCTCCGTGGACCAAAAATCAACTCGTGATGAGAGGTTAGTCCCCGGCTTCGACTCCAGAGGAATACCACCTTACCACAAGGACCTCAAGAGGAGGCTTCTCTCAGCTCTATGTATGTGAGAGGGACCCTGAGTTTGCGGCCTCAAGTGGAATGGAGACCGCGATGCCCTGACTCGAAATAAGGCCGGATATCCCTGCAGTGACTTGAATGCAGGCTTTTCTTGCATCTCCCAAGACGAAAGGATGTCTGAATCCCCTGTGGATACCACAGAGAAAGACCTAGTTCCCCACCTCATCGCGACCGGAGGCCTCACATCGTTTGAAAACTCCAGAGGTACGCGGAGATCAGTGCCTCCAAAGGAGTCGATGCCTGACTCCTCGTGAAACTTGATAGGAGTCCCAGGATTCCTGTGGCACGTGGAAAGGGACCCTTGGTCTCCCGCCTCAGCTGGAGAGGCGTCCCAATTGCCCTGCCAAGCCTCGAGGAGAATCCCGAGTTGTCCCTCGCAACTAGGCAGGAGTCTGACGTCGCTGAAGAAACACGTGTGTGGAAGGGCCATCCCCGTCGTAACTCGAGAATATACCCCAGGTTCCCGCCGCAACTCGAGAAAAACCATGAGACTTCCCCCTCGACACGAGATGAGGCCCGATTCCCCTGCACTGCGTGCAGAGCAATTCCGTGTTGCACATCACACATAAAAGGAGCCTTGATTTCCTTGATGGCACTCCAGAGAAACCCCAAGAACACTGTTTCAAGGCTAGAGGAATCCCGAGGTCACTGTAGCAACACGAAAGAGCTCCGTGGACCAAAAATCAACTCGAGATGAGAGGTTAGTCCCTGGCTTCGACTCCAGAGGAATACCACCTTACCAGAAGCATCTCAAGAGGAGGCTTCTCTCAGCTCTATGTATGTGAGAGGGACCCTGAGTTTGCGGCCTCAAGTGGAATGGACACCGCGATGCCCTGACGCGAAATAAGGCCGGATATCCCTGCAGTGACTTGAATGCAGGCTCGTCTTGCATCTCCCAAGACGAAAGGATGTCTGAATCCCCTGTGGAGACCACAGAGAAAGACCTAGTTCCCCACCTCATCGCGACCGGAGGCCTCACATCCTTTGTAAACTCCAGAAGTACGCGGAGATCAGTGCCTCCAAAGGAGACGATGCCTGACTCCTCGTGAAACTTGATAGGAGTCCCAGGATTCCTGTGGCACGTGGAAAGGGACCCTTGGTCTCCCGCCTCAGCTGGAGAGGCGTCCCAATTGCCCTGCCAAGCCTCGAGGAGAATCCCGAGTTGTCCCTCGCAACTAGGCAGGAGTCCTGCCATCGCTGAACTAACACGTGGGTGGAAGGGCCATCCCCGTCGTAACTCGAGAATATACTGCAGGTTCCCGCCGCAACTCGAGAAAAACCTTGAGACTTCCCCCTCACCGCGAGATGAGGCCCGATTCCCCTGCACTGCGTGCAGAGCAATTCCGTGTTTCACATCACACATGAAAGGAGCCTTGATTTCCTTGATGGCACTCCAGAGAAACCCCAAGAACACTGTTTCAAGGTTGAGGGATCCTGAGGTCACTGTAGCAACACGAAAGAGCTCCGTGGACCAAAAATCAACTCGAGATGAGAGGTTAGTCCCTGGCTTCGACTCCAGAGGAATACCACCTTACCACAAGCACCTCAAGAGGAGGCTTCTCTCAGCTCTAGGTATGTGAGAGGGACCCTGAGTTTGCGGCCTCAAGTGTAATGGAGACCGCGATGCCCTGACTCGAAATACGCCGGATATCCCTGCAGTGACTTGAATGCAGGCTCGTCTTGCATCTCCCAAGACGAAAGGATGTCTGAATCCCCTGTGGAGACCACAGAGAAAGACCTAGTTCCCCACCTCATCGCGACCGGAGGCCTCACATCCTTTGAAAACTCCAGAGGTACGCGGAGATCAGTGCCTCCAAAGGAGACGATGCCTGACTCCTCGTGAAACTTGATAGGAGTCCCAGGATTCCTCTGGAACGTGGAAAGGGACCCTTGGTCTCCCACCTCAGCTGGAGAGGCGTCCCAATTGCCCTGCCAAGCCTCGAGGAGAATCCCGAGTTGTCGCTCGCACCTAGGCTGAATTCCTGACGTAGCTGAACAAACACGTGGGTGGAAGGGCCATCCCCATCGTAACTCGAAAATACACCCCAGGTTCCCGCCGCAACTCGAGAAAAACCATGAGACTTCCCCCTCGCCGCGAGATGAGGCCCGATTCCCCTGCACTGCGTGCAGAGCAATTCCGTGTTGCACATCACACATGAAAGGAGCCTTGATTTCCTTGATGGCACTCCAGAGAAACCCCAAGAACACTGTTTCAAGGCTACAGGGATCCTGAGGTCACTGTAGCAACACGAAAGAGCTCCGTGGACCAAAAATCAACTCGAGATGAGAGGTTAGTCCCTGGCTTCGACTCCAGAGGAATACCACCTTACCACAAGCACCTCAAGAGGAGGCTTCTCTCAGCTCTAGCTATGTGAGAGGGACCCTGAGTTTGCGGCCTCAAGTGGAATGGACTCCGCGATTCCCTGACGCGAAATAAGGCCGGATATTCCTGCAGTGACTTGAATGCAGGCTCATCTTGCATCTCCCAAGACGAAAGGATGTCTGAATCCCCTGTGGAGACCACAGAGAATGACCTAGTTCCCCACCTCATCGCGACCGGAGGCCTCACATCCTTTGAAAACTCCAGAGGTTCGCGGAGATCAGTGCCTCCAAAGGAGACGATGCCTGACTCCTCGTGAAACTTGATAGGAGTCCCAGGATTCCTGTGGCACGTGGAAAGGGACCCTTGGTCTCCCGCCTCAGCTGGAGAGGCGTCCCAATTGCCCTGCCAAGCCTCGAGGAGAATCCCGAGTTGTCCCTCGCAACTAGGCAGGAGTACTGACGTCGCTGAACAAACACGTGGGTGGAAGGGCCATCCCCGTCGTAACTCGAGAATGTACCCCAGGTTCCCGCCGCAACTCGAGAAAAACCATGAGACTTCCCCTTCGCCGCGAGATGAGGCCCGATTCCCCTGCACTGCATGCAGAGCAATTCCGTGTTGCACATCACAAATGAAAGGAGCCTTGATTACCTTGATGGCACTCCAGAGAAACCCCAAGAACACTGTTTCAAGGTTGAGGGATGCTGAGGTCACTGTAGCAACATGAAAGAGCTCCGTGGACCAAAAATCAAATCGAGATGAGAGGTTAGTCCCTGGCTTCGACTCCAGAGGAATACCACCTTACCACAAGCACCTCAAGAGGAGGCTTCTCTCAGCCCTATGTATGTGAGAGGGACCCTGAGTTTGCGGCCTCAAGTGGAATGGAGACCGCGATGCCCTGACTCGAAATAAGGCCTGATATCCCTGCAGTGACTTGAATGCAGGCTCGTCTTGCATCTCCCAAAATGAAAGGATGTCCAAATTCCCTGTGGAGACCACAGAGAAAGACCTAGTTCCCCACCTCATCGCGATCGGAGGCCTCACATCCTTTGAAAACTCCAGAGGTACGCGGAGATCAGTGCCTCCAAAGGAGTCGATGCCTGACTCCTCGTGAAACTTGATAGGAGTCCCAGGATTCCTGTGGCACGTGGAAAGGGACCCTTGGTCTCCCGCCTCAGCTGGAGAGGCGTCCCAATTGCCCTGCCAAGCCTCGAGGAGAATCCCGAGTTGTGCCTCGCAACTAGGCAGGAGTCCTGACGTCGCTGAACAAACACGTGGGTGGAAGGGCCATCCCCGTCGTAACTCGAGAATATACCGCAGGTTCCCGCCGCAACTCGAGATAAACCATGAGACTTCCCCCTCGCCGCGAGATGAGGCCCGATTCCCCTGCACTGCGTGCAGAGCAATTCCGTGTTGCACATCACACATGAAAGAAGCCTTGATTACCTTGATGGCACTCCAGAGAAACCCCAAGAACACTGTTTCAAGGTTGAGCGATCTTGAGGTCACTGTAGCAACACGAAAGAGCTCCGTGGACCAAAAATCAACTCGAGATGAGAGGTTAGTCCCTGGCTTCGACTCCAGAGGAATACCACCTTACCACAAGCACCTCAAGAGGAGGCTTCTCTCAGCTCTAGGTATGTGAGAGGGACCCTGAGTTTGCGGCCTCAAGTGGAATGGAGACCGCGATGCCCTGACTCAAAATAAGGCCGGATATCCCTGCAGTGACTTGAATGCAGGCTCGTCTTGCATATCCCAAGACGAAAGGATGTCTGAATCCCCTGTGGAGACCACAGAGAAAGACCTAGTTCCCCACCTCATCGCGACCGGAGGCCTCACATCCTTTGAAAACTCCAGAGGTACGTGGAGATCAGTGCCTCCAAAGGAGTCGATGCCTGACTCCTCGTGAAAATTGATAGGAGTCCCAGGATTCCTGTGGCACGTGGAAAGGGACCCTTGGTCTCCCGCCTCAGCTGGAGAGGCGTCCCAATTGCCCTGCCAAGCCTCGAGGAGAATCCCGAGTTGTCCCTCGCAACTAGGCAGGAGTCTGACGTCGCTGAACAAACACGTGTGTGGAAGGGCCATCCCCGTCGTAACTCGAGAATATACCCCAGGTTCCCGCCGCAACTCGAGAAAAACCATGAGACTTCCCCCTCGCCGCGAGATGAGGCCCGATTCCCCTGCACTGCGTGCAGAGCAATTCCGTGTTGCACATCACACATGAAAGGAGCCTTGATTTCCTTGATGGCACTCCAGAGAAACCCCAAGAACACTGTTTCAAGGCTAGAGGGATCCTGAGGTCACTGTAGCAACACGAAAGAGCTCCGTGGACCAAAAATCAACTCGAGATGAGAGGTTAGTCCCTGGCTTCGACTCCAGAGGAATACCACCTTACCACAAGCACCTCAAGAGGAGGCTTCTCTCAGCTCTAGCTATGTGAGAGGGACCCTGAGTTTGCGGCCTCAAGTGGAATGGACTCCGCGATTCCCTGACGCGAAATAAGGCCGGATATTCCTGCAGTGACTTGAATGCAGGCTCGTCTTGCATCTCCCAAGACGAAAGGATGTCTGAATCCCCTGTGGAGACCACAGAGAATGACCTAGTTCCCCACCTCATCGCGACCGGAGGCCTCACATCCTTTGAAAACTCCAGAGGTACGCGGAGATCAGTGCCTCCAAAGGAGACGATGCCTGACTCCTCGTGAAACTTGATAGGAGTCCCAGGATTCCTGTGGCACGTGGAAAGGGACCCTTGGTCTCCCGCCTCAGCTGGAGAGGCGTCCCAATTGCCCTGCCAAGCCTCGAGGAGAATCCCGAGTTGTCCCTCGCAACTAGGCAGGAGTCTGACGTCGCTGAACAAACACGTGTGTGGAAGGGCCATCCCTGTCGTAACTCGAGAATATACCCCAGGTTCCCGCCGCAACTCGAGAAAAACCATGAGACTTCCCCCTCGCCGCGAGATGAGGCCCGATTCCCCTGCACTGCGTGCAGAGCAATTCCGTGTTGCACATCACACATGAAAGGAGCCTTGATTTCCTTGATGGCACTCCAGAGAAACCCCAAGAACACTGTTTCAAGGCTAGAGGGATCCTGAGGTCACTGTAGCAACACGAAAGAGCTCCGTGGACCAAAAATCAACTCGAGATGAGAGGTTAGTCCCTGGCTTCGACTCCAGAGGAATACCACCTTACCACAAGCACCTCAAGAGGAGGCTTCTCTCAGCTCTAGCTATGTGAGAGGGACCCTGAGTTTGCGGCCTCAAGTGGAATGGACTCCGCGATTCCCTGACGTGAAATAAGGCCGGATATTCCTGCAGTGACTTGAATGCAGGCTCGTCTTGCATCTCCCAAGACGAAAGGATGTCTGAATCCCCTGTGGAGACCACAGAGAATGACCTAGTTCCCCACCTCATCGCGACCGGAGGCCTCACATCCTTTGAAAACTCCAGAGGTACGCGGAGATCAGTGCCTCCAAAGGAGACGATGCCTGACTCCTCGTGAAACTTGATAGGAGTCCCAGGATTCCTGTGGCACGTGGAAAGGGACCCTTGGTCTCCCGCCTCAGCTGGAGAGGCGTCCCAATTGCCCTGCCAAGCCTCGAGGAGAATCCCGAGTTGTCCCTCGCAACTAGGCAGGAGTCCTGACGTCGCTGAACAAACACGTGGGTGGAAGTTCCATCCCCGTTGTAACTCGAGAATATACCCCAGGTTCCCGCCGCAACTCGAGAAAAACCATGAGACTTCCCCCTCGCCGCGAGATGAGGCCCGATTCCCCTGCACTGCGTGCAGAGCAATTCCGTGTTGCACATCACACATGAAAGGAGCCTTGATTTCCTTGATGGCACTCCAGATAAACCCCAAGAACACTGTTTCAAGGTTGAGCGATCCTGAGGTCACTGTAGCAACACGAAAGAGCTCCGTGGACCCAGAATCAACTCGAGATGAGCGGTTAGTCCCTGGCTTCGACTCGAGAGGAATACCACCTTACCACAAGCACCTCAAGAGGAGGCTTCTCTCAGCTCTAGGTATGTGAGAGGGACCCTGAGTTTGCGGCCTCAAGTGGAATGGAGACTGCGATGCCCTGACTGGAAATAGGCCGGATATCCCTGCAGTGACTGGAATGCAGGCTCGTCTTGCATCTCCCAAGACGAAAGGATGTCTGAATCCCCTGTGGAGACCACAGAGAAAGACCTAGTTCCCCACCTCATGGCGACCGGAGGCCTCACATCCTTTGAAAACTCCAGAGGTACGCGGAGATCAGTGCCTCCAAAGGAGACGATGCCTGACTCCTCGTGAAACTTGTTCGGAGTCCCAGGATTCCTCTGGCACGTGGAAAGGGACCCTTGGTCTTCCACCTCAGCTGGAGAGGCGTCCCAATTGCCCTGCCAAGCCTCGAGGAGAATCCCGAGTTGTCCCTCGCACCTAGGCTGAAGTTCTGACGTCGCTGAACAAACACGTGGGTGGAAGGGACATCCCCATCGTAACTCGAGAATATACCCCAGGTTCCCGCCGCAATTCGAGAAAAACCATGAGACTTCCCCCTCGCCGCGAGATGAGGCCCGATTCCCCTGCACTGCGTGCAGAGCAATTCCGTGTTGCACATCACACATGAAAGGAGCCTTGATTTCCTTGATGGCACTCCAGAGAAACCCCAAGAACACTGTTTCAAGGCTAGAGGGATCCTGAGGTCACTGTAGCAACACGAAAGAGCTCCGTGGACCAAAAATCAACTCGAGATGAGAGGTTAGTCCCTGGCTTCGACTCCAGAGGAATACCACCTTACCACAAGCACCTCAAGAGGAGGCTTCTCTCAGCTCTAGCTATGTGAGAGGGACCCTGAGTTTGCGGCCTCAAGTGGAATGGACACCGCGATGCCCTGACTCGAAATAAGGCCGGATATCCCTGCAGTGACTTGAATGCAGGCTCGTCTTGCATCTCCCAAGATGAAAGGATTTCTGAATCCCCTGTGGAGACCACAGAGAAAGACCTAGTTCCCCACCTCATCGCGACCAGAGGCCTCACATCCTTTGAAAACTCCAGAGGTACGCGGAGATCAGTGCCTCCAAAGGAGACGATGCCTGACTCCTCGTGAAACTTGATAGGAGTCCCAGGATTCCTGTGGCACGTGGAAAGGGACCCTTGGTCTCCCGCCTCAGCTGGAGAGGCGTCCCAATTGCCCTGCCAAGCCTCGAGGAGAACCCCAAGTTGTCCCTCGCAACTAGGCAGGAGTCCTGACTTCACTGAACAAACACGTGGGTGGAAGGGCCATTCCCGTCGTAACTCGAGAATATACCCCAGGTTCCCGCCGCAACTCGAGAAAAACCATGAGACTTCCCCCTCGCCGCGAGATGAGGCCTGATTCCCCTGCACTGCGTGCAGAGCAATTCCGTGTTGCACATCACACATGAAAGGAGCCTTGATTTCCTTGATGGCACTCCAGAGAAACCCCAAGAGCACTGTTTCAAGGCTAGAGGGATCCTGAGGTCACTGTAGCAACACGAAAGAGCTCCGTGGACCAAAAATCAACTCGAGATGAGAGGTTAGTCCCTGGCTTTGACTCCAGAGGAATACCACCTTACCACAAGCACCTCAAGAGGAGGCTTCTCTCAGCTCTAGGTATGTGAGAGGGACCCTGAGTTTGCGGACTCAAGTGGAATGGAGACCGCGATGCCCTGACTCGAAATAAGGCCGGATATCCCTGCAGTGACTTGAATGCAGGCTCGTCTTGCATCTCCCAAGACGAAAGGATGTCTGTATCCCCTGTGGAGACCACAGAGAAAGACCTAGTTCCCCACCTCATCGCGACCGGAGGCCTCACATCCTTTGAAAACTCCAGAGGTATTCGGAGATCAGTGCCTCCAAAGGAGACGATGCCTGACTCCTCGTGAAACTTGATAGGAGTCCCAGGATTCCTGTGGCACGTGGAAAGGGACCCTTGGTCTCCCGCCTCAGCTGGAGAGGCGTCCCAATTGCCCTGCCAAGCCTCGAGGAGAATCCCGAGTTGTCCCTCGCAACTAGGCAGGAGTCCTGCCGTCGCTGAACTAACTCGTGTGTGGAAGGGCCATCCCCGTCGTAACTCGAGAATATACCCCAGGTTCCCGCCACAACTCGAGAGAAACCATGAGACTTCCCCCTCGCGGCGAGATGAGGCCCGATTCCCCTGCACTGCGTGCAGAGCAATTCCATGTTGCACATCACACATGAAAGGAGTCTTAATTTCCTTGATGGCACTCCAGAGAAACCCCAAGAACACTGTTTCAAGGCTAGAGGGATCCTGAGGTCACTGTAGCAACACGAAAGAGCTCCGAGGACCAAGTATCAACTCGAGATGAGAGGTTAGTCCCTGGCTTCGACTCCAGAGGAATACCACCTTACCACAAGCACCTCAAGAGGAGGCTTCTCTCAGCTCTAGGTATGTGAGAGGGACCCTGAGTTTGCGGCCTCAAGTGGAATGGACACCGCGATGCCCTGACTCGAAATAAGGCCGGATATCCCTGTGGTGAATTGAATGCAGGCTCGTCTTGCATCTCCCAAGACGAAAGGATGTCTGAATCCCCTGTGGAGACCGCAGAGAAAGACCTAGTTCCCCAGCTCATCGCGACCGGAGCCCTCACATCCTTTGAAAACTTCAGAGGTACGCGGAGATCAGTGCCTCCAAAGGAGACGATGCCTGACTCCTCGTGAAACTTGATAGGAGTCTCATGATTCCTGTGCACGTGGAAAGGGGCCCTTGGTCTCCCGCCTCAGCTGGAGAGCGTCCCAATTGCCCTGCCAAACCTCGAGGAGAATCCCGAGTTGTCCCTCGCAACTAGGCAGGAGTCCTGCCGTTGCTGAACAAACACGTGGTTGGAAGGGCCATCCCCGTCGTAACTCGAGAATATACCCCAGGTTCCCGCCGCAACTCAAGAAAAACCATGAGACTTCCCCCTCACCGCCATATGAGGCCCGATTCCCCTGTACTGCGTGCAGAGCAATTCGGTGTTGCACATCACACATGAAAGGAGCCTTGATTTCCTTGATGGCACTCCAGAGAAACCCCAAGAACACTGTTTCAAGGCTAGAGGGATCCTGAGCTCACTGTAGCAACACGAAAGAGCTCCGTGGACCAAAAATCAACTCGAGATGAGAGCTTAGTCCCTGGCTTCGACTCCAGAGGAATACCACCTTAACGCAAGCACCTCAAGAGGAGGCTACTCTCAGCTCTAGCTATGTGAGAGGGACCCTGAGTTTGCGGCCTCAAGTGGAATGGACACCGCGATGCCCTGACTCGAAATAAGGCCGGATATCCCTGTAGTGAATTGAATGCAGGCTCGTCTTGCATCTCCCAAGACGAAAGGATGTCTGAATCCCCTGTGGAAACCACAGAGAAAGACCTAGTTCCCCAGCTCATCGCGACCGGAGCCCTCACATCCTTTGAAAACTTCAGAGGTACGCGGAGATCAGTGCCTCCAAAGGAGACGATGACTGACTCCTCGTGAAACTTGATAGGAGTCCCAGGATTCCTGTGCACGTGGAAAGGGGCCCTTGGTCTCCCGCCTCAGCTGGAGAGCGTCCCAATTGCCCTGTCAAACCTCGAGGAGAATCCCGAGTTGTCCCTCGCAACTAGGCAGGAGTCCTGCCGTTGCTGAACAAACACGTGTGTGGAAGGGCCATCCCCGTGGTAACTCGAGAATATACCCCAGGTTCCCGCCGCAACTCGAGAGAAACCATGAGACTTCCCCCTCGCCGCGATATGAGGCCCGATTCCCCTGCACTGCGTGCAGAACAATTCCGTGTTGCACATCACATATGAAAGGAGCCTTGATTTCCTTGATGGCACTCCAGAGAAACCCCAAGAACACTGTTTCAAGGCTAGAGGGATCCTGAGGTCACTGTAGCAACACGAAAGAGCTCCGTGGAGCATGAATCAACTCGAGATGAGAGGTTAGTCCCTAACTTCGACTCCAGAGGAATACCACCTTACCACAAGCACCTCAAGAGGAGGCTTCTCTCAGCTCTAGGTATGTGAGAGGGACCCTAATTTTGCGGTCTCAAGTGGAATGGACACCGCGATGCCCTGACGCGAAATAAGGCCGGATATCCCTGCAGTGACTTGAATGCAGGCTCGTCTTGCATCTCCCAAGACGAAAGGATGTCTGAATCCCCTGTGGAGACCACAGAGAAAGACCTAGTTCCCCACCTCATCGCGACCGGAGGCCTCACATCCTTTGAAAACTTCAGAGGTACGCGGAGATCAGTGCCTCCAAAGGAGACGATGCCTGACTCCTCGTGAAACTTGATAGGAGTCCCAGGATTCCTGTGCACGTGGAAAGGGGCCCTTGGTCTCCCGCCTCAGCTGGAGAGCGTCCCAATTGCCCTGCCAAACCTCGAGGAGAATCCCGAGTTGTCCCTCGCAACTAGGCAGGAGTCCTGCCGTTGCTGAACAAACACGTGGTTGGAAGGGCCATCCCGTCGTAACTCGAGAATATACCCCAGTTTCCCACCGCAACTCAAGAAAAACCATGAGACTTCCCCCTCACCGCCATATGAGGCCCGATTCCCCTGTACTGCGTGCAGAGCAATTCGGTGTTGCACATCACACATGAAAGGAGCCTTGATTTCCTTGATGGCACACCAGAGAAACCCCAAGAACACTGTTTCAAGGCTAGCGGGATCCTGAGGTCAACATAGCAACAGGAATGAGCTCCGAGGACCAACAATCAACTCGAGATGAGAGGTTAGTCCCTGGCTTCGACTTGAGAGGAATACCACCTTACCACAAGCACCTCAAGAGGAGGCTTCTCTCAGCTCTAGCTATGTGCTGAGTTTGCGGCCTCAAGTGGAATGGACACCGCGATGCCCTGACTCGAAATAAGGCCGGATATCCCTGCAGTGACTTGAATGCAGGCTCGTCTTGCATCTCCCAAGACGAAAGGATGTCTGAATCCCCTGTGGAGACCACAGAGAAAGACCTAGTTCCCCACCTCATCACGACCGGAGGCCTCACATCCTTTGAAAACTTCAGAGGTACGCGGAGATCAGTGCCTCCAAAGGAGAAGATGCCTGACTCCTCGTCAAACTTGATAGGAGTCCCAGAATTCCTGTGGCACGTGGAAAGGGACCCTTGGTCTCCCGCCTCAGCTGGAGAGGCGTCCCAATTGCCCTGCCAAGCCTCGAGGAGAATCCCGAGTTGTCCCTCGCAACTAGGCAGGAGTCCTGACGTCGCTGAACAAACACGTGGTTGGAAGGGCCATCCCCGTCGTAACTCGAGAATATACCCCAGGTTCCCGCCGCAACTCGAGAAAAACCATGAGACTTCCCCCTCGCCCCGTGATGAGGCCCGATTACCCTGCACTGCGTGCAGAGCAATTCCGTGTTGCACATCACACCCGAAAGGAGCCTTGATTTCCTTGATGGCACTCCAGAGAAACCCCAAGAACACTGTTTCAAGGCTAGAGGGATCCTGAGGTCACTGTAGCAACACAAAAGAGCTCCGTGGGCCAAAATCAACTTGATATGAGAGGATAGTCCCTGGCTTCGACTCCAGAGGAATAACACCTTACCACAAGCACCTCAAGAGGAGGCTTCTCTCAGCTCTAGCTATGTGAGAGGGACCCTGAGTTTGCGGTCTCAAGTGGAATGGACACCGCGATGCCCTGACTCGAAATAAGGCGAGATATCTCTGCAGTGACTTGAATGTCGGCTCTTCTTGCATCTCACAAGATGAAAGGATGTTTGAATCCCCTGTGGAGACCACAGAGAAAGACCTAGTTCCCCACCTCATCGCGACCGGAGGCCTCATATGCTTTGAAAACTCCAGAGGTACGCGGAGATCAGTGCCTCCAAAGGAGACGATGCCTGACTCCTCGTGAACCTTGATAGGAGACCCAGGATTCCTGTGGCACGTGGAAAGGGACCCTTGGTCTCACGCCTCAGCTGGAGATGCCTCCCAATTGCCCTGCCAAGCCTCGAGGAGAATCCCGAGTTGTCCCTCGCAACTAGGCAGGAGTCCTGACGTCGCTGAAGAAACACGTGTGTGGAAGGGCCATGCCCGTCGTAACTCAAGAATATACCCCAGGTTCCCGCCGCAACTCGAGAAAAACCATGAGACTTCCCCCTCGCCGCAAAATGAGGCCCGATACCCGGCACTGCGAGCAGAGCAATTCCGTGTTGCACATCAAACAAGAAAGGAGCCTTGATTTCCTTGATGGCACTCCAGAGAAACCCCAAGAACACTGTTTCAAGGCTAGAGGGATCTTGAGGTCAATGTAGCAACACGAAAGAGCTCCGTGGGCCAAAATCAACTTGAAATGAGAGGATAGTCCCTGGCTTCGACTCCAGAGGAATACCACCTTACCACAAGCACCTCAAGAGGAGGCTTCTCTCAGCTCTAGCTATGTGAGAGGGACCCTGATTTTGCGGCCTCAAGTGGAATGGACACTGCGATGCCCTGACGCGAAATTAGGTTGGATATCCCTGCAGTGACTTGAATGCAGGCTCGTCTTGCATCTCCCAAGATGAAAGGATGTCTGAATCCCCTGTAGAGACCACAGAGAAAGACCTAGTTCCCCACCTAATGGCGACCGGAGACATCACATCCTTTGAAAACTCTAGAGGTACACGGAGATCAGTGCCTCCAAAGGAGACGATGCCTGACTCCTCGTGAAACTTGATAGGAGTCCCAGAATTCCTGTGGCACGTGGAAAGGGACCCTTGGTCTCCCGCCTCAGCTGGAGAGGCGTCCCAATTGCCCTGCCAAGCCTCGAGGAGAATCCCGAGTTGTCCCCCGCAACTAGGCAGGAGTCCTGCCGTCGCTGAACAAACACGTGGGTGGAAAGGCCATCCTCGTCGTAACTCGAGAATTTACCCCAGGTTCCCGCCACAACTCGAGAAAAACCATGAGACTTCCCCCTCGCCGTGAGATGAGGCCCGATTCCCCTGCACTGCGTGCAGCGCAATGCCGTGTTGCACATCACACATGAAAGGAGCCTTGATTTCCTTGATGGCACTCCAGAGAAAGCCCAAGAACACTGTTTTAAGGCTAGAGGGATCCTGAGATCACTGTAGCAACACGAAAGAGCTCCGTGGACCAAAAATCAACTCGAGATGAGAGGTTAGTCCCTGGCTTCGACTCCAGAGGAATAACACCTTACCACAAGCACCTCAAGAGGAGGCTTCTCTCAGCTCTAGCTATGTGAGAGGGACCCTGAGTTTGCGCCCTCAAGTGGAATGGAGACCGCGATGCCCTGACTCGAAATAAGGCCGGATATCCCTGCAGTGACTTGAATGCAGGCTCGTCTTGCATCTCCCAAGACGAAAGGATGTCTGAATCCCCTGTGGAGACCACAGGGAAAGACCTAGTTCCCCACCTCATCGCGACCGGAGGCCTCACATCCTTTGAAAACTTCAGAGGTACGTGGAGATCAGTGCCTCCAAAGGAGACGATGCCTGACTCCTCGTGAAACTTGAAAGGAGTCCCAGGATTCCTGTGCACGTGGAAAGGGACCCTTGGTCTCCCGCCTCAGCTGGAGAGCGTCCCAATTGCCCTGCCAAACCTCGAGGAGAATCCCGAGTTGTCCCTCGCAACTAGGCAGGAGTCCTGCCGTTGCTGAACAAACACGTGGTTGGAAGGGCCATCCCCGTCGTAACTCGAGAATATACCCCAGTTTCCCGCCGCAACTCAAGAAAAACCATGAGACTTCCCCCTCACCGCCATATGAGGCCCGATTCCCCTGTACTGCGTGCAGAGCAATTCGGTGTTGCACATCACACATGAAAGGAGCCTTGATTTCCTTGATGGCACTCCAGAGAAACCCCAAGAACACTGTTTCAAGGCTAGAGGGATCCTGAGGTCACCATAGCAACAGGAATGAGCTCCGAGGACCAACAATCAACTCGAGATGAGAGGTTAGTCCCTGGCTTCGACTCCAGAGGAATACCACCTTACCACAAGCACCTCAAGAGGAGGCTTCTCTTAGCTCTAGGTATGTGAGAGGGACCCTGAGTTTGCGGCCTCAAGTGGAATGGAGACCGCGATGCCCTGACTCGAAATAGGCCGGATATCCCTGCAGTGACTTGAATGCAGGCTCGTCTTGCATCTCCCAAGACGAAAGGATGTCTGAATCCCCTGTGGAGACCACAGAGAAAGACCTAGTTCCCCACCTCATCGCGACCGGAGGCCTCACATCCTTTGAAAACTCCAGAGGTACGCGGAGATCAGTGCCTCCAAAGGAGACGATGCCTGACTCCTCGTGAAACTTGATAGGAGTCCCAGGATTCCTCTGGCACGTGGAAAGGGACCCTTGGTCTCCCAGCTCAGCTGGAGAGGCGTCCCAATTGCCCTGCCAAGCCTCAAGGAGAATCCCGAGTTGTCCCTCGCACCTAGGCTGAAGTCCTGACGTCGCTGAACAAACACGTGGTTGGAAGGGCCATCCCCATCGTAACTCGAGAATATACCCCAGGTTCCCGCCGCAACTCGAGAAAAACCATGAGACTTCCCCCTCGCCGCGAGATGAGGCCCGATTCCCCTGCACTGCATGCAGAGCAATTCCGTGTTGCACATCACACATGAAAGGAGCCTTGATTTCCTTGATGGCACTCCAGAGAATCCCCAAGAACACTGTTTCAAGGCTAGAGGGATCCTGAGGTCACTGTAGCAACACGAAAGAGCTCCGTGGACCACAAATCAACTCGAGATGAGAGGTTAGTCCCTGGCTTCGACTCCAGAGGAATACCACCTTACCAAAAGCACCTCAAGAGGAGGCTTCTCTCAGCTCTAGCTATGTGAGAGGGACCCTGAGTTTGCGGCCTCAAGTGGAATGGACTCCGCGATTACCTGACGCGAAATAAGGCCGGATATTCCTGCAGTGACTTGAATGCAGGCTCGTCTTGCATCTCCCAAGACGAAAGGATGTCTGAATCCCCTGTGGAGACCACAGAGAATGACCTAGTTCCCCACCTCATCGCGCCCGGAGGCCTCAAATCCTTTGAAAACTCCAGAGGTATGCGGAGATCAGTGCCTCCAAAGAAGACGATGCCTGACTCCTCGTGAATCTTGATAGGAGTCCCAGGATTCCTGTGCACGTGGAAAGGGACCCTTGGTCTCCCGCCTCAGCTGGAGAGGCGTCCCAATTGCCCTGCCAAGCCTCGAGGAGAATCCCGAGTTGTCCCTCGCAACTAGGCAGGAGTCCTGCCGTCGCTAAAGAAACACGTGGGTGGAAGGGCCATCCCCGTCGTAACTCGAGAATATACCCCAGGTTCCCGCCGCAACTCGAGAAAAACCATGAGACTTCCCCCTCGCCGCGAGATGAGGCCCGATTCCCCTGCACTGCGTGCAGAGCAATTCTGTGTTGCACATCACACATGAAAGGAGCCTTGATTTCCTTGATGGCACTCCAGAGAAACCCCAAGAACACTGTTTCAAGGTTGAGGGATCCTGAGATCACTGTAGCAACAGGAAAGAGATCCATGGACCAAAAATCAACTCGAGATGAGAGGTTAGTCCCTGGCTTCGACTCCAGAGGAATACCACCTTACCACAAGCACCTCAAGAGGAGGCTTCTCTCAGCTCTAGGTATGTGAGAGGGACCCTGAGTTTGCGGCCTCAAGTGGAATGGAGACCGCGATGCCCTGACTCGAAATAAGGCCGGATATCCCTGCAGTGACTTGAATGCAGGCTCGTCTTGCATCTCCCAAGACGAAAGGATGTCTGAATCCCCTTTGAAGACCACAGAGAAAGACCTAGTTCCCCACCTCATGGCGACCGGAGGCTTCACATCCTTTGAAAACTCCAGAGGTACGCGGAGATCAGTGCCTCCAAAGGAGACGATGCCTGACTCCTCGTGAATCTTGATAGGAGTCCCAGGATCCTGAGGCACGTGGAAAGGGACACTTGGTCTCCCGCCTCAGCTGGAGAGGCGTCCCAATTGCCCTGCCAAGCCTCGAGGAGAATCCCGAGTTGTCCCTCACAACTAGGCAAGAGTCCTGACGTCGCTGAACAAACAAGTGTGTGGAAGGTTCATCCCCGTCGTAACTCGAGAATATACCCCAAGGTTCCCGCCGCAACTGGAGAAAAACCATGAGACTTCCCCCTCGCCGCGAGATGAGGCCCGATTCCCCTGCACTGCGTGCAGAGCAATTTCGTGTTGCACATCACACATGAAAGGAGCCTTGATTTCCTTGATGGCACTCCAGAGAAACCCCAAGAACACTGTTTCAAGGCTAGAGGGATCCTGAGGTCACTGTAGCAAGACGAAAGAGCTCCGTGGACCAAAAATCAACTCGAGATGAGAGGTTAGTCCCTGGCTTCGAATCCAGAGGAATACCACTTTACCACAAGCACCTCAAGAGGAGGCTTCTCTCAGCTCTAGGTATGTGAGAGGGACCCTGATTTTGCGGCCACAAGTGGAATGGAGACCGCGATGCCCTGACTCGAAATAAGGCCGGATCTCCCTGCAGTGACTTGAATGCAGGCTCGTCTTGCATCTCCCAAGATGAAAGGATGTCTGAATCCCCTGTGGAGACCACAGAGAAAGACCTAGTTCCCCACCTCTTCGCGACCGGAGGCCTCACATCCTTTGAAAACTTCAGAGTTACACGGAGGTCAGTGCCTTCAAAGGAGACGATGCCTGACTCCTCGTGAAACTTGATAGGAGTCCCAGGATTACTGTGGCACGTTAAAGGGACCCTTGGTCTCCCGCCTCAGCTGGAGAGGCGTCCCAATTGCCCTGCCAAGCATCGAGGAGAATCCCGAGTTGTCCCTCGCAACTAGGCAGGAGTCCTGACGTCGCTGAACAAACACGTGGGTGGAAGGGCCATCTCCGTCATAACTGCAGAATATACCCCAGGATCCCGCCGCAACTCGAGAAAAACCATGAGACTTCCCCCTCGCCGCGAGATGAGACCCGATTCCCCTGCACTGCATGCAAAGCAATTCCGTGTTGCACATCAAACATGAAAGGAGCCTTGATTTCCTTGATGGCACTCCAGAGAAAGCCCAAGAACACTGTTTCAAGGCTAGAGGGATCCTGAGGTCACTGTAGCAACACGAAAGAGCTCCGAGGACCAAAAATCAACTCGAGATGAGAGGTTAGTCCCTGGCTTCGACTCCAGAGGAATAACACCTTACCACAAGCACCTCAAGAGGAGCCTTCTCTCAGCTCTAGGTATGTGAGAGGGACCCTGAGTTTGCGTCCTCAAGTGGAATGGACACCGCGATGCCCTGACGCGAAATTAGGCCGAATATCCCTGCAGTGACTTGAATGCAGGCTCCTCTTGCATCTCCCAAGATGAAAGGATGTCTGAATCCCCTTTGAAGACCACAGAGAAAGACCTAGTTCCCCACCTCATGGCGACCGGAGGCCTCACATCCTTTGAAAACTCCAGAGGTACGCGGAGATCAGTGCCTCCAAAGGAGACGATGCCTGACTCCTCGTGAATCTTGATAGGAGTCCCAGGATCCTGAGGCACGTGGAAAGGGACACTTGGTCTCCCGCCTCAGCTGGAGAGGCGTCCCAATTGCCCTGCCAAGCCTCGAGGAGAATCCCGAGTTGTCCCTCACAACTAGGCAAGAGTCCTGACGTCGCTGAACAAACAAGTGTGTGGAAGGGTCATCCCCGTCGTAACTCGAGAATATACCCCAGGTTCCCGCCGCAACTCGAGAAAAACCATGAGACTTCCCCCTCGCCGCGAGATGAGGCCTGATTCCCCTGCACTGCGTGCAGAGCAATTCCGTGTTGCACATCAAACAGGAAAGGAGCCTTGATTTCCTTGATGGCACTCCAGCGAATCCCCAAGAACACTGTTTCAAGGCTAGAGGGATCTTGAGGTCACTGTAGTAACACAAAAGAGCTCCGTGGGCCAAAATCAACTTGAGATGAGAGGATAGTCCCTGGCTTCGACTCCAGAGGAATACCACCTTACCACAAGCACCTCAAGAGGAGGCTTCTCTCAGCTCTAGCTATGTGAGAGGGACCCTGATTTTGCGGCCTCAAGTGGAATGGACACTGCGATGCCCTGACGCGAAATTAGGTTGGATATCCCTGCAGTGACTTGAATGCAGGCTCGTCTTGCATCTCCCAAGATGAAAGGATGTCTGAATCCCCTGTAGAGACCACAGAGAAAGACGTAGTTCCCCACCTCATGGCGACCGGAGACCTCACATACTTTGAAAACTCCAGAGGTACACGGAGATCAGTGCCTCCAAAGGAGACGATGCCTGACTCCTCGTCAAACTTGATAGGAGTCCCAGAATTCCTGTGGCACGTGGAAAGGGACCCTTGGTCTCCCGCCTCAGCTGGAGAGGCGTCCCAATTGCCCTGCCAAGCCTCGAGGAGAATCCCGAGTTGTCCCCCGCAACTAGGCAGGAGTCCTGCCGTCGCTGAACAAACACGTGGGTGGAAAGGCCATCCTCGTCGTAACTCGAGAATTTACCCCAGGTTCCCGCCACAACTCGAGAAAAACCATGAGACTTCCCCCTCGCCGTGAGATGAGGCCCGATTCCCCTGCACTGCGTGCAGAGCAATGCCGTGTTGCACATCACACATGAAAGGAGCCTTGATTTCCTTGATGGCACTCCAGAGAAAGCCCAAGAACACTGTTTTAAGGCTAGAGGGATCCTGAGATCACTGTAGCAACACGAAAGAGCTCCGTGGACCAAAAATCAACTCGAGATGAGAGGTTAGTCCCTGGCTTCGACTTCAGAGGAATAACACCTTACCACAAGCACCTCAAGAGGAGGCTTCTCTCAGCTCTAGCTATGTGAGAGGGACCCTGAGTTTGCGGCCTCAAGTGGAATGGAGACCGCGATGCCCTGACTCGAAATAAGGCCGGATATCCCTGCAGTGACTTGAATGCAGGCTCGTCTTGCATCTCCCAAGACGAAAGGATGTCTGAATCCCCTGTGGAGACCACAGAGAAAGACCTAGTTCCCCACCTCATCGCGACCGGAGGCCTCACATCCTTTGAAAACTTCAGAGGTACGTGGAGATCAGTGCCTCCAAAGGAGACGATGCCTGACTCCTCGTGAAACTTGAAAGGAGTCCCAGGATTCCTGTGCACGTGGAAAGGGAACCTTGGTCTCCCGCCTCAGCTGGAGAGCGTCCCAATTGCCCTGCCAAACCTCGAGGAGAATCCCGAGTTGTCCCTCGCAACTAGGCAGGAGTCCTGCCGTTGCTGAACAAACACGTGGTTGGAAGGGCCATCCCCGTCGTAACTCGAGAATATACCCCAGTTTCCCGCCGCAACTCAAGAAAAACCATGAGACTTCCCCCTCACCGCCATATGAGGCCCGATTCCCCTGTACTGCGTGCAGAGCAATTCGCTGTTGCACATCACACATGAAAGGAGCCTTGATTTCCTTGATGGCACTCCAGAGAAACCCCAAGAACACTGTTTCAAGGCTAGAGGGATCCTGAGGTCACCATAGCAACAGGAATGAGCTCCGAGGACCAACAATCAACTCGAGATGAGAAGTTAGTCCCTGGCTTCGACTCCAGAGGAATACCACCTTACCACAAGCACCTCAAGAGGAGGCTTCTCTCAGCTCTAGGTATGTGAGAGGGACCCTGAGTTTGCGGCCTCAAGTGGAATGGAGACCGCGATGCCCTGACTCGAAATAGGCCGGATATCCCTGCAGTGACTTGAATGCAGGCTCGTCTTGCATCTCCCAAGTCGAAAGGATGTCTGAATCCCCTGTGGAGACCACAGAGAAAGACCTAGTTCCCCACCTCATCGCGACCGGAGGCCTCACATCCTTTGAAAACTCCAGAGGTACGTGGAGATCAGTGCCTCCAAAGGAGACGATGCCTGACTCCTCGTGAAACTTGATAGGAGTCCCAGGATTACTGTGGCACGTTAAAGGGACCCTTGGTCTCCCGCCTCAGCTGGAGAGGCATCCCAATTGCCCTGCCAAGCATCGAGGAGAATCCCGAGTTGTCCCTCGCAACTAGGCAGGAGTCCTGACGTCGCTGAACAAACACGTGGGTGGAAGGGCCATCTCCGTCATACCTGCAGAATATACCCCAGGATCCCGCCGCAACTCGAGAAAAACCATGAGACTTCCCCCTCGCCGCGAGATGAGACCCGATTCCCCTGCACTGCATGCAAAGCAATTCCGTGTTGCACATCAAACATGAAAGGAGCCTTGATTTCCTTGATGGCACTCCAGAGAAAGCCCAAGAACACTGTTTCAAGGCTAGAGGGATCCTGAGGTCACTGTAGCAACACGAAAGAGCTCCGTGGACCAAAAATCAACTCGAGATGAGAGGTTAGTCCCTGGCTTCGACTCCAGAGGAATAACACCTTACCACAAGCACCTCAAGAGGAGCCTTCTCTCAGCTCTAGGTATGTGAGAGGGACCCTGAGTTTGCGTCCTCAAGTGGAATGGACACCGCGATGCCCTGACGCGAAATTAGGCCGGATATCCCTGCAGTGACTTGAATGCAGGCTCGTCTTGCATCTCCCAAGATGAAAGGATGTCTGAATCCCCTTTGAAGACCACAGAGAAAGACCTAGTTCCCCACCTCATGGCGACCGGAGGCCTCACATCCTTTGAAAACTCCAGAGGTACGCGGAGATCAGTGCCTCCAAAGGAGACGATGCCTGACTCCTCGTGAATCTTGATAGGAGTCCCAGGATCCTGAGGCACGTGGAAAGGGACACTTGGTCTCCCGCCTCAGCTGGAGAGGCGTCCCAATTGCCCTGCCAAGCCTCGAGGAGAATCCCGAGTTGTCCCTCGCACCTAGGCAAGAGTCCTGACGTCGCTGAACAAACAAGTGTGTGGAAGGGTCATCCCCGTCGTAACTCGAGAATATACCCCAGGTTCCCGCCGCAACTCGAGAAAAACCATGAGACTTCCCCCTCGCCGCGAGATGAGGCCCGATTCCCCTGCACTGCGTGCAGAGCAATTCCGTGTTGCACATCACACATGAAAGGAGCCTTGATTTCCTTGATGGCACTCCAGCGAATCCCCAAGAACACTGTTTCAAGGCTAGAGGGATCTTGAGGTCACTGTAGTAACACAAAAGAGCTCCGTGGGCCAAAATCAACTTGAGATGAGAGGATAGTCCCTGGCTTCGACTCCAGAGGAATACCACCTTACCACAAGCACCTCAAGAGGAGGCTTCTCTCAGCTCTAGCTATGTGAGAGGGACCCTGATTTTGCGGCCTCAAGTGGAATGGACACTGCGATGCCCTGACGCGAAATTAGGTTGGATATCCCTGCAGTGACTTGAATGCAGGCTCGTCTTGCATCTCCCAAGATGAAAGGATGTCTGAATCCCCTGTAGAGACCACAGAGAAAGACCTAGTTCCCCACCTCATGGCGACCGGAGACCTCACATCCTTTGAAAACTCTAGAGGTACACGGAGATCAGTGCCTCCAAAGGAGACGATGCCTGACTCCTCGTCAAACTTGATAGGAGTCCCAGAATTCCTGTGGCACGTGGAAAGGGACCCTTGGTCTCCCGCCTCAGCTGGAGAGGCGTCCCAATTGCCCTGCCAAGCCTCGAGGAGATTCCCGAGTTGTCCCTCGCAACTAGGCAGGAGTCCTGCCGTCGCTGAACAAACACGTGGGTGGAAAGGCCATCCTCGTCGTAACTCGAGAATTTACCCCAGGTTCCCGCCACAACTCGAGAAAAACCATGAGACTTCCCCCTCGCCGTGAGATGAGGCCCGATTCCCCTGCACTGCGTGCAGAGCAATGCCGTGTTGCACATCACACATGAAAGGAGCCTTGATTTCCTTGATGGCACTCCAGAGAAAGCCCAAGAACACTGTTTTAAGGCTAGAGGGATCCTGAGATCACTGTAGCAACACGAAAGAGCTCCGTGGACCAAAAATCAACTCGAGATGAGAGGTTAGTCCCTGGCTTCGACTCCAGAGGAATAACACCTTACCACAAGCACCTCAAGAGGAGGCTTCTCTCAGCTCTAGCTATGTGAGAGGGACCCTGAGTTTGCGCCCTCAAGTGGAATGGAGACCGCGATGCCCTGACTCGAAATAAGGCCGGATATCCCTGCAGTGACTTGAATGCAGGCTCGTCTTGCATCTCCCAAGACGAAAGGATGTCTGAATCCCCTGTGGAGACCACAGAGAAAGAGCTAGTTCCCCACCTCATCGCGACCGGAGGCCTCACATCCTTTGAAAACTTCAGAGGTACGTGGAGATCAGTGCCTCCAAAGGAGACGATGCCTGACTCCTCGTGAAACTTGAAAGGAGTCCCAGGATTCCTGTGCACGTGGAAAGGGACTCTTGGTCTCCCGCCTCAGCTGGAGAGCGTCCCAATTGCCCTGCCAAACCTCGAGGAGAATCCCGAGTTGTCCCTCGCAACTAGGCAGGAGTCCTGACGTCGCTGAACAAACACGTGGTTGGAAGGGCCATCCCCGTCGTAACTCGAGAATATACCCCAGTTTCCCGCCGCAACTCAAGAAAAACCATGAGACTTCCCCCTCACCGCCATATGAGGCCCGATTCCCCTGTACTGCGTGCAGAGCAATTCGGTGTTGCACATCACACATGAAAGGAGCCTTGATTTCCTTGATGGCACTCCAGAGAAACCCCAAGAACACTGTTTCAAGGCTAGAGGGATCCTGAGGTCACCATAGCAACAGGAATGAGCTCCGAGGACCAACAATCAACTCGAGATGAGAGGTTAGTCCCTGGCTTCGACTCCAGAGGAATACCACCTTACCACAAGCACCTCAAGAGGAGGCTTCTCTCAGCTCTAGGTATGTGAGAGGGACCCTGAGTTTGCGGCCTCAAGTGGAATGGACACCGCGATGCCCTGACTCGAAATAGGCCGGATATCCCTGCAGTGACTTGAATGCAGGCTCGTCTTGCATCTCCCAAGACGAAAGGATGTCTGAATCCCCTGTGGAGACCACAGAGAAAGACCTAGTTCCCCACCTCATGGCGACCGGAGGCCTCACATCCTTTGAAAACTCCAGAGGTACGCGGAGATCAGTGCCTCCAAAGGAGACGATGCCTGACTCCTCGTGAAACTTGATAGGAGTCCCAGGATTCCTCTGGCACGTGGAAAGGGACCCTTGGTCTCCCAGCTCAGCTGGAGAGGCGTCCCAATTGCCCTGCCAAGCCTCGAGGAGAATCCCGAGTTGTCCCTCGCACCTAGGCTGAAGTCCTGACGTCGCTGAACAAACACGTGGTTGGAAGGGCCATCCCCATCGTAACTCGAGAATATACCCCAGGTTCCCGCCGCAACTCGAGAAAAACCATGAGACTTCTCCCTCGCCGCGAGATGAGGCCCGATTCCCCTGCACTGCGTGCAGCGCAATTCCGTGTTGCACATCACACATGAAAGGAGCCTTGATTTCCTTGATGGCTCTCCAGAGAAAGACCAAGAACACTGTTTCAAGGCTAGAGGGATCCTGAGGTCACTGTAGCAACACGAAAGAGCTCCGTGGACCACAAATCAACTGGAGATGAGAGGTTAGTCCCTGGCTTCGACTCCAGAGGAATACCACCTTACCAAAAGCACCTCAAGAGGAGGCTTCTCTCAGCTCTAGCTATGTGAGAGGGACCCTGAGTTTGCGGCCTCAAGTGGAATGGACTCCGCGATTACCTGACGCGAAATAAGGCCGGATATTCCTGCAGTGACTTGAATGCAGGCTCGTCTTGCATCTCCCAAGACGAAAGGATGTCTGAATCCCCTGTGGAGACCACAGAGAATGACCTAGTTCCCCACCTCATCGCGACCGGAGGCCTCAAATCCTTTGAAAACTCCAGAGGTATGCGGAGATCAGTGCCTCCAAAGAAGACGATGCCTGACTCCTCGTGAATCTTGATAGGAGTCCCAGGATTCCTGTGCACGTGGAAAGGGACCCTTGGTCTCCCGCCTCAGCTGGAGAGGCGTCCCAATTGCCCTGCCAAGCCTCGAGGAGAATCCCGAGTTGTCCCTCGCAACTAGGCAGGAGTCCTGCCGTCGCTAAAGAAACACGTGGGTGGAAGGGCCATCCCCGTCGTAACTCGAGAATATACCCCAGGTTCCCGCCGCAACTCGAGAAAAACCATGAGACTTCCCCCTCGCCGCGAGATGAGGCCCGATTCCCCTGCACTGCGTGCAGAGCAATTCTGTGTTGCACATCACACATGAAAGGAGCCTTGATTTCCTTGATGGCACTCCAGAGAAACCCCAAGAACACTGTTTCAAGGTTGAGGGATCCTGAGGTCACTGTAGCAACAGGAAAGAGATCCATGGACCAAAAATCAACTCGAGATGAGAGGTTAGTCCCTGGCTTCGACTCCAGAGGAATACCACCTTACCACAAGCACCTCAAGAGGAGGCTTCTCTCAGCTCTAGGTATGTGAGAGGGACCCTGAGTTTGCGGCCTCAAGTGGAATGAAGACCGCGATGCCCTGACTCGAAATAAGGCCGGATATCCCTGCAGTGACTTGAATGCAGGCTCGTCTTGCATCTCCCAAGATGAAAGGATGTCTGAATCGCCTTTGAAGACCACAGAGAAAGACCTAGTTCCCCACCTCATGGCGACCGGAGGCCTCACATCCTTTGAAAACTCCAGAGGTACGCGGAGATCAGTGCCTCCAAAGGAGACGATGCCTGACTCCTCGTGAATCTTGATAGGAGTCCCAGGATCCTGAGGCACGTGGAAAGGGACACTTGGTCTCCCGCCTCAGCTGGAGAGGCGTCCCAATTGCCCTGCCAAGCCTCGAGGAGAATCCCGAGTTGTCCCTCACAACTAGGCAAGAGTCCTGACGTCGCTGAACAAACAAGTGTGTGGAAGGTTCATCCCCGTCGTAACTCGAGAATATACCCCAGGTTCCCGCCGCAACTCGAGAAAAACCATGAGACTTCCCCCTCGCCGCGAGATGAGGCCCGATTCCCCTGCACTGCGTGCAGAGCAATTCCCTGTTGCACATCACACATGAAAGGAGCCTTGATTTCCTTGATGGCACTCCAGAGAATCCCCAAGAACACTGTTTCAAGGCTAGAGGGATCTTGAGGTCACTGTAGCAACACGAAAGAGCTCCGTGGGCCAAAATCAACTTGAGATGAGAGGATAGTCCCTGGCTTCGACTCCAGAGGAATACCACCGTACCACAAGCACCTCAAGAGGAGGCTTCTCTCAGCTCTAGCTATGTGAGAGGGACCCTGATATTGCGGCCTCAAGTGGAATGGACACTGCGATGCCCTGACGCGAAATTAGGTTGGATATCCCTGCAGTGACTTGAATGCAGGCTCGTCTTGCATCTCCCAAGATGAAAGGATGTCTGAATCCCCTGTAGAGACCACAGAGAAAGACCTAGTTCCCCACGTCATCGCGACCGGAGACCTCACATCCTTTGAAAACTCTAGAGGTACACGGAGATCAGTGCCTCCAAAGGAGACGATGCCTGACTCCTCGTCAAACTTGATAGGAGTCCCAGGATTCCTGTGCACGTGGAAAGGGACCCTTGGTCTCCCGCCTCAGCTGGAGAGCGTCCCAATTGCCCTGCCAAACCTCGAGGAGAATTCCGAGTTGTCCCTCGCAACTAGGCAGGAGTCCTGACGTCGCTGAACAAACACGTGGGTGGAAGGGCCATCTCCGTCATAACTGCAGAATATACCCCAGGATCCCGCCGCAACTCGAGAAAAACCATGAGACTTCCCCCTCGCCGCGAGATGAGACCCGATTCCCCTGCACTGCATGCAAAGCAATTCCGTGTTGCACATCAAACATGAAAGGAGCCTTGATTTCCTTGATGGCACTCCAGAGAAAGCCCAAGAATACTGTTTCAAGGCTAGAGGGATCCTGAGGTCACTGTAGCAACACGAAAGAGCTCCGTGGACCAAAAATCAACTCGAGATGAGAGGTTAGTCCCTGGCTTCGACTCCAGAGGAATACCACCTTACCACAAGCACCTCAAGAGGAGGCTTCTCTCAGCTCTAGCTATGTGAGAGGGACCCTGAGTTTGCGTCCTCAAGTGGAATGGACACCGCGATGCCCTGACTCGAAATTAGGCCGGATATCCCTGCAGTGACTTGAATGCAGGCTCATCTTGCATCTCCCAAGATGAAAGGATGTCTGAATCCCCTTTGAAGACCACAGAGAAAGACCTAGTTCCCCACCTCATGGCGACCGGAGGCCTCACATCCTTTGAAAACTCCAGAGGTACGCGGACATCAGTGCCTCCAAAGGAGACGATGCCTGACTCCTCGTGAATCTTGATAGGAGTCCCAGGATCCTGAGGCACGTGGAAAAGGACACTTGGTCTCCCGCCTCAGCTGGAGAGGCGTCCCAATTGCCCTGCAAAGCCTCGAGGAGAATCCCGAGTTGTCCCTCACAACTAGGCAAGAGTCCTGACGTCGCTGAACAAACAAGTGTGTGGAAGGGTCATCCCCGTCGTAACTCGAGAATATACCCCAGGTTCCCGCCGCAACTCGAGAAAAACCATGAGACTTCCCCCTCGCCGCGAGATGAGGCCCGATTCCCCTGCACTGCGTGCAGAGCAATTCCGTGTTGCACATCACACATGAAAGGAGCCTTGATTTCCTTGATGGCACTCCAGAGAAACTCCAAGAACACTGTTTCAAGGCTGGAGGGATCCTGAGGTCCCTGTAGCAGTACAAAAGAGCTCCGTGGAGCATGAATCAACTCGAGATGAGAGGTTAGTCCCTGGCTTCGACTCCAGAGGAATACCACCTTACCACAAGCACCTCAAGAGGAGGCTTCTCTCAGCTCTAGGTATGTGAGAGGGACCCTGAGTTTGCGGCCTCAAGTGGAATGGACACCGCGATGCCCTGACTCGAAATAAGGCCGGATATCCCTGCAGTGACTTGAATGCAGGCTCGTCTTGCATCTCCCAAGACGAGAGGATGTCTGAATCCCCTGTGGAGACCACAGAGAAAGACCTAGTTCCCCACCTCATCGCGACCGGAGGCCTCACATCCTTTGAAAATTCCAGAGGTACGCGGAGATCAGTGCCTCCAAAGGAGACGATGCCTGACTCCTCGTGAAACTTATAGGAGTCCCAGGATTCCTGTGGCACGTGGAAAGGGACCCTTGGTCTCCCGCCTCAGCTGGAGAGGCGTCCCAATTGCCCTGCCAAGCCTCGAGGAGAATCCCGAGTTGTCCCTCGCAACTAGGCAGGAGTCCTGCCGTCGCTGAACTAACACGTGGGTGGAAGGGCCATCCCCGTCGTAACTCGAGAATATACCCCAGGTTCCCGCCGCAACTCGAGAAAAACCATGAGACTTCCCCCTCGCCGCGAGATGAGGCCCGATTCCCCTGCACTGCGTGCAGAGCAATTCTGTGTTGCACATCACACATGAAAGGAGCCTTGATTTCCTTGATGGCACTCCAGAGAAACCCCAAGAACACTGTTTCAAGGTTGACGGATCCTGAGGTCACTGTAGCAACACGAAAGAGCTCCGTGGACCAAAAATCAACTCGAGATGAGAGGTTAGTCCCTGGCTTCGACTCCAGAGGAATACCACCTTACCACAAGCACTTCAAGAGGAGGCTTCTCTCAGCTCTATGTATGTGAGAGGGACCCTGAGTTTGCGGCCTAAAGTGAAATGGACACTGCGATGCCCTGACTCGAAATAGGCCGGATAACCCTGCAGTGTCTTGAATGCAGGCTCGTCTTGCATCTCCCAAGACGAAAGGATGTCTGAATCCCCTGTGGAGACCACAGAGAAAGACCTAGTTCCCCACCTCATCGCGACCGGAGGCCTCACATCCTTTGAAAACTCCAGAGGTACGCGGAGATCAGTGCCTCCAAAGGAGTCGATGCCTGACTCCTCGTGAAACTTGATAGGAGTCCCAGGATTCCTGTGGCACGTGGAAAGGGACCCTTGGTCTCCCGCCTCAGCTGGGGAGGCGTCCCAATTGCCCTGCCAAGCCTCGAGGAGAATCCCGATTTGTCCCTCGCAACTAGGCAGGAGTCTGACGTCGCTGAACAAACACGTGTGTGGAAGGGCCATCCCCGTCGTAACTCGAGAATATACCCCAGGTTCCCGCCGCAACTCGAGAAAAACCATGAGACTTCCCCCTCGCCGCGAGATGAGGCCCGATTCCCCTGCACTGCGTGCAGAGCAATTCCGTGTTGCACATCACACATGAAAGGAGCCTTGATTTCCTTGATGGCACTCCAGAGAAACGCCAAGAACACTGTTTCAAGGCTAGAGGGATCCTGAGGTCACTGTAGCAACATGAAAGACCTCCGTGGACCAAAAATCAACTCGAGATGAGAGGTTAGTCCCTGGCTTCGACTCCAGAGGAATACCACCTTACCACAAGCACCTCAAGAGGAGGCTTCTCTTAGCTCTAGGTATGTGAGAGGGACCCTGAGTTTGCGGCCTCAAGTGGAATGGAGACCGCAATGCCCTGACTCGAAATAAGGCTGGATATCCCTGCAGTGACTTGAATGCAGGCTCGTCTTGCATCTCCCAAGACGAAAGGATGTCTGAATCCCCTGTGGAGACCACAGAGAAAGACCTAGTTCCCCACCTCATCGCGACCGGAGGCCTCACATCCTTTGAAAACTCCAGAGGTACGCGGAGATCAGTGCCTCCAAAGGAGACGATGCCTGACTCCTCGTGAAACTTATAGGAGTCCCAGGATTCCTGTGGCACGTGGAAAGGGACCCTTGGTCTCCCGCCTCAGCTGGAGAGGCGTCCCAATTGCCCTGCCAAGCCTCGAGGAGAATCCCGAGTTGTTCCTCGCAACTAGGCAGGAGTCCTGCCGTCGCTGAACTAACACGTGGGTGGAAGGGCCATCCCCGTCGTAACTCGAGAATATACCCCAGGTTCCCGCCGCAACTCGAGAAAAACCATGAGGCTTCCCCCTCGCCGCGAGATGAGGCCCGATTCCCCTGCACTGCGTGCAGAGCAATTCTGTGTTGCACATCACACATGAAAGGAGCCTTGATTTCCTTGATGGCACTCCAGAGAAACCCCAAGAACACTGTTTCAAGGTTGACGGATCCTGAGGTCACTGTAGCAACACGAAAGAGCTCCATGGACCAAAAATCAACTCGAGATGAGATGTTAGTCCCTGGCTTTGACTCCAGAGGAATACCACCTTACCACAAGCACCTCAAGAGGAGGCTTCTCTCAGCTCTAGGTATGTGAGAGGGACCCTGAGTTTGCGGCCTCAAGTGGAATGGACACTGCGATGCCCTGACTCGAAATAGGCCGGATAACCCTGCAGTGTCTTGAATGCAGGCTCGTCTTGCATCTCCCAAGACGAAAGGATGTCTGAATCCCCTGTGGAGACCACAGAGAAAGACCTAGTTCCCCACCTCATCGCGACCGGAGGCCTCACATCCTTTGAAAACTCCAGAGGTACGCGGAGTTCAGTGCCTCCAAAGGAGACGATGCCTGACTCCTCGTGAAACTTGATAGGAGTCCCAGGATTCCTGTGGCACGTGGAAAGGGACACTTGGTCTCCCGCCTCAGCTGGAGAGGCGTCCCAATTGCCCTGCCAAGCCTCGAGGAGAATCCCGAGTTGTCCCTCGCAACTAGGCAGGAGTCCTGACGTCGCTGAAGAAACACGTGTGTGGAAGGGAAATCCCCGTCGTAACTCGAGAATATACCCCAGGTTCCCGCCGCAACTCGAGAAAAACCATGAGACTTCCCCCTCGACACAAGATGAGGCCCGATTCCCCTGCACTGCGTGCAGAGCAATTCCGTGTTGCACATCACACATAAAAGGAGCCTTGATTTCCTTGATGGCACTCCAGAGAAACCCCAAGAACACTGTTTCAAGGCTAGAGGAATCCCGAGGTCACTGTAGCAACACGAAAGAGCTCCGTGGACCAAAAATCAACTCGAGATGAGAGGTTAGTCCCTGGCTTCGACTCCAGAGGAATACCACCTTACCACAAGCACCTCAAGAGGAGGCTTCTCTCAGCTCTATGTATGTGAGAGGGACCCTGAGTTTGGGGCCTCAAGTGTAATGGACACTGCGATGCCCTGACTCGAAATAGGCCGGATAACCCTGCAGTGTCTTGAATGCAGGCTCGTCTTGCATCTCCCAAGACGAAAGGATGTCTGAATCCCCTGTGGAGACCACAGAGAAAGACCTAGTTCCCCACCTCATCGCGACCGGAGGCCTCACATCCTTTGAAAACTCCAGAGGTACGCGGAGTTCAGTGCCTCCAAAGGAGACGATGCCTGACTCCTCGTGAAACTTGATAGGAGTCCCAGGATTCCTGTGGCACGTGGAAAGGGACCCTTGGTCTCCCGCCTCAGCTGGAGAGGCGTCCCAATTGCCCTGCCAAGCCTCGAGGAGAATCCCGAGTTGTCCCTCGCAACTAGGCAGGAGTCTGACGTCGCTGAACAAACACGTGTGTGGAAGGGCCATCCCCGTCGTAACTCGAGAATATACCCCAGGTTCCCGCCGCAACTCGAGAAAAACCATGAGACTTCCCCCTCGCCGCGAGATGAGGCCCGATTCCCCTGCACTGCGTGCAGAGCAATTCCGTGTTGCACATCACACATGAAAGGAGCCTTGATTTCCTTGATGGCACTCCAGAGAAACGCCAAGAACACTGTTTCAAGGCTAGAGGGATCCTGAGGTCACTGTAGCAACATGAAAGACCTCCGTGGACCAAAAATCAACTCGAGATGAGAGGTTAGTCCCTGGCTTCGACTCCAGAGGAATACCACCTTACCACAAGCACCTCAAGAGGAGGCTTCTCTTAGCTCTAGGTATGTGAGAGGGACCCTGAGTTTGCGGCCTCAAGTGGAATGGAGACCGCAATGCCCTGACTCGAAATAAGGCCGGATATCCCTGCAGTGACTTGAATGCAGGCTCGTCTTGCATCTCCCAAGACGAAAGGATGTCTGAATCCCCTGTGGAGACCACAGAGAAAGACCTAGTTCCCCACCTCATCGCGACCGGAGGCCTCACATCCTTTGAAAACTCCAGAGGTACGCGGAGATCAGTGCCTCCAAAGGAGACGATGCCTGACTCCTCGTGAAACTTATAGGAGTCCCAGGATTCCTGTGGCACGTGGAAAGGGACCCTTGGTCTCCCGCCTCAGCTGGAGAGGCGTCCCAATTGCCCTGCCAAGCCTCGAGGAGAATCCCGAGTTGTCCCTCGCAACTAGGCAGGAGTCCTGCCATCGCTGAACTAACACGTGGGTGGAAGGGCCATCCCCGTCGTAACTCGAGAATATACCCTAGATTCCCGCCGCAACTCGAGAAAAACCATGAGACTTCCCCCTCGCCGCGAGATGAGGCCCGATTCCCCTGCACTGCGTGCAGAGCAATTCTGTGCTGCACATCACACATGAAAGGAGCCTTGATTTCCTTGATGGCACTCCAGAGAAACCCCAAGAACACTGTTTCAAGGTTGACGGATCCTGAGGTCACTTTAGCAACACGAAAGAGCTCCATGGACCAAAAATCAACTCGAGATGAGAGGTTAGTCCCTGGCTTCGACTCCAGAGGAATACCACCTTACCACAAGCACCTCAAGAGGAGGCTTCTCTCAGCTCTAGGTATGTGAGAGGGACCCTGAGTTTGCGGCCTCAAGTGGAATGGACACTGCGATGCCCTGACTCGAAATAGGCCGGATAACCCTGCAGTGTCTTGAATGCAGGCTCGTCTTGCATCTCCCAAGACGAAAGGATGTCTGAATCCCCTGTGGAGACCACAGAGAAAGACCTAGTTCCCCACCTCATCGCGACCGGAGGCCTCACATCCTTTGAAAACTCCAGAGGTACGCGGAGTTCAGTGCCTCCAAAGGAGACGATGCCTGACTCCTCGTGAAACTTGATAGGAGTCCCAGGATTCCTGTGGCACGTGGAAAGGGACCCTTGGTCTCCCGCCTCAGCTGGAGAGGCGTCCCAATTGCCCTGCCAAGCCTCGAGGAGAATCCCGAGTTGTCCCTCGCAACTAGGCAGGAGTCCTGACGTCGCTGAAGAAACACGTGTGTGAAAGGCAAATCCCCGTCGTAACTCGAGAATATACCCCAGGTTCCCGCCGAAACTCGAGAAAAACCATGAGACTTCCCCCTCGACACGAGATGAGGCCCGATTCCCCTGCACTGCGTGCAGAGCAATTCCGTGTTGCACATCACACATAAAAGGAGCCTTGATTTCCTTGATGGCACTCCAGAGAAACCCCAAGAACACTGTTTCAAGGCTAGAGGAATCCCGAGGTCACTGTAGCAACACGAAAGAGCTCCGTGGACCAAAAATCAACTCGAGATGAGAGGTTAGTCCCTGGCTTCGACTCCAGAGGAATACCACCTTACCACAAGCACCTCAAGAGGAGGCTTCTCTCAGCTCTATGTATGTGAGAGGGACCCTGAGTTTGGGGCCTCAAGTGTAATGGACACTGCGATGCCCTGACTCGAAATAGGCCGGATAACCCTGCAGTGTCTTGAATGCAGGCTCGTCTTGCATCTCCCAAGACGAAAGGATGTCTGAATCCCCTGTGGAGACCACAGAGAAAGACCTAGTTCCCCACCTCATCGCGACCGGAGGCCTCACATCCTTTGAAAACTCCAGAGGTACGCGGAGTTCAGTGCCTCCAAAGGAGACGATGCCTGACTCCTCGTGAAACTTGATAGGAGTCCCAGGATTCCTGTGGCACGTGGAAAGGGACACTTGGTCTCCCGCCTCAGCTGGAGAGGCGTCCCAATTGCCCTGCCAAGCCTCGAGGAGAATCCCGAGTTGTCCCTCGCAACTAGGCAGGAGTCCTGACGTCGCTGAAGAAACACGTGTGTGGAAGGGAAATCCCCGTCGTAACTCGAGAATATACCCCAGGTTTCCGCCGAAACTCGAGAAAAACCATGAGACTTCCCCCTCGACACGAGATGAGGCCCGATTCCCCTGCACTGCGTGCAGAGCAATTCCGTGTTGCACATCACACATAAAAGGAGCGTTGATTTCCTTGATGGCACTCCAGAGAAACCCCAAGAACACTGTTTCAAGGCTAGAGGAATCCCGAGGTCACTGTAGCAACACGAAAGAGCTCCATGGACAAAAAATCAACTCGAGATGAGAGGTTAGTCCCTGGCTTCGACTCCAGAGGAATATCACCTTACCACAAGCACCTCAAGAGGAGGCTTCTCTCAGCTCTATGTATGTGAGAGGGACCCTGAGTTTGGGGCCTCTAGTGTAATGGACACCGCGATGCCCTGACGCGAAATAAGGCCAGATATCCCTGCAGTGACTTGAATGCAGGCTCGTCTTGCATATCCCAAGACGAAACGATGTCTGAATCCCCTGTGGAGACCACAGAGAAAGACCTAGTTCCCCACCTCATGGCGACCGGAGGCCTCACATCCTTTGAAAACTCCAGAGGTACGCGGAGATCAGTGCCTCCAAAGGAGACGATGCCTGACTCCTCGTGAAACTTGATAGGAGTCCCAGGATTCCTGTGACACGTGGAAAGGGACCCTTGGTCTTCCGCCTCAGCTGGAGAGGCGTCCCAATTGCCCTGCCAAGCCTCGAGGAGAATCCCGAGTTGTCCCTCGCAACTAGGCAGGAGTCCTGACGTCGCTGAGGAAACACGTGGGTGGAAGGGCCATCCCCGTCGTAACTCGAGAATATACCCCAGGTTCCCGCCGCAACTCGAGAAAAACCATGAGACTTCCCCCTCGCCGCGATATGAGGCCCGATTCCCCTGCACTGCGTGCAGAGCAATTCCGTGTTGCACAACACACATGAAAGGAGCCTTGATTTCCTTGATGGCACTCCAGAGAAACCCCAAGAACACTGTTTCAAGGCTAGAGGGATCCTGAGGTCACTGTAGCAAGACGAAAGAGCTCCGTGGACCAAAAATCAACTCGAGATGAGAGGTTAGTCCCTGGCTTTGACTCCAGAGGAATACCACCTTACCACAAGCACCTCAAGAGGAGGCTTCTCTCAGCTCTAGGTATGTGAGAGGGACCCTGAGTTTGCGGGCTCAAGTGGAATGGACACCGCGATGCCCTGACTCGAAATACGGCCGGATATCCCTGCAGTGACTTGAATGCAGGCTCGTCTTGCATCTCCCAAGACGAAAGGATGTCTGAATCCCCTGTGGAGACCACAGAGAAAGACTTAGTTCCCCACCTCATTGCGACCGGAGGCCTCATATCCTTTGAAAACTCCAGAGGTACGCGGAGATCAGTGCCTCCAAAGGAGACGATGCCTGACTCCTCGTGAAACTTGATAGGAGTCCCAGGATTCCTGTGGCACGTGGAAAGGAACCCTTGGTCTCCCGCCTCAGCTGGAGAGGCGTCCCAATTGCCCTGCCAAGCCTCGAGGAGAATCCCGTGTTGTCCCTCGCAACTAGGCAGGAGTCCTGACGTCGCTGAACAAACACGTGTGTGGAAGGGCCATCCCCATCGTAACTCGAGAATATACCCCAGGTTCCCGCCGCAACTCGAGAAAAACCATGAGACTTCCCCCTCACCGCGAGATGAGGCCCGATTCCCCTGCACTGCGCGCAGAGCAATTCCGTGTTGCACATCACACATGAAAGGAGCCTTGATTTCCTTGATGGCACTCCAGAGAAACCCCAAGAACACTTTTTCAAGGCTAGAGGGATCCTGAGGTAACTGTAGCAACACGAAAGAGCTCCGTGGACCAAAAATCAACTCGAGATGAGAGGTTAGTCCGTGGCTTCGACTCCAGAGGAATACCACCTTACCACAAGCACCTCAAGAGGAGGCTTCTCTCAGCTCTAGCTATGTGAGAGGGACCCTGAGTTTGGGGCCTCAAGTGGAATGGACACCGCGATGCCCTGGCTCGAAATAAGGCCGGATATCCCTGCAGTGACTTGAATGCAGGCTCGTCTTGCATCTCCCAAGACGAAAGGATGTCTGAATCCCCTGTGGAGACCACAGAGAAAGACCAAGTTCCCCACCTCATCGCGACCGGAGTCCTCACATCCCTTGAAAACTTCAGAGGTACGCGGAGATCAGTGCCTCCAAAGGAGACGATGCCTGACTCCTTGTGAAACTTGATAGGAGTCCCAGGATTCCTGTGGCACGTGGAAAGGGACCCTTGGTCTCCCACCTCAGCTGGAAAGGCGTCCCAATTGCCCTGCCAAGCCTCGAGGAGAATCCCGAGTTGTCCCTCGCAACTAGGCAGGAGTCCTGACGTTGCTGAACAAACACGTGGGTGGAAGGGCCATCCCCTCGTAACTCGAGAATATTCCCCAGGTTCCCGCCGCAACTCGAGAAAAACCATGAGACTGCCCCCTCACCGCGAGATGAGGCCCGATTCCCCTGCACTGCGTGCAGAGCAATTCCGTGTTGCACATCACACATGAAAGGAGCCTTGATTTCCTTGATGGCACTCCAGAGAAACCCCAAGAACACTGTTTCAAAGCTACAGGGATCCTGAGGTCACTGTAGCAACACGAAAGAGCTCCGTGGACCAAAAATCAACTCGAGATGAGAGGTTAGTCCCTGGCTTCGACTCCAGAGAAATACCACCTTACCACAAGCACCTCAAGAGGAGGCTTCTCTCAGCTCTAGCTATGTGAGAGGGACCCTGAGTTTGCGGCCTCAAGTGGAATGTATACCGCGATGCCGTGACTCGAAATAAGGCCGGATATCCCTGCAGTGACTTGAATGCAGGCTCGTCTTGCATCTCCCAAGATGAAAGGATGTGTGAATCCCCTGTGGAGACCACAGAGAAAGAACTAGTTCCCCACCTCATGGCGACCGGAGGCCTCACATCCTTTGAAAACTCCAGAGGTACGCGGAGATCAGTGCCTCCAAAGGAGACGATGCCTGACTCCTCGTGAAATTTGATAGGAGTCCCAGGATTCCTGTGGCACGTGGAAAGGGACCCTTTGTCTCCCGCCTCAGCTGGAGAGGCGTCCCAATTGCCCTGCCAAGCCTCGAGGAGAATCCCGAGTTGTCCCTCGCAACTAGGCAGGAGTCCTGCCGTCGCTGAAGAAACACGTGGGTGGAAGGGCCATCCCCGTCGTAACTCGAGAATATACCCCAGGTTCCCGCCGCAACTCGAGAAAAACAATGAGACTTCCCCCTCGCCATGAGATGAGGCCCGATTCCCCTGCACTGCATGCAGAGCAATTCCGTGTTGCACATCAGACAAGAAAGGAGCCTTGATTTCCTTGATGGCACTCCAGAGAAAGCCCAAGAACACTGTTTTAAGGCTAGAGGGATCCTGAGGTCACTGTAGCAACACGAAAGAGCTCAGTGGACCAAAAATCAACTCGAGATGAGAGGTTAGTCCCTGGCTTCGACTCCAGAGGAATAACACCTTACCACAAGCACCTCAAGAGGAGGCTTCTCTCAGCTCTAGCTATGTGAGAGGGACCCTGAGTTTGCGGCCTCAAGTGGAATGGAGACCGCGATGCCCTAACTCGAAATAAGGCCGGATATCCCTGCAGTGACTTGAATGCAGGCTCGTCTTGCATCTCCCAAGACGAAAGGATGTCTGAATCCCCTGTGGAGACCACAGAGAAAGACCTAGTTCCCCACCTCATCGCGACCGGAGGCCTCACATCCTTTGAAAACTTCAGAGGTACGTGGAGATCAGTGCCTCCAAAGGAGACGATGCCTGACTCCTCGTGAAACTTGAAAGGAGTCCCAGGATTCCTGTGCACGTGGAAAGGGACCCTTGGTCTCCCGCCTCAGCTGGAGAGCGTCCCAATTGCCCTGCCAAACCTCGAGGAGAATCCCGAGTTGTCCCTCGCAACTAGGCAGGAGTCCTGCCGTTGTTGAACAAACACGTGGTTGGAAGGGCCATCCCCGTCGTAACTCGAGAATATACCCCAGTTTCCCGCCGCAACTCAAGAAAAACCATGAGACTTCCCCCTCACCGCCATATGAGGCCCGATTCCCCTGTACTGCGTGCAGAGCAATTCGGTGTTGCACATCACACATGAAAGGAGCCTTGATTTCCTTGATGGCACTCCAGAGAAACCCCAAGAACACTGTTTCAAGGTTGAGGGATCCTGAGGTCACTGTAGCAACAGGAAAGAGATCCATGGACCAAAAATCAACTCGAGATGAGAGGTTAGTCCCTGGCTTCGACTCCAGAGGAATACCACCTTACCACAAGCACCTCAAGAGGAGGCTTCTCTCAGCTCTAGGTATGTGAGAGGGACCCTGAGTTTGCGGCCTCAAGTGGAATGAAGACCGCGATGCCCTGTCTCGAAATAAGGCCGGATATCCCTGCAGTGACTTGAATGCAGGCTCGTCTTGCATCTCCCAAGATGAAAGGATGTCTGAATCGCCTTTGAAGACCACAGAGAAAGACCTAGTTCCCCACCTCATGGCGACCGGAGGCCTCACATCCTTTGAAAACTCCAGAGGTACGCGGAGATCAGTGCCTCCAAAGGAGACGATGCCTGACTCCTCGTGAATCTTGATAGGAGTCCCAGGATCCTGAGGCACGTGGAAAGGGACACTTGGTCTCCCGCCTCAGCTGGAGAGGCGTCCCAATTGCCCTGCCAAGCCTCGAGGAGAATCCCGAGTTGTCCCTCACAACTAGGCAAGAGTCCTGACGTCGCTGAACAAACAAGTGTGTGGAAGGTTCATCCCCGTCGTAACTCGAGAATATACCCCAGGTTCCCGCCGCAACTCGAGAAAAACCATGAGACTTCCCCCTCGCCGCGAGATGAGGCCCGATTCCCCTGCACTGCGTGCAGAGCAATTCCCTGTTGCACATCACACATGAAAGGAGCCTTGATTTCCTTGATGGCACTCCAGAGAATCCCCAAGAACACTGTTTCAAGGCTAGAGGGATCTTGAGGTCACTGTAGCAACACGAAAGAGCTCCGTGGGCCAAAATCAACTTGAGATGAGAGGATAGTCCCTGGCTTCGACTCCAGAGGAATACCACCGTACCACAAGCACCTCAAGAGGAGGCTTCTCTCAGCTCTAGCTATGTGAGAGGGACCCTGATATTGCGGCCTCAAGTGGAATGGACACTGCGATGCCCTGACGCGAAATTAGGTTGGATATCCCTGCAGTGACTTGAATGCAGGCTCGTCTTGCATCTCCCAAGATGAAAGGATGTCTGAATCCCCTGTAGAGACCACAGAGAAAGACCTAGTTCCCCACGTCATCGCGACCGGAGACCTCACATCCTTTGAAAACTCTAGAGGTACACGGAGATCAGTGCCTCCAAAGGAGACGATGCCTGACTCCTCGTCAAACTTGATAGGAGTCCCAGGATTCCTGTGCACGTGGAAAGGGACCCTTGGTCTCCCGCCTCAGCTGGAGAGCGTCCCAATTGCCCTGCCAAACCTCGAGGAGAATCCCGAGTTGTCCCTCGCAACTAGGCAGGAGTCCTGACGTCGCTGAACAAACACGTGTGTGGAAGGGCCATCTCCGTCATAACTGCAGAATATACCCCAGGATCCCGCCGCAACTCGAGAAAAACCATGAGACTTCCCCCTCGCCGCGAGATGAGACCCGATTCCCCTGCACTGCATGCAAAGCAATTCCGTGTTGCACATCAAACATGAAAGGAGCCTTGATTTCCTTGATGGCACTCCAGAGAAAGCCCAAGAATACTGTTTCAAGGCTAGAGGGATCCTGAGGTCACTGTAGCAACACGAAAGAGCTCCGTGGACCAAAAATCAACTCGAGATGAGAGGTTAGTCCCTGGCTTCGACTCCAGAGGAATACCACCTTACCACAAGCACCTCAAGAGGAGGCTTCTCTCAGCTCTAGCTATGTGAGAGGGACCCTGAGTTTGCGTCCTCAAGTGGAATGGACACCGCGATGCCCTGACTCGAAATTAGGCCGGATATCCCTGCAGTGACTTGAATGCAGGCTCATCTTGCATCTCCCAAGATGAAAGGATGTCTGAATCCCCTTTGAAGACCACAGAGAAAGACCTAGTTCCCCACCTCATGGCGACCGGAGGCCTCACATCCTTTGAAAACTCCAGAGGTACGCGGACATCAGTGCCTCCAAAGGAGACGATGCCTGACTCCTCGTGAATCTTGATAGGAGTCCCAGGATCCTGAGGCACGTGGAAAAGGACACTTGGTCTCCCGCCTCAGCTGGAGAGGCGTCCCAATTGCCCTGCAAAGCCTCGAGGAGAATCCCGAGTTGTCCCTCACAACTAGGCAAGAGTCCTGACGTCGCTGAACAAACAAGTGTGTGGAAGGGTCATCCCCGTCGTAACTCGAGAATATACCCCAGGTTCCCGCCGCAACTCGAGAAAAACCATGAGACTTCCCCCTCGCCGCGAGATGAGGCCCGATTCCCCTGCACTGCGTGCAGAGCAATTCCGTGTTGCACATCACACATGAAAGGAGCCTTGATTTCCTTGATGGCACTCCAGAGAATCCCCAAGAACACTGTTTCAAGGCTAGAGGGATCTTGAGGTCACTGTAGCAACACAAAAGAGCTCCGTGGGCCAAAATCAACTTGAGATGAGAGGATAGTCCCTGGCTTCGACTCCAGAGGAATACCACCTTACCACAAGCACCTCAAGAGGAGGCTTCTCTCAGCTCTAGGTATGTGAGAGGGACCCTGATTTTGCGGCCTCAAGTGGAATGGACACTGTGATGCCCTGACGCAAAATTAGGTTGGATATCCCTGCAGTGACTTGAATGCAGGCTCGTCTTGCATCTCCCAAGATGAAAGGATGTCTGAATCCCCTGTAGAGACCACAGAGAAAGACCTAGTTCCCCACCTCATTGCGACCGGAGACCTCACATCCTTTGAAAACTCTAGAGGTACACGGAGATCAGTGCCTCCAAAGGAGACGATGCCTGACTCCTCGTCAAACTTGATAGGAGTCCCAGAATTCCTGTGGCACGTGGAAAGGGACCCTTGGTCTCCCGACTCAGCTGGAGAGGCGTTCCAATTGCCCTGCCAAGCCTCGAGGAGAATCCCGAGTTGTCCCCCGCAACTAGGCAGGAGTCCTGCCGTCGCTGAACAAACACGTGGGTGGAAAGGCCATCCTCGTCGTAACTCGAGAATTTACCCCAGGTTCCCGCCACAACTCGAGAAAAACCATGAGACTTCCCCCTCGCCTCAAGATGAGGCCCGATTCCCCTGCACTGCGTGCAGAGCAATGGCGTGTTGCACATCACACATGAAAGGAGCCTTGATTTCCTTGATGGCACTCCAGAGAAACCCCAAGAACACTGTTTCAAGGCTAGAGGGATCCTGAGGTCACTGTAGCAACACGAAAGAGCTCCGTGGACCAAAAATCAACTCGTGATGAGAGGTTAGTCCCTGGCTTCGACTCCAGAGGAATAACACCTTACCACAAGCACCTCAAGAGGAGGCTTCTCTCAGCTCTAGCTATGTGAGAGGGACCCTGAGTTTGCGGCCTCAAGTGGAATGGACACCGCGATGCCCTGACTCGAAATAAGGCCGGATATCCCTGCAGTGACTTGAATGCAGGCTCGTCTTGCATCTCCCAAGACGAAAGGATGTCTGAATCCCCTGTGGAGACCACAGAGAAAGACCTAGTTCCCCACCTCATGGCGACCGGAGGCCTCACAAACTTTGAAAACTTCAGAGGTACGCGGAGATCAGTGCCTCCAAAGGAGACGATGCCTGACTCCTCGTGAAACTTGATAGGAGTCCCAGGATTCCTGTGCACGAGGAAAGGGACCCTTGGTCTCCCGCCTCAGCTGGAGAGCGTCCCAATTGCCCTGCCAAACCTCGAGGAGAATCCCGAGTTGTCCCTCGCAACTAGGCAGGAGTCCTGCCGTTGCTGAACAAACACGTGGTTGGAAGGGCCATCCCCGTCGTAACTCGAGAATATACCCCAGTTTCCCGCCGCAACTCAAGAAAAACCATGAGACTTCCACCTCACCGCCATATGAGGCCCGATTCCCCTGTACTGCGTGCAGAGCAATTCGGTGTTGCACATCACAAATGAAAGGAGCGTTGATTTCCTTGATGGCACTCCAGAGAAACTCCAAGAACACTGTTTCAAGGCTGGAGGGATCCTGAGGTCCCTGTAGCAGTACAAAAGAGCTCCGTGGAGCATGAATCAACTCGAGATGAGAGGTTAGTCCCTGGCTTCGACTCCAGAGGAATACCACCTTACCACAAGAACCTCAAGAGGAGGCTTCTCTCAGCTCTAGGTATGTGAGAGGGACCCTGAGTTTGCGGTCTCAAGTGGAATGGACACCGCGATGCCCTGACTCGAAATAAGGCCGGATATCCCTGCAGTGACTTGAATGCAGGCTCGTCTTGCATCTCCCAAGACGAGAGGATGTCTGAATCCCCTGTGGAGACCACAGAGAAAGACCTAGTTCCCCACCTCATCGCGACCGGAGGCCTCACATCCTTTGAAAATTCCAGAGGTACGCGGAGATCAGTGCCTCCAAAGGAGACGATGCCTGACTCCTCGTGAAACTTATAGGAGTCCCAGGATTCCTGTGGCACGTGGAAAGGGACCCTTGGTCTCCCGCCTCAGCTGGAGAGGCGTCCCAATTGCCCTGCCAAGCCTCGAGGAGAATCCCGAGTTGTCCCTCGCAACTAGGCAGGAGTCCTGCCGTCGCTGAACTAACACGTGGGTGGAAGGGCCATCCCCGTCGTAACTCGAGAATATACCCCAGGTTCCCGCCGCAACTCGAGAAAAACCATGAGACTTCCCCCTCGCCGCGAGATGAGGCCCGATTCCCCTGCACTGCGTGCAGAGCAATTCTGTGTTGCACATCACACATGAAAGGAGCCTTGATTTCCTTGATGGCACTCCAGAGAAACCCCAAGAACACTGTTTCAAGGTTGACGGATCCTGAGGTCACTGTAGCAACACGAAAGAGCTCCGTGGACCAAAAATCAACTCGAGATGAGAGGTTAGTCCCTGGCTTCGACTCCAGAGGAATACCACCTTACCACAAGCACCTCAAGAGGAGGCTTCTCTCAGCTCTATGTATGTGAGAGGGACCCTGAGTTTGCGGCCTCAAGTGGAATGGACACTGCGATGCCCTGACTCGAAATAGGCCGGATAACCCTGCAGTGTCTTGAATGCAGGCTCGTCTTGCATCTCCCAAGACGAAAGGATGTCTGAATCCCCTGTGGAGACCACAGAGAAAGACCTAGTTCCCCACCTCATCGCGACCGGAGGCCTCACATCCTTTGAAAACTCCAGAGGTACGCGGAGATCAGTGCCTCCAAAGGAGTCGATGCCTGACTCCTCGTGAAACTTGATAGGAGTCCCAGGATTCCTGTGGCACGTGGAAAGGGACCCTTGGTCTCCCGCCTCAGCTGGAGAGGCGTCCCAATTGCCCTGCCAAGCCTCGAGGAGAATCCCGAGTTGTCCCTCGCAACTAGGCAGGAGTCTGACGTCGCTGAACAAACACGTGTGTGGAAGGGCCATCCCCGTCGTAACTCGAGAATATACCCCAGGTTCCCGCCGCAACTCGAGAAAAACCATGAGACTTCCCCCTCGCCGCGAGATGAGGCCCGATTCCCCTGCACTGCGTGCAGAGCAATTCCGTGTTGCACATCACACATGAAAGGAGCCTTGATTTCCTTGATGGCACTCCAGAGAAACGCCAAGAACACTGTTTCAAGTCTAGAGGGATCCTGAGGTCACTGTAGCAACATGAAAGACCTCCGTGGACCAAAAATCAACTCGAGATGAGAGGTTAGTCCCTGGCTTCGACTCCAGAGGAATACCACCTTACCACAAGCACCTCAAGAGGAGGCTTCTCTTAGCTCTAGGTATGTGAGAGGGACCCTGAGTTTGCGGCCTCAAGTGGAATGGAGACCGCAATGCCCTGACTCGAAATAAGGCTGGATATCCCTGCAGTGACTTGAATGCAGGCTCGTCTTGCATCTCCCAAGACGAAAGGATGTCTGAATCCCCTGTGGAGACCACAGAGAAAGACCTAGTTCCCCACCTCATCGCGACCGGAGGCCTCACATCCTTTGAAAACTCCAGAGGTACGCGGAGATCAGTGCCTCCAAAGGAGACGATGCCTGACTCCTCGTGAAACTTATAGGAGTCCCAGGATTCCTGTGGCACGTGGAAAGGGACCCTTGGTCTCCCGCCTCAGCTGGAGAGGCGTCCCAATTGCCCTGCCAAGCCTCGAGGAGAATCCCGAGTTGTCCCTCGCAACTAGGCAGGAGTCCTGCCGTCGCTGAACTAACACGTGGGTGGAAGGGCCATCCCCGTCGTAACTCGAGAATATACCCCAGGTTCCCGCCGCAACTCGAGAAAAACCATGAGACTTCCCCCTCGCCGCGAGATGAGGCCCGATTCCCCTGCACTGCGTGCAGAGCAATTCTGTGTTGCACATCACACATGAAAGGAGCCTTGATTTCCTTGATGGCACTCCAGAGAAACCCCAAGAACACTGTTTCAAGGTTGACGGATCCTGAGGTCACTGTAGCAACACGAAAGAGCTCCATGGACCAAAAATCAACTCGAGATGAGAGGTTAGTCCCTGGCTTCGACTCCAGAGGAATACCACCTTACCACAAGCACCTCAAGAGGAGGCTTCTCTCAGCTCTAGGTATGTGAGAGGGACCCTGAGTTTGCGGCCTCAAGTGGAATGGACACTGCGATGCCCTGACTCGAAATAGGCCGGATAACCCTGCAGTGTCTTGAATGCAGGCTCGTCTTGCATCTCCCAAGACGAAAGGATGTCTGAATCCCCTGTGGAGACCACAGAGAAAGACCTAGTTCCCCACCTCATCGCGACCGGAGGCCTCACATCCTTTGAAAACTCCAGAGGTACGCGGAGTTCAGTGCCTCCAAAGGAGACGATGCCTGACTCCTCGTGAAACTTGATAGGAGTCCCAGGATTCCTGTGGCACGTGGAAAGGGACCCTTGGTCTCCCGCCTCAGCTGGAGAGGCGTCCCAATTGCCCTGCCAAGCCTCGAGGAGAATCCCGAGTTGTCCCTCGCAACTAGGCAGGAGTCCTGACGTCGCTGAAGAAACACGTGTGTGGAAGGGAAATCCCCGTCGTAACTCGAGAATATACCCCAGGTTCCCGCCGCAACTCGAGAAAAACCATGAGACTTCCCCCTCGACACAAGATGAGGCCCGATTCCCCTGCACTGCGTGCAGAGCAATTCCGTGTTGCACATCACACATAAAAGGAGCCTTGATTTCCTTGATGGCACTCCAGAGAAACCCCAAGAACACTGTTTCAAGGCTAGAGGAATCCCGAGGTCACTGTAGCAACACGAAAGAGCTCCGTGGACCAAAAATCAACTCGAGATGAGAGGTTAGTCCCTGGCTTCGACTCCAGAGGAATACCACCTTACCACAAGCACCTCAAGAGGAGGCTTCTCTCAGCTCTATGTATGTGAGAGGGACCCTGAGTTTGCGGCCTCAAGTGGAATGGACACTGCGATGCCCTGACTGGAAATAGGCCAGATAACCCTGCAGTGTCTTGAATGCAGGCTCGTCTTGCATCTCCCAAGACGAAAGGATGTCTGAATCCCCTGTGGAGACCACAGAGAAAGACCTAGTTCCCCACCTCATCGCGACCGGAGGCCTCACATCCTTTGAAAACTCCAGAGGTACGCGGAGTTCAGTGCCTCCAAAGGAGACGATGCCTGACTCCTCGTGAAACTTGATAGGAGTCCCAGGATTCCTGTGGCACGTGGAAAGGGACCCTTGGTCTCCCGCCTCAGCTGGAGAGGCGTCCCAATTGCACTGCCAAGCCTCGAGGAGAATCCCGAGTTGTCCCTCGCAACTAGGCAGGAGTCCTGACGTCGCTGAAGAAACACGTGTGTGGAAGGGAAATCCCCGTCGTAACTCGAGAATATACCCCAGGTTCCCGCCGCAACTCGAGAAGAACCATGAGACTTCCCCCTCGACACGAGATGAGGCCCGATTCCCCTGCACTGCGTGCAGAGCAATTCCGTGTTTCACATCACACATAAAAGGAGCCTTGATTTCCTTGATGGCACTCCAGAGAAACCCCAAGAACACTGTTTCAAGGCTAGAGGAATCCCGAGGTCACTGTAGCAACACGAAAGAGCTCCGTGGACAAAAAATCAACTCGAGATGAGAGGTTAGTCCCTGGCTTCGACTCCAGAGGAATATCACCTTACCACAAGCACCTCAAGAGGAGGCTTCTCTCAGCTCTATGTATGTGAGAGGGACCCTGAGTTTGGGGCCTCAAGTGTAATGGACACCGCGATGCCCTGACGCGAAATAAGGCCAGATATCCCTGCAGTGACTTGAATGCAGGCTCGTCTTGCATATCCCAAGACGAAACGATGTCTGAATCCCCTGTGGAGACCACAGAGAAAGACCTAGTTCCCCACCTCATGGCGACCGGAGGCCTCACATCCTTTGAAAACTCCAGAGGTACGCGGAGATCAGTGCCTCCAAAGGAGACGATGCCTGACTCCTCGTGAAACTTGATAGGAGTCCCAGGATTCCTGTGACACGTGGAAAGGGACCCTTGGTCTTCCGCCTCAGCTGGAGAGGCGTCCCAATTGCCCTGCCAAGCCTCGAGGAGAATCCCGAGTTGTCCCTCGCAACTAGGCAGGAGTCCTGACGTCGCTGAAGAAACACGTGTGTGGAAGGGCCATCCCCGTCGTAACTCGAGAATATACCCCAGGTTCCCGCCGCAACTCGAGAAAAACCATGAGACTTCCCCCTCGCCGCGATATGAGGCCCGATTCCCCTGCACTGCGTGCAGAGCAATTCCGTGTTGCACATCACACATGAAAGGAGCCTTGATTTCCTTGATGGCACTCCAGAGAAACCCCAAGAACACTTTTTCAAGGCTAGAGGGATCCTGAGGTAACTGTAGCAACACGAAAGAGCTCCGTGGACCAAAAATCAACTCGAGATGAGAGGTTAGTCCCTGGCTTCGACTCCAGAGGAATACCACCTTACCACAAGCACCTCAAGAGGAGGCTTCTCTCAGCTCTAGGTATGTGAGAGGGACCCTGAGTTTGCGGCCTCAAGTGGAATGGACACTGCGATGCCCTGACTCGAAATAGGCCGGATAACCCTGCAGTGTCTTGAATGCAGGCTCGTCTTGCATCTCCCAAGACGAAAGGATGTCTGAATCCCCTGTGGAGACCACAGAGAAAGACCTAGTTCCCCACCTCATCGCGACCGGAGGCCTCACATCCTTTGAAAACTCCAGAGGTACGCGGAGATCAGTGCCTCCAAAGGAGTCGATGCCTGACTCCTCGTGAAACTTGATAGGAGTCCCAGGATTCCTGTGGCACGTGGAAAGGGACCCTTGGTCTCCCGCCTCAGCTGGAGAGGCGTCCCAATTGCCCTGCCAAGCCTCGAGGAGAATCCCGAGTTGTCCCTCGCAACTAGGCAGGAGTCTGACGTCGCTGAACAAACACGTGTGTGGAAGGGCCATCCCCGTCGTAACTCGAGAATATACCCCAGGTTCCCGCCGCAACTCGAGAAAAACCATGAGACTTCCCCCTCGCCGCGAGATGAGGCCCGATTCCCCTGCACTGCGTGCAGAGCAATTCCGTGTTGCACATCACACATGAAAGGAGCCTTGATTTCCTTGATGGCACTCCAGAGAAACGCCAAGAACACTGTTTCAAGGCTAGAGGGATCCTGAGGTCACTGTAGCAACATGAAAGACCTCCGTGGACCAAAAATCAACTCGAGATGAGAGGTTAGTCCCTGGCTTCGACTCCAGAGGAATACCACCTTACCACAAGCACCTCAAGAGGAGGCTTCTCTTAGCTCTAGGTATGTGAGAGGGACCCTGAGTTTGCGGCCTCAAGTGGAATGGAGACCGCAATGCCCTGACTCGAAATAAGGCTGGATATCCCTGCAGTGACTTGAATGCAGGCTCGTCTTGCATCTCCCAAGACGAAAGGATGTCTGAATCCCCTGTGGAGACCACAGAGAAAGACCTAGTTCCCCACCTCATCGCGACCGGAGGCCTCACATCCTTTGAAAACTCCAGAGGTACGCGGAGATCAGTGCCTCCAAAGGAGTCGATGCCTGACTCCTCGTGAAACTTGATAGGAGTCCCAGGATTCCTGTGGCACGTGGAAAGGGACCCTTGGTCTCCCGCCTCAGCTGGAGAGGCGTCCCAATTGCCCTGCCAAGCCTCGAGGAGAATCCCGAGTTGTCCCTCGCAACTAGGCAGGAGTCTGACGTCGCTGAACAAACACGTGTGTGGAAGGGCCATCCCCGTCGTAACTCGAGAATATACCCCAGGTTCCCGCCGCAACTCGAGAAAAACCATGAGACTTCCCCCTCGCCGCGAGATGAGGCCCGATTCCCCTGCACTGCGTGCAGAGCAATTCCGTGTTGCACATCACACATGAAAGGAGCCTTGATTTCCTTGATGGCACTCCAGAGAAACGCCAAGAACACTGTTTCAAGGCTAGAGGGATCCTGAGGTCACTGTAGCAACATGAAAGACCTCCGTGGACCAAAAATCAACTCGAGATGAGAGGTTAGTCCCTGGCTTCGACTCCAGAGGAATACCACCTTACCACAAGCACCTCAAGAGGAGGCTTCTCTTAGCTCTAGGTATGTGAGAGGGACCCTGAGTTTGCGGCCTCAAGTGGAATGGAGACCGCAATGCCCTGACTCGAAATAAGGCTGGATATCCCTGCAGTGACTTGAATGCAGGCTCGTCTTGCATCTCCCAAGACGAAAGGATGTCTGAATCCCCTGTGGAGACCACAGAGAAAGACCTAGTTCCCCACCTCATCGCGACCGGAGGCCTCACATCCTTTGAAAACTCCAGAGGTACGCGGAGATCAGTGCCTCCAAAGGAGACGATGCCTGACTCCTCGTGAAACTTATAGGAGTCCCAGGATTCCTGTGGCACGTGGAAAGGGACCCTTGGTCTCCCGCCTCAGCTGGAGAGGCGTCCCAATTGCCCTGCCAAGCCTCGAGGAGAATCCCGAGTTGTCCCTCGCAACTAGGCAGGAGTCCTGCCGTCGCTGAACTAACACGTGGGTGGAAGGGCCATCCCCGTCGTAACTCGAGAATATACCCCAGGTTCCCGCCGCAACTCGAGAAAAACCATGAGACTTCCCCCTCGCCGCGAGATGAGGCCCGATTCCCCTGCACTGCGTGCAGAGCAATTCTGTGTTGCACATCACACATGAAAGGAGCCTTGATTTCCTTGATGGCACTCCAGAGAAACCCCAAGAACACTGTTTCAAGGTTGACGGATCCTGAGGTCACTGTAGCAACACGAAAGAGCTCCATGGACCAAAAATCAACTCGAGATGAGAGGTTAGTCCCTGGCTTCGACTCCAGAGGAATACCACCTTACCACAAGCACCTCAAGAGGAGGCTTCTCTCAGCTCTAGGTATGTGAGAGGGACCCTGAGTTTGCGGCCTCAAGTGGAATGGACACTGCGATGCCCTGACTCGAAATAGGCCGGATAACCCTGCAGTGTCTTGAATGCAGGCTCGTCTTGCATCTCCCAAGACGAAAGGATGTCTGAATCCCCTGTGGAGACCACAGAGAAAGACCTAGTTCCCCACCTCATCGCGACCGGAGGCCTCACATCCTTTGAAAACTCCAGAGGTACGCGGAGTTCAGTGCCTCCAAAGGAGACGATGCCTGACTCCTCGTGAAACTTGATAGGAGTCCCAGGATTCCTGTGGCACGTGGAAAGGGACCCTTGGTCTCCCGCCTCAGCTGGGGAGGCGTCCCAATTGCCCTGCCAAGCCTCGAGGAGAATCCCGAGTTGTCCCTCACAACTAGGCAAGAGTCCTGACGTCGCTGAACAAACAAGTGTGTGGAAGGGTCATCCCCGTCGTAACTCGAGAATATACCCCAGGTTCCCGCCGCAACTCGAGAAAAACCATGAGACTTCCCCCTCGCCGCGAGATGAGGCCCGATTCCCCTGCACTGCGTGCAGAGCAATTCCGTGTTGCACATCACACATGAAAGGAGCCTTGATTTCCTTGATGGCACTCCAGAGAATCCCCAAGAACACTGTTTCAAGGCTAGACGGATCTTGAGGTCACTGTAGCAACACAAAAGAGCTCCGTGGGCCAAAATCAACTTGAGATGAGAGGATAGTCCCTGGCTTCGACTCCAGAGGAATACCACCTTACCACAAGCACCTCAAGAGGAGGCTTCTCTCAGCTCTAGGTATGTGAGAGGGACCCTGATTTTGCGGCCTCAAGTGGAATGGACACTGTGATGCCCTGACGCGAAATTAGGTTGGATATCCCTGCAGTGACTTGAATGCAGGCTCGTCTTGCATCTCCCAAGATGAAAGGATGTCTGAATCCCCTGTAGAGACCACAGAGAAAGACCTAGTTCCCCACCTCATTGCGACCGGAGACCTCACATCCTTTGAAAACTCTAGAGGTACACGGAGATCAGTGCCTCCAAAGGAGACGATGCCTGACTCCTCGTCAAACTTGATAGGAGTCCCAGAATTCCTGTGGCACGTGGAAAGGGACCCTTGGTCTCCCGACTCAGCTGGAGAGGCGTTCCAATTGCCCTGCCAAGCCTCGAGGAGAATCCCGAGTTGTCCCCCGCAACTAGGCAGGAGTCCTGCCGTCGCTGAACAAACACGTGGGTGGAAAGGCCATCCTCGTCGTAACTCGAGAATTTACCCCAGGTTCCCGCCACAACTCGAGAAAAACCATGAGACTTCCCCCTCGCCTCAAGATGAGGCCCGATTCCCCTGCACTGCGTGCAGAGCAATGGCGTGTTGCACATCACACATGAAAGGAGCCTTGATTTCCTTGATGGCACTCCAGAGAAACCCCAAGAACACTGTTTCAAGGCTAGAGGGATCCTGAGGTCACTGTAGCAACACGAAAGAGCTCCGTGGACCAAAAATCAACTCGAGATGAGAGGTTAGTCCCTGGCTTCGACTCCAGAGGAATAACACCTTACCACAAGCACCTCAAGAGGAGGCTTCTCTCAGCTCTAGCTATGTGAGAGGGACCCTGAGTTTGCGGCCTCAAGTGGAATGGACACCGCGATGCCCTGACTCGAAATAAGGCCGGATATCCCTGCAGTGACTTGAATGCAGGCTCGTCTTGCATCTCCCAAGACGAAAGGATGTCTGAATCCCCTGTGGAGACCACAGAGAAAGACCTAGTTCCCCACCTCATGGCGACCGGAGGCCTCACAAACTTTGAAAACTTCAGAGGTACGCGGAGATCAGTGCCTCCAAAGGAGACGATGCCTGACTCCTCGTGAAACTTGATAGGAGTCCCAGGATACCTGTGCACGAGGAAAGGGACCCTTGGTCTCCCGCCTCAGCTGGAGAGCGTCCCAATTGCCCTGCCAAACCTCGAGGAGAATCCCGAGTTGTCCCTCGCAACTAGGCAGGAGTCCTGCCGTTGCTGAACAAACACGTGGTTGGAAGGGCCATCCCCGTCGTAACTCGAGAATATACCCCAGTTTCCCGCCGCAACTCAAGAAAAACCATGAGACTTCCACCTCACCGCCATATGAGGCCCGATTCCCCTGTACTGCGTGCAGAGCAATTCGGTGTTGCACATCACAAATGAAAGGAGCGTTGATTTCCTTGATGGCACTCCAGAGAAACTCCAAGAACACTGTTTCAAGGCTGGAGGGATCCTGAGGTCCCTGTAGCAGTACAAAAGAGCTCCGTGGAGCATGAATCAACTCGAGATGAGAGGTTAGTCCCTGGCTTCGACTCCAGAGGAATACCACCTTACCACAAGCACCTCAAGAGGAGGCTTCTCTCAGCTCTAGGTATGTGAGAGGGACCCTGAGTTTGCGGTCTCAAGTGGAATGGACACCGCGATGCCCTGACTCGAAATAAGGCCGGATATCCCTGCAGTGACTTGAATGCAGGCTCGTCTTGCATCTCCCAAGACGAGAGGATGTCTGAATCCCCTGTGGAGACCACAGAGAAAGACCTAGTTCCCCACCTCATCGCGACCGGAGGCCTCACATCCTTTGAAAATTCCAGAGGTACGCGGAGATCAGTGCCTCCAAAGGAGACGATGCCTGACTCCTCGTGAAACTTATAGGAGTCCCAGGATTCCTGTGGCACGTGGAAAGGGACCCTTGGTCTCCCGCCTCAGCTGGAGAGGCGTCCCAATTGCCCTGCCAAGCCTCGAGGAGAATCCCGAGTTGTCCCTCGCAACTAGGCAGGAGTCCTGCCGTCGCTGAACTAACACGTGGGTGGAAGGGCCATCCCCGTCGTAACTCGAGAATATACCCCAGGTTCCCGCCGCAACTCGAGAAAAACCATGAGACTTCCCCCTCGCCGCGAGATGAGGCCCGATTCCCCTGCACTGCGTGCAGAGCAATTCTGTGTTGCACATCACACATGAAAGGAGCCTTGATTTCCTTGATGGCACTCCAGAGAAACCCCAAGAACACTGTTTCAAGGTTGACGGATCCTGAGGTCACTGTAGCAACACGAAAGAGCTCCGTGGACCAAAAATCAACTCGAGATGAGAGGTTAGTCCCTGGCTTCGACTCCAGAGGAATACCACCTTACCACAAGCACCTCAAGAGGAGGCTTCTCTCAGCTCTATGTATGTGAGAGGGACCCTGAGTTTGCGGCCTCAAGTGGAATGGACACTGCGATGCCCTGACTCGAAATAGGCCGGATAACCCTGCAGTGTCTTGAATGCAGGCTCGTCTTGCATCTCCCAAGACGAAAGGATGTCTGAATCCCCTGTGGAGACCACAGAGAAAGACCTAGTTCCCCACCTCATCGCGACCGGAGGCCTCACATCCTTTGAAAACTCCAGAGGTACGCGGAGATCAGTGCCTCCAAAGGAGTCGATGCCTGACTCCTCGTGAAACTTGATAGGAGTCCCAGGATTCCTGTGGCACGTGGAAAGGGACCCTTGGTCTCCCGCCTCAGCTGGAGAGGCGTCCCAATTGCCCTGCCAAGCCTCGAGGAGAATCCCGAGTTGTCCCTCGCAACTAGGCAGGAGTCTGACGTCGCTGAACAAACACGTGTGTGGAAGGGCCATCCCCGTCGTAACTCGAGAATATACCCCAGGTTCCCGCCGCAACTCGAGAAAAACCATGAGACTTCCCCCTCGCCGCGAGATGAGGCCCGATTCCCCTGCACTGCGTGCAGAGCAATTCCGTGTTGCACATCACACATGAAAGGAGCCTTGATTTCCTTGATGGCACTCCAGAGAAACGCCAAGAACACTGTTTCAAGGCTAGAGGGATCCTGAGGTCACTGTAGCAACATGAAAGACCTCCGTGGACCAAAAATCAACTCGAGATGAGAGGTTAGTCCCTGGCTTCGACTCCAGAGGAATACCACCTTACCACAAGCACCTCAAGAGGAGGCTTCTCTTAGCTCTAGGTATGTGAGAGGGACCCTGAGTATGCGGCCTCAAGTGGAATGGAGACCGCAATGCCCTGACTCGAAATAAGGCTGGATATCCCTGCAGTGACTTGAATGCAGGCTCGTCTTGCATCTCCCAAGACGAAAGGATGTCTGAATCCCCTGTGGAGACCACAGAGAAAGACCTAGTTCCCCACCTCATCGCGACCGGAGGCCTCACATCCTTTGAAAACTCCAGAGGTACGCGGAGATCAGTGCCTCCAAAGGAGACGATGCCTGACTCCTCGTGAAACTTATAGGAGTCCCAGGATTCCTGTGGCACGTGGAAAGGGACCCTTGGTCTCCCGCCTCAGCTGGAGAGGCGTCCCAATTGCCCTGCCAAGCCTCGAGGAGAATCCCGAGTTGTCCCTCGCAACTAGGCAGGAGTCCTGCCGTCGCTGAACTAACACGTGTGTGGAAGGGCCATCCCCGTCGTAACTCGAGAATATACCCCAGGTTCCCGCCGCAACTCGAGAAAAACCATGAGACTTCCCCCTCGCCGCGAGATGAGGCCCGATTCCCCTGCACTGCGTGCAGAGCAATTCTGTGTTGCACATCACACATGAAAGGAGCCTTGATTTCCTTGATGGCACTCCAGAGAAACCCCAAGAACACTGTTTCAAGGTTGACGGATCCTGAGGTCACTGTAGCAACACGAAAGAGCTCCATGGACCAAAAATCAACTCGAGATGAGAGGTTAGTCCCTGGCTTCGACTCCAGAGGAATACCACCTTACCACAAGCACCTCAAGAGGAGGCTTCTCTCAGCTCTAGGTATGTGAGAGGGACCCTGAGTTTGCGGCCTCAAGTGGAATGGACACTGCGATGCCCTGACTCGAAATAGGCCGGATAACCCTGCAGTGTCTTGAATGCAGGCTCGTCTTGCATCTCCCAAGACGAAAGGATGTCTGAATCCCCTGTGGAGACCACAGAGAAAGACCTAGTTCCCCACCTCATCGCGACCGGAGGCCTCACATCCTTTGAAAACTCCAGAGGTACGCGGAGTTCAGTGCCTCCAAAGGAGACGATGCCTGACTCCTCGTGAAACTTGATAGGAGTCCCAGGATTCCTGTGGCACGTGGAAAGGGACCCTTGGTCTCCCGCCTCAGCTGGAGAGGCGTCCCAATTGCCCTGCCAAGCCTCGAGGAGAATCCCGAGTTGTCCCTCGCAACTAGGCAGGAGTCCTGACGTCGCTGAAGAAACACGTGTGTGGAAGGGAAATCCCCGTCGTAACTCGAGAATATACCCCAGGTTCCCGCCGCAACTCGAGAAAAACCATGAGACTTCCCCCTCGACACAAGATGAGGCCCGATTCCCCTGCACTGCGTGCAGAGCAATTCCGTGTTGCACATCACACATAAAAGGAGCCTTGATTTCCTTGATGGCACTCCAGAGAAACCCCAAGAACACTGTTTCAAGGCTAGAGGAATCCCGAGGTCACTGTAGCAACACGAAAGAGCTCCGTGGACCAAAAATCAACTCGAGATGAGAGGTTAGTCCCTGGCTTCGACTCCAGAGGAATACCACCTTACCACAAGCACCTCAAGAGGAGGCTTCTCTCAGCTCTATGTATGTGAGAGGGACCCTGAGTTTGGGGCCTCAAGTGTAATGGACACTGCGATGCCCTGACTGGAAATAGGCCAGATAACCCTGCAGTGTCTTGAATGCAGGCTCGTCTTGCATCTCCCAAGACGAAAGGATGTCTGAATCCCCTGTGGAGACCACAGAGAAAGACCTAGTTCCCCACCTCATCGCGACCGGAGGCCTCACATCCTTTGAAAACTCCAGAGGTACGCGGAGTTCAGTGCCTCCAAAGGAGACGATGCCTGACTCCTCGTGAAACTTGATAGGAGTCCCAGGATTCCTGTGGCACGTGGAAAGGGACCCTTGGTCTCCCGCCTCAGCTGGAGAGGCGTCCCAATTGCACTGCCAAGCCTCGAGGAGAATCCCGAGTTGTCCCTCGCAACTAGGCAGGAGTCCTGACGTCGCTGAAGAAACACGTGTGTGGAAGGGAAATCCCCGTCGTAACTCGAGAATATACCCCAGGTTCCCGCCGCAACTCGAGAAGAACCATGAGACTTCCCCCTCGACACGAGATGAGGCCCGATTCCCCTGCACTGCGTGCAGAGCAATTCCGTGTTTCACATCACACATAAAAGGAGCCTTGATTTCCTTGATGGCACTCCAGAGAAACCCCAAGAACACTGTTTCAAGGCTAGAGGAATCCCGAGGTCACTGTAGCAACACGAAAGAGCTCCGTGGACAAAAAATCAACTCGAGATGAGAGGTTAGTCCCTGGCTTCGACTCCAGAGGAATATCACCTTACCACAAGCACCTCAAGAGGAGGCTTCTCTCAGCTCTATGTATGTGAGAGGGACCCTGAGTTTGGGGCCTCAAGTGTAATGGACACCGCGATGCCCTGACGCGAAATAAGGCCAGATATCCCTGCAGTGACTTGAATGCAGGCTCGTCTTGCATATCCCAAGACGAAACGATGTCTGAATCCCCTGTGGAGACCACAGAGAAAGACCTAGTTCCCCACCTCATGGCGACCGGAGGCCTCACATCCTTTGAAAACTCCAGAGGTACGCGGAGATCAGTGCCTCCAAAGGAGACGATGCCTGACTCCTCGTGAAACTTGATAGGAGTCCCAGGATTCCTGTGACACGTGGAAAGGGACCCTTGGTCTTCCGCCTCAGCTGGAGAGGCGTCCCAATTGCCCTGCCAAGCCTCGAGGAGAATCCCGAGTTGTCCCTCGCAACTAGGCAGGAGTCCTGACGTCGCTGAAGAAACACGTGGGTGGAAGGGCCATCCCCGTCGTAACTCGAGAATATACCCCAGGTTCCCGCCGCAACTCGAGAAAAACCATGAGACTTCCCCCTCGCCGCGATATGAGGCCCGATTCCCCTGCACTGCGTGCAGAGCAATTCCGTGTTGCACATCACACATGAAAGGAGCCTTGATTTCCTTGATGGCACTCCAGAGAAACCCCAAGAACACTTTTTCAAGGCTAGAGGGATCCTGAGGTAACTGTAGCAACACGAAAGAGCTCCGTGGACCAAAAATCAACTCGAGATGAGAGGTTAGTCCCTGGCTTCGACTCCAGAGGAATACCACCTTACCACAAGCACCTCAAGAGGAGGCTTCTCTCAGCTCTAGGTATGTGAGAGGGACCCTGAGTTTGCGGCCTCAAGTGGAATGGACACTGCGATGCCCTGACTCGAAATAGGCCGGATAACCCTGCAGTGTCTTGAATGCAGGCTCGTCTTGCATCTCCCAAGACGAAAGGATGTCTGAATCCCCTGTGGAGACCACAGAGAAAGACCTAGTTCCCCACCTAATCGCGACCGGAGGCCTCACATCCTTTGAAAACTCCAGAGGTACGCGGAGATCAGTGCCTCCAAAGGAGTCGATGCCTGACTCCTCGTGAAACTTGATAGGAGTCCCAGGATTCCTGTGGCACGTGGAAAGGGACCCTTGGTCTCCCGCCTCAGCTGGAGAGGCGTCCCAATTGCCCTGCCAAGCCTCGAGGAGAATCCCGAGTTGTCCCTCGCAACTAGGCAGGAGTCTGACGTCGCTGAACAAACACGTGTGTGGAAGGGCCATCCCCGTCGTAACTCGAGAATATACCCCAGGTTCCCGCCGCAACTCGAGAAAAACCATGAGACTTCCCCCTCGCCGCGAGATGAGGCCCGATTCCCCTGCACTGCGTGCAGAGCAATTCCGTGTTGCACATCACACATGAAAGGAGCCTTGATTTCCTTGATGGCACTCCAGAGAAACGCCAAGAACACTGTTTCAAGGCTAGAGGGATCCTGAGGTCACTGTAGCAACATGAAAGACCTCCGTGGACCAAAAATCAACTCGAGATGAGAGGTTAGTCCCTGGCTTCGACTCCAGAGGAATACCACCTTACCACAAGCACCTCAAGAGGAGGCTTCTCTTAGCTCTAGGTATGTGAGAGGGACCCTGAGTTTGCGGCCTCAAGTGGAATGGAGACCGCAATGCCCTGACTCGAAATAAGGCTGGATATCCCTGCAGTGACTTGAATGCAGGCTCGTCTTGCATCTCCCAAGACGAAAGGATGTCTGAATCCCCTGTGGAGACCACAGAGAAAGACCTAGTTCCCCACCTCATCGCGACCGGAGGCCTCACATCCTTTGAAAACTCCAGAGGTACGCGGAGATCAGTGCCTCCAAAGGAGACGATGCCTGACTCCTCGTGAAACTTATAGGAGTCCCAGGATTCCTGTGGCACGTGGAAAGGGACCCTTGGTCTCCCGCCTCAGCTGGAGAGGCGTCCCAATTGCCCTGCCAAGCCTCGAGGAGAATCCCGAGTTGTCCCTCGCAACTAGGCAGGAGTCCTGCCGTCGCTGAACTAACACGTGGGTGGAAGGGCCATCCCCGTCGTAACTCGAGAATATACCCCAGGTTCCCGCCGCAACTCGAGAAAAACCATGAGACTTCCCCCTCGCCGCGAGATGAGGCCCGATTCCCCTGCACTGCGTGCAGAGCAATTCTGTGTTGCACATCACACATGAAAGGAGCCTTGATTTCCTTGATGGCACTCCAGAGAAACCCCAAGAACACTGTTTCAAGGTTGACGGATCCTGAGGTCACTGTAGCAACACGAAAGAGCTCCATGGACCAAAAATCAACTCGAGATGAGAGGTTAGTCCCTGGCTTCGACTCCAGAGGAATACCACCTTACCACAAGCACCTCAAGAGGAGGCTTCTCTCAGCTCTAGGTATGTGAGAGGGACCCTGAGTTTGCGGCCTCAAGTGGAATGGACACTGCGATGCCCTGACTCGAAATAGGCCGGATAACCCTGCAGTGTCTTGAATGCAGGCTCGTCTTGCATCTCCCAAGACGAAAGGATGTCTGAATCCCCTGTGGAGACCACAGAGAAAGACCTAGTTCCCCACCTCATCGCGACCGGAGGCCTCACATCCTTTGAAAACTCCAGAGGTACGCGGAGTTCAGTGCCTCCAAAGGAGACGATGCCTGACTCCTCGTGAAACTTGATAGGAGTCCCAGGATTCCTGTGGCACGTGGAAAGGGACACTTGGTCTCCCGCCTCAGCTGGAGAGGCGTCCCAATTGCCCTGCCAAGCCTCGAGGAGAATCCCGAGTTGTCCCTCGCAACTAGGCAGGAGTCCTGACGTCGCTGAAGAAACACGTGTGTGGAAGGGAAATCCCCGTCGTAACTCGAGAATATACCCCAGGTTCCCGCCGCAACTCGAGAAAAACCATGAGACTTCCCCCTCGACACGAGATGAGGCCCGATTCCCCTGCACTGCGTGCAGAGCAATTCCGTGTTGCACATCACACATAAAAGGAGCCTTGATTTCCTTGATGGCACTCCAGAGAAACCCCAAGAACACTGTTTCAAGGCTAGAGGAATCCGGAGGTCTATGTAGCAACACGAAAGAGCTCCGTGGACCAAAAATCAACTTGAGATGAGAGGTTAGTCCCTGGCTTCGACTCCAGAGGAATACCACCTTACCACAAGCACCTCAAGAGGAGGCTTCTCTCAGCTCTATGTATGTGAGAGGGACCCTGAGTTTGGGGCCTCAAGTGTAATGGACACTGCGATGCCCTGACTCGAAATAGGCCGGATAACCCTGCAGTGTCTTGAATGCAGGCTCGTCTTGCATCTCCCAAGACGAAAGGATGTCTGAATCCCCTGTGGAGACCACAGAGAAAGACCTAGTTCCCCACCTCATGGCGACCGGAGGCCTCACATCCTTTGAAAACTCCAGAGGTACGCGGAGTTCAGTGCCTCCAAAGGAGACGATGCCTGACTCCTCGTGAAACTTGATAGGAGTCCCAGGATTCCTGTGGCACGTGGAAAGGGACCCTTGGTCTCCCGCCTCAGCTGGAGAGGCGTCCCAATTGCACTGCCAAGCCTCGAGGAGAATCCCGAGTTGTCCCTCGCAACTAGGCAGGAGTCCTGACGTCGCTGAAGAAACACGTGTGTGGAAGGGAAATCCCCGTCGTAACTCGAGAATATACCCCAGGTTCCCGCCGCAACTCGAGAAGAACCATGAGACTTCCCCCTCGACACGAGATGAGGCCCGATTCCCCTGCACTGCGTGCAGAGCAATTCCGTGTTTCACATCACACATAAAAGGAGCCTTGATTTCCTTGATGGCACTCCAGAGAAACCCCAAGAACACTGTTTCAAGGCTAGAGGAATCCCGAGGTCACTGTAGCAACACGAAAGAGCTCCGTGGACAAAAAATCAACTCGAGATGAGAGGTTAGTCCCTGGCTTCGACTCCAGAGGAATATCACCTTACCACAAGCACCTCAAGAGGAGGCTTCTCTCAGCTCTATGTATGTGAGAGGGACCCTGAGTTTGGGGCCTCAAGTGTAATGGACACCGCGATGCCCTGACGCGAAATAAGGCCAGATATCCCTGCAGTGACTTGAATGCAGGCTCGTCTTGCATATCCCAAGACGAAACGATGTCTGAATCCCCTGTGGAGACCACAGAGAAAGACCTAGTTCCCCACCTCATGGCGACCGGAGGCCTCACATCCTTTGAAAACTCCAGAGGTACGCGGAGATCAGTGCCTCCAAAGGAGACGATGCCTGACTCCTCGTGAAACTTGATAGGAGTCCCAGGATTCCTGTGACACGTGGAAAGGGACCCTTGGTCTTCCGCCTCAGCTGGAGAGGCGTCCCAATTGCCCTGCCAAGCCTCGAGGAGAATCCCGAGTTGTCCCTCGCAACTAGGCAGGAGTCCTGACGTCGCTGAAGAAACACGTGGGTGGAAGGGCCATCCCCGTCGTAACTCGAGAATATACCCCAGGTTCCCGCCGCAACTCGAGAAAAACCATGAGACTTCCCCCTCGCCGCGATATGAGGCCCGATTCCCCTGCACTGCGTGCAGAGCAATTCCGTGTTGCACATCACACATGAAAGGAGCCTTGATTTCCTTGATGGCACTCCAGAGAAACCCCAAGAACACTTTTTCAAGGCTAGAGGGATCCTGAGGTAACTGTAGCAACACGAAAGAGCTCCGTGGACCAAAAATCAACTCGAGATGAGAGGTTAGTCCGTGGCTTCGACTCCAGAGGAATACCACCTTACCACAAGCACCTCAAGAGGAGGCTTCTCTCAGCTCTAGCTATGTGAGAGGGACCCTGAGTTTGGGGCCTCAAGTGGAATGGGCACCGCGATGCCCTGGCTCGAAATAAGGCCGGATATCCCTGCAGTGACTTGAATGCAGGCTCGTCTTGCATCTCCCAAGACGAAAGGATGTCTGAATCCCCTGTGGAGACCACAGAGAAAGACCTAGTTCCCCACCTCATCGCGACCGGAGTCCTCACATCCCTTGAAAACTTCAGAGGTACGCGGAGATCAGTGCCTCCAAAGGAGACGATGCCTGACTCCTTGTGAGACTTGATAGGAGTCCCAGGATTCCTGTGGCACGTGGAAAGGGACACTTGGTCTCCCGCCTCAGCTGGAGAGGCGTCCCAATTGCCCTGCCAAGCCTCGAGGAGAATCCCGAGTTGTCCCTCGCAACTAGGCAGGAGTCCTGACGTCGCTGAAGAAACACGTGTGTGGAAGGGAAATCCCCGTCGTAACTCGAGAATATACCCCAGGTTCCCGCCGCAACTCGAGAAAAACCATGAGACTTCCCCCTCGACACGAGATGAGGCCCGATTCCCCTGCACTGCGTGCAGAGCAATTCCGTGTTGCACATCACACATAAAAGGAGCCTTGATTTCCTTGATGGCACTCCAGAGAAACCCCAAGAACACTGTTTCAAGGCTAGAGGAATCCGGAGGTCTATGTAGCAACACGAAAGAGCTCCGTGGACCAAAAATCAACTTGAGATGAGAGGTTAGTCCCTGGCTTCGACTCCAGAGGAATACCACCTTACCACAAGCACCTCAAGAGGAGGCTTCTCTCAGCTCTATGTATGTGAGAGGGACCCTGAGTTTGGGGCCTCAAGTGTAATGGACACTGCGATGCCCTGACTCGAAATAGGCCGGATAACCCTGCAGTGTCTTGAATGCAGGCTCGTCTTGCATCTCCCAAGACGAAAGGATGTCTGAATCCCCTGTGGAGACCACAGAGAAAGACCTAGTTCCCCACCTCATGGCGACCGGAGGCCTCACATCCTTTGAAAACTCCAGAGGTACGCGGAGTTCAGTGCCTCCAAAGGAGACGATGCCTGACTCCTCGTGAAACTTGATAGGAGTCCCAGGATTCCTGTGGCACGTGGAAAGGGACCCTTGGTCTCCCGCCTCAGCTGGAGAGGCGTCCCAATTGCACTGCCAAGCCTCGAGGAGAATCCCGAGTTGTCCCTCGCAACTAGGCAGGAGTCCTGACGTCGCTGAAGAAACACGTGTGTGGAAGGGAAATCCCCGTCGTAACTCGAGAATATACCCCAGGTTCCCGCCGCAACTCGAGAAGAACCATGAGACTTCCCCCTCGACACGAGATGAGGCCCGATTCCCCTGCACTGCGTGCAGAGCAATTCCGTGTTTCACATCACACATAAAAGGAGCCTTGATTTCCTTGATGGCACTCCAGAGAAACCCCAAGAACACTGTTTCAAGGCTAGAGGAATCCCGAGGTCACTGTAGCAACACGAAAGAGCTCCGTGGACAAAAAATCAACTCGAGATGAGAGGTTAGTCCCTGGCTTCGACTCCAGAGGAATATCACCTTACCACAAGCACCTCAAGAGGAGGCTTCTCTCAGCTCTATGTATGTGAGAGGGACCCTGAGTTTGGGGCCTCAAGTGTAATGGACACCGCGATGCCCTGACGCGAAATAAGGCCAGATATCCCTGCAGTGACTTGAATGCAGGCTCGTCTTGCATATCCCAAGACGAAACGATGTCTGAATCCCCTGTGGAGACCACAGAGAAAGACCTAGTTCCCCACCTCATGGCGACCGGAGGCCTCACATCCTTTGAAAACTCCAGAGGTACGCGGAGATCAGTGCCTCCAAAGGAGACGATGCCTGACTCCTCGTGAAACTTGATAGGAGTCCCAGGATTCCTGTGACACGTGGAAAGGGACCCTTGGTCTTCCGCCTCAGCTGGAGAGGCGTCCCAATTGCCCTGCCAAGCCTCGAGGAGAATCCCGAGTTGTCCCTCGCAACTAGGCAGGAGTCCTGACGTCGCTGAAGAAACACGTGGGTGGAAGGGCCATCCCCGTCGTAACTCGAGAATATACCCCAGGTTCCCGCCGCAACTCGAGAAAAACCATGAGACTTCCCCCTCGCCGCGATATGAGGCCCGATTCCCCTGCACTGCGTGCAGAGCAATTCCGTGTTGCACATCACACATGAAAGGAGCCTTGATTTCCTTGATGGCACTCCAGAGAAACCCCAAGAACACTTTTTCAAGGCTAGAGGGATCCTGAGGTAACTGTAGCAACACGAAAGAGCTCCGTGGACCAAAAATCAACTCGAGATGAGAGGTTAGTCCGTGGCTTCGACTCCAGAGGAATACCACCTTACCACAAGCACCTCAAGAGGAGGCTTCTCTCAGCTCTAGCTATGTGAGAGGGACCCTGAGTTTGGGGCCTCAAGTGGAATGGGCACCGCGATGCCCTGGCTCGAAATAAGGCCGGATATCCCTGCAGTGACTTGAATGCAGGCTCGTCTTGCATCTCCCAAGACGAAAGGATGTCTGAATCCCCTGTGGAGACCACAGAGAAAGACCTAGTTCCCCACCTCATCGCGACCGGAGTCCTCACATCCCTTGAAAACTTCAGAGGTACGCGGAGATCAGTGCCTCCAAAGGAGACGATGCCTGACTCCTTGTGAGACTTGATAGGAGTCCCAGGATTCCTGTGGCACGTGGAAAGGGACCCTTGGTCTCCCACCTCAGCTGGAAAGGCGTCCCAATTGCCCTGCCAAGCCTCGAGGAGAATCCCGAGTTGTCCCTCGCAACTAGGCAGGAGTCCTGACGTTGCTGAACAAACACGTGTGTGGAAGGGCCATCCCCTCGTAACTCGAGAATATTCCCCAGGTTCCCGCCGCAACTCGAGAAAAACCATGAGACTTCCCCCTCGCCGCGAGATGAGGCCCGATTCCCCTGCACTGCGTGCAGAGCAATTCCGTGTTGCACATCACACATGAAAGGAGCCTTGATTTCCTTGATGGCACTCCAGAGAATCCCCAAGAACACTGTTTCAAGGCTAGAGGGATCTTGAGGTCACTGTAGCAACACAAAAGAGCTCCGTGGGCCAAAATCAACTTGAGATGAGAGGATAGTCCCTGGCTTCGACTCCAGAGGAATACCACCTTACCACAAGCACCTCAAGAGGAGGCTTCTCTCAGCTCTAGGTATGTGAGAGGGACCCTGATTTTGCGGCCTCAAGTGGAATGGACCCTGTGATGCCCTGACGCGAAATTAGGTTGGATATCCCTGCAGTGACTTGAATGCAGGCTCGTCTTGCATCTCCCAAGATGAAAGGATGTCTGAATCCCCTGTAGAGACCACAGAGAAAGACCTAGTTCCCCACCTCATTGCGACCGGAGACCTCACATCCTTTGAAAACTCTAGAGGTACACGGAGATCAGTGCCTCCAAAGGAGACGATGCCTGACTCCTCGTCAAACTTGATAGGAGTCCCAGAATTCCTGTGGCACGTGGAAAGGGACCCTTGGTCTCCCGACTCAGCTGGAGAGGCGTTCCAATTGCCCTGCCAAGCCTCGAGGAGAATCCCGAGTTGTCCCCCGCAACTAGGCAGGAGTCCTGCCGTCGCTGAACAAACACGTGGGTGGAAAGGCCATCCTCGTCGTAACTCGAGAATTTACCCCAGGTTCCCGCCACAACTCGAGAAAAACCATGAGACTTCCCCCTCGCCTCAAGATGAGGCCCGATTCCCCTGCACTGCGTGCAGAGCAATGGCGTGTTGCACATCACACATGAAAGGAGCCTTGATTTCCTTGATGGCACTCCAGAGAAACCCCAAGAACACTGTTTCAAGGCTAGAGGGATCCTGAGGTCACTGTAGCAACACGAAAGAGCTCCGTGGACCAAAAATCAACTCGAGATGAGAGGTTAGTCCCTGGCTTCGACTCCAGAGGAATAACACCTTACCACAAGCACCTCAAGAGGAGGCTTCTCTCAGCTCTAGCTATGTGAGAGGGACCCTGAGTTTGCGGCCTCAAGTGGAATGGACACCGCGATGCCCTGACTCGAAATAAGGCCGGATATCCCTGCAGTGACTTGAATGCAGGCTCGTCTTGCATCTCCCAAGACGAAAGGATGTCTGAATCCCCTGTGGAGACCACAGAGAAAGACCTAGTTCCCCACCTCATGGCGACCGGAGGCCTCACAAACTTTGAAAACTTCAGAGGTACGCGGAGATCAGTGCCTCCAAAGGAGACGATGCCTGACTCCTCGTGAAACTTGATAGGAGTCCCAGGATTCCTGTGCACGAGGAAAGGGACCCTTGGTCTCCCGCCTCAGCTGGAGAGCGTCCCAATTGCCCTGCCAAACCTCGAGGAGAATCCCGAGTTGTCCCTCGCAACTAGGCAGGAGTCCTGCCGTTGCTGAACAAACACGTGGTTGGAAGGGCCATCCCCGTCGTAACTCGAGAATATACCCCAGTTTCCCGCCGCAACTCAAGAAAAACCATGAGACTTCCACCTCACCGCCATATGAGGCCCGATTCCCCTGTACTGCGTGCAGAGCAATTCGGTGTTGCACATCACAAATGAAAGGAGCGTTGATTTCCTTGATGGCACTCCAGAGAAACTCCAAGAACACTGTTTCAAGGCTGGAGGGATCCTGAGGTCCCTGTAGCAGTACAAAAGAGCTCCGTGGAGCATGAATCAACTCGAGATGAGAGGTTAGTCCCTGGCTTCGACTCCAGAGGAATACCACCTTACCACAAGCACCTCAAGAGGAGGCTTCTCTCAGCTCTAGGTATGTGAGAGGGACCCTGAGTTTGCGGTCTCAAGTGGAATGGACACCGCGATGCCCTGACTCGAAATAAGGCCGGATATCCCTGCAGTGACTTGAATGCAGGCTCGTCTTGCATCTCCCAAGACGAGAGGATGTCTGAATCCCCTGTGGAGACCACAGAGAAAGACCTAGTTCCCCACCTCATCGCGACCGGAGGCCTCACATCCTTTGAAAATTCCAGAGGTACGCGGAGATCAGTGCCTCCAAAGGAGACGATGCCTGACTCCTCGTGAAACTTATAGGAGTCCCAGGATTCCTGTGGCACGTGGAAAGGGACCCTTGGTCTCCCGCCTCAGCTGGAGAGGCGTCCCAATTGCCCTGCCAAGCCTCGAGGAGAATCCCGAGTTGTCCCTCGCAACTAGGCAGGAGTCCTGCCGTCGCTGAACTAACACGTGGGTGGAAGGGCCATCCCCGTCGTAACTCGAGAATATACCCCAGGTTCCCGCCGCAACTCGAGAAAAACCATGAGACTTCCCCCTCGCCGCGAGATGAGGCCCGATTCCCCTGCACTGCGTGCAGAGCAATTCTGTGTTGCACATCACACATGAAAGGAGCCTTGATTTCCTTGATGGCACTCCAGAGAAACCCCAAGAACACTGTTTCAAGGTTGACGGATCCTGAGGTCACTGTAGCAACACGAAAGAGCTCCGTGGACCAAAAATCAACTCGAGATGAGAGGTTAGTCCCTGGCTTCGACTCCAGAGGAATACCACCTTACCACAAGCACCTCAAGAGGAGGCTTCTCTCAGCTCTATGTATGTGAGAGGGACCCTGAGTTTGCGGCCTCAAGTGGAATGGACACTGCGATGCCCTGACTCGAAATAGGCCGGATAACCCTGCAGTGTCTTGAATGCAGGCTCGTCTTGCATCTCCCAAGACGAAAGGATGTCTGAATCCCCTGTGGAGACCACAGAGAAAGACCTAGTTCCCCACCTCATCGCGACCGGAGGCCTCACATCCTTTGAAAACTCCAGAGGTACGCGGAGATCAGTGCCTCCAAAGGAGTCGATGCCTGACTCCTCGTGAAACTTGATAGGAGTCCCAGGATTCCTGTGGCACGTGGAAAGGGACCCTTGGTCTCCCGCCTCAGCTGGAGAGGCGTCCCAATTGCCCTGCCAAGCCTCGAGGAGAATCCCGAGTTGTCCCTCGCAACTAGGCAGGAGTCTGACGTCGCTGAACAAACACGTGTGTGGAAGGGCCATCCCCGTCGTAACTCGAGAATATACCCCAGGTTCCCGCCGCAACTCGAGAAAAACCATGAGACTTCCCCCTCGCCGCGAGATGAGGCCCGATTCCCCTGCACTGCGTGCAGAGCAATTCCGTGTTGCACATCACACATGAAAGGAGCCTTGATTTCCTTGATGGCACTCCAGAGAAACGCCAAGAACACTGTTTCAAGGCTAGAGGGATCCTGAGGTCACTGTAGCAACATGAAAGACCTCCGTGGACCAAAAATCAACTCGAGATGAGAGGTTAGTCCCTGGCTTCGACTCCAGAGGAATACCACCTTACCACAAGCACCTCAAGAGGAGGCTTCTCTTAGCTCTAGGTATGTGAGAGGGACCCTGAGTATGCGGCCTCAAGTGGAATGGAGACCGCAATGCCCTGACTCGAAATAAGGCTGGATATCCCTGCAGTGACTTGAATGCAGGCTCGTCTTGCATCTCCCAAGACGAAAGGATGTCTGAATCCCCTGTGGAGACCACAGAGAAAGACCTAGTTCCCCACCTCATCGCGACCGGAGGCCTCACATCCTTTGAAAACTCCAGAGGTACGCGGAGATCAGTGCCTCCAAAGGAGACGATGCCTGACTCCTCGTGAAACTTATAGGAGTCCCAGGATTCCTGTGGCACGTGGAAAGGGACCCTTGGTCTCCCGCCTCAGCTGGAGAGGCGTCCCAATTGCCCTGCCAAGCCTCGAGGAGAATCCCGAGTTGTCCCTCGCAACTAGGCAGGAGTCCTGCCGTCGCTGAACTAACACGTGTGTGGAAGGGCCATCCCCGTCGTAACTCGAGAATATACCCCAGGTTCCCGCCGCAACTCGAGAAAAACCATGAGACTTCCCCCTCGCCGCGAGATGAGGCCCGATTCCCCTGCACTGCGTGCAGAGCAATTCTGTGTTGCACATCACACATGAAAGGAGCCTTGATTTCCTTGATGGCACTCCAGAGAAACCCCAAGAACACTGTTTCAAGGTTGACGGATCCTGAGGTCACTGTAGCAACACGAAAGAGCTCCATGGACCAAAAATCAACTCGAGATGAGAGGTTAGTCCCTGGCTTCGACTCCAGAGGAATACCACCTTACCACAAGCACCTCAAGAGGAGGCTTCTCTCAGCTCTAGGTATGTGAGAGGGACCCTGAGTTTGCGGCCTCAAGTGGAATGGACACTGCGATGCCCTGACTCGAAATAGGCCGGATAACCCTGCAGTGTCTTGAATGCAGGCTCGTCTTGCATCTCCCAAGACGAAAGGATGTCTGAATCCCCTGTGGAGACCACAGAGAAAGACCTAGTTCCCCACCTCATCGCGACCGGAGGCCTCACATCCTTTGAAAACTCCAGAGGTACGCGGAGTTCAGTGCCTCCAAAGGAGACGATGCCTGACTCCTCGTGAAACTTGATAGGAGTCCCAGGATTCCTGTGGCACGTGGAAAGGGACCCTTGGTCTCCCGCCTCAGCTGGAGAGGCGTCCCAATTGCCCTGCCAAGCCTCGAGGAGAATCCCGAGTTGTCCCTCGCAACTAGGCAGGAGTCCTGACGTCGCTGAAGAAACACGTGTGTGGAAGGGAAATCCCCGTTGTAACTCGAGAATATACCCCAGGTTCCCGCCGCAACTCGAGAAAAACCATGAGACTTCCCCCTCGACACAAGATGAGGCCCGATTCCCCTGCACTGCGTGCAGAGCAATTCCGTGTTGCACATCACACATAAAAGGAGCCTTGATTTCCTTGATGGCACTCCAGAGAAACCCCAAGAACACTGTTTCAAGGCTAGAGGAATCCCGAGGTCACTGTAGCAACACGAAAGAGCTCCGTGGACCAAAAATCAACTCGAGATGAGAGGTTAGTCCCTGGCTTCGACTCCAGAGGAATACCACCTTACCACAAGCACCTCAAGAGGAGGCTTCTCTCAGCTCTATGTATGTGAGAGGGACCCTGAGTTTGGGGCCTCAAGTGTAATGGACACTGCGATGCCCTGACTGGAAATAGGCCAGATAACCCTGCAGTGTCTTGAATGCAGGCTCGTCTTGCATCTCCCAAGACGAAAGGATGTCTGAATCCCCTGTGGAGACCACAGAGAAAGACCTAGTTCCCCACCTCATCGCGACCGGAGGCCTCACATCCTTTGAAAACTCCAGAGGTACGCGGAGTTCAGTGCCTCCAAAGGAGACGATGCCTGACTCCTCGTGAAACTTGATAGGAGTCCCAGGATTCCTGTGGCACGTGGAAAGGGACCCTTGGTCTCCCGCCTCAGCTGGAGAGGCGTCCCAATTGCACTGCCAAGCCTCGAGGAGAATCCCGAGTTGTCCCTCGCAACTAGGCAGGAGTCCTGACGTCGCTGAAGAAACACGTGTGTGGAAGGGAAATCCCCGTCGTAACTCGAGAATATACCCCAGGTTCCCGCCGCAACTCGAGAAGAACCATGAGACTTCCCCCTCGACACGAGATGAGGCCCGATTCCCCTGCACTGCGTGCAGAGCAATTCCGTGTTTCACATCACACATAAAAGGAGCCTTGATTTCCTTGATGGCACTCCAGAGAAACCCCAAGAACACTGTTTCAAGGCTAGAGGAATCCCGAGGTCACTGTAGCAACACGAAAGAGCTCCGTGGACAAAAAATCAACTCGAGATGAGAGGTTAGTCCCTGGCTTCGACTCCAGAGGAATATCACCTTACCACAAGCACCTCAAGAGGAGGCTTCTCTCAGCTCTATGTATGTGAGAGGGACCCTGAGTTTGGGGCCTCAAGTGTAATGGACACCGCGATGCCCTGACGCGAAATAAGGCCAGATATCCCTGCAGTGACTTGAATGCAGGCTCGTCTTGCATATCCCAAGACGAAACGATGTCTGAATCCCCTGTGGAGACCACAGAGAAAGACCTAGTTCCCCACCTCATGGCGACCGGAGGCCTCACATCCTTTGAAAACTCCAGAGGTACGCGGAGATCAGTGCCTCCAAAGGAGACGATGCCTGACTCCTCGTGAAACTTGATAGGAGTCCCAGGATTCCTGTGACACGTGGAAAGGGACCCTTGGTCTTCCGCCTCAGCTGGAGAGGCGTCCCAATTGCCCTGCCAAGCCTCGAGGAGAATCCCGAGTTGTCCCTCGCAACTAGGCAGGAGTCCTGACGTCGCTGAAGAAACACGTGGGTGGAAGGGCCATCCCCGTCGTAACTCGAGAATATACCCCAGGTTCCCGCCGCAACTCGAGAAAAACCATGAGACTTCCCCCTCGCCGCGATATGAGGCCCGATTCCCCTGCACTGCGTGCAGAGCAATTCCGTGTTGCACATCACACATGAAAGGAGCCTTGATTTCCTTGATGGCACTCCAGAGAAACCCCAAGAACACTTTTTCAAGGCTAGAGGGATCCTGAGGTAACTGTAGCAACACGAAAGAGCTCCGTGGACCAAAAATCAACTCGAGATGAGAGGTTAGTCCCTGGCTTCGACTCCAGAGGAATACCACCTTACCACAAGCACCTCAAGAGGAGGCTTCTCTCAGCTCTAGGTATGTGAGAGGGACCCTGAGTTTGCGGCCTCAAGTGGAATGGACACTGCGATGCCCTGACTCGAAATAGGCCGGATAACCCTGCAGTGTCTTGAATGCAGGCTCGTCTTGCATCTCCCAAGACGAAAGGATGTCTGAATCCCCTGTGGAGACCACAGAGAAAGACCTAGTTCCCCACCTAATCGCGACCGGAGGCCTCACATCCTTTGAAAACTCCAGAGGTACGCGGAGATCAGTGCCTCCAAAGGAGTCGATGCCTGACTCCTCGTGAAACTTGATAGGAGGCCCAGGATTCCTGTGGCACGTGGAAAGGGACCCTTGGTCTCCCGCCTCAGCTGGAGAGGCGTCCCAATTGCCCTGCCAAGCCTCGAGGAGAATCCCGAGTTGTCCCTCGCAACTAGGCAGGAGTCTGACGTCGCTGAACAAACACGTGTGTGGAAGGGCCATCCCCGTCGTAACTCGAGAATATACCCCAGGTTCCCGCCGCAACTCGAGAAAAACCATGAGACTTCCCCCTCGCCGCGAGATGAGGCCCGATTCCCCTGCACTGCGTGCAGAGCAATTCCGTGTTGCACATCACACATGAAAGGAGCCTTGATTTCCTTGATGGCACTCCAGAGAAACGCCAAGAACACTGTTTCAAGGCTAGAGGGATCCTGAGGTCACTGTAGCAACATGAAAGACCTCCGTGGACCAAAAATCAACTCGAGATGAGAGGTTAGTCCCTGGCTTCGACTCCAGAGGAATACCACCTTACCACAAGCACCTCAAGAGGAGGCTTCTCTTAGCTCTAGGTATGTGAGAGGGACCCTGAGTTTGCGGCCTCAAGTGGAATGGAGACCGCAATGCCCTGACTCGAAATAAGGCTGGATATCCCTGCAGTGACTTGAATGCAGGCTCGTCTTGCATCTCCCAAGACGAAAGGATGTCTGAATCCCCTGTGGAGACCACAGAGAAAGACCTAGTTCCCCACCTCATCGCGACCGGAGGCCTCACATCCTTTGAAAACTCCAGAGGTACGCGGAGATCAGTGCCTCCAAAGGAGACGATGCCTGACTCCTCGTGAAACTTATAGGAGTCCCAGGATTCCTGTGGCACGTGGAAAGGGACCCTTGGTCTCCCGCCTCAGCTGGAGAGGCGTCCCAATTGCCCTGCCAAGCCTCGAGGAGAATCCCGAGTTGTCCCTCGCAACTAGGCAGGAGTCCTGCCGTCGCTGAACTAACACGTGGGTGGAAGGGCCATCCCCGTCGTAACTCGAGAATATACCCCAGGTTCCCGCCGCAACTCGAGAAAAACCATGAGACTTCCCCCTCGCCGCGAGATGAGGCCCGATTCCCCTGCACTGCGTGCAGAGCAATTCTGTGTTGCACATCACACATGAAAGGAGCCTTGATTTCCTTGATGGCACTCCAGAGAAACCCCAAGAACACTGTTTCAAGGTTGACGGATCCTGAGGTCACTGTAGCAACACGAAAGAGCTCCATGGACCAAAAATCAACTCGAGATGAGAGGTTAGTCCCTGGCTTCGACTCCAGAGGAATACCACCTTACCACAAGCACCTCAAGAGGAGGCTTCTCTCAGCTCTAGGTATGTGAGAGGGACCCTGAGTTTGCGGCCTCAAGTGGAATGGACACTGCGATGCCCTGACTCGAAATAGGCCGGATAACCCTGCAGTGTCTTGAATGCAGGCTCGTCTTGCATCTCCCAAGACGAAAGGATGTCTGAATCCCCTGTGGAGACCACAGAGAAAGACCTAGTTCCCCACCTCATCGCGACCGGAGGCCTCACATCCTTTGAAAACTCCAGAGGTACGCGGAGTTCAGTGCCTCCAAAGGAGACGATGCCTGACTCCTCGTGAAACTTGATAGGAGTCCCAGGATTCCTGTGGCACGTGGAAAGGGACACTTGGTCTCCCGCCTCAGCTGGAGAGGCGTCCCAATTGCCCTGCCAAGCCTCGAGGAGAATCCCGAGTTGTCCCTCGCAACTAGGCAGGAGTCCTGACGTCGCTGAAGAAACACGTGTGTGGAAGGGAAATCCCCGTCGTAACTCGAGAATATACCCCAGGTTCCCGCCGCAACTCGAGAAAAACCATGAGACTTCCCCCTCGACACGAGATGAGGCCCGATTCCCCTGCACTGCGTGCAGAGCAATTCCGTGTTGCACATCACACATAAAAGGAGCCTTGATTTCCTTGATGGCACTCCAGAGAAACCCCAAGAACACTGTTTCAAGGCTAGAGGAATCCCGAGGTCTATGTAGCAACACGAAAGAGCTCCGTGGACCAAAAATCAACTTGAGATGAGAGGTTAGTCCCTGGCTTCGACTCCAGAGGAATACCACCTTACCACAAGCACCTCAAGAGGAGGCTTCTCTCAGCTCTATGTATGTGAGAGGGACCCTGAGTTTGGGGCCTCAAGTGTAATGGACACTGCGATGCCCTGACTCGAAATAGGCCGGATAACCCTGCAGTGTCTTGAATGCAGGCTCGTCTTGCATCTCCCAAGACGAAAGGATGTCTGAATCCCCTGTGGAGACCACAGAGAAAGACCTAGTTCCCCACCTCATGGCGACCGGAGGCCTCACATCCTTTGAAAACTCCAGAGGTACGCGGAGTTCAGTGCCTCCAAAGGAGACGATGCCTGACTCCTCGTGAAACTTGATAGGAGTCCCAGGATTCCTGTGGCACGTGGAAAGGGACCCTTGGTCTCCCGCCTCAGCTGGAGAGGCGTCCCAATTGCACTGCCAAGCCTCGAGGAGAATCCCGAGTTGTCCCTCGCAACTAGGCAGGAGTCCTGACGTCGCTGAAGAAACACGTGTGTGGAAGGGAAATCCCCGTCGTAACTCGAGAATATACCCCAGGTTCCCGCCGCAACTCGAGAAGAACCATGAGACTTCCCCCTCGACACGAGATGAGGCCCGATTCCCCTGCACTGCGTGCAGAGCAATTCCGTGTTTCACATCACACATAAAAGGAGCCTTGATTTCCTTGATGGCACTCCAGAGAAACCCCAAGAACACTGTTTCAAGGCTAGAGGAATCCCGAGGTCACTGTAGCAACACGAAAGAGCTCCGTGGACAAAAAATCAACTCGAGATGAGAGGTTAGTCCCTGGCTTCGACTCCAGAGGAATATCACCTTACCACAAGCACCTCAAGAGGAGGCTTCTCTCAGCTCTATGTATGTGAGAGGGACCCTGAGTTTGGGGCCTCAAGTGTAATGGACACCGCGATGCCCTGACGCGAAATAAGGCCAGATATCCCTGCAGTGACTTGAATGCAGGCTCGTCTTGCATATCCCAAGACGAAACGATGTCTGAATCCCCTGTGGAGACCACAGAGAAAGACCTAGTTCCCCACCTCATGGCGACCGGAGGCCTCACATCCTTTGAAAACTCCAGAGGTACGCGGAGATCAGTGCCTCCAAAGGAGACGATGCCTGACTCCTCGTGAAACTTGATAGGAGTCCCAGGATTCCTGTGACACGTGGAAAGGGACCCTTGGTCTTCCGCCTCAGCTGGAGAGGCGTCCCAATTGCCCTGCCAAGCCTCGAGGAGAATCCCGAGTTGTCCCTCGCAACTAGGCAGGAGTCCTGACGTCGCTGAAGAAACACGTGGGTGGAAGGGCCATCCCCGTCGTAACTCGAGAATATACCCCAGGTTCCCGCCGCAACTCGAGAAAAACCATGAGACTTCCCCCTCGCCGCGATATGAGGCCCGATTCCCCTGCACTGCGTGCAGAGCAATTCCGTGTTTCACATCACACATAAAAGGAGCCTTGATTTCCTTGATGGCACTCCAGAGAAACCCCAAGAACACTTTTTCAAGGCTAGAGGGATCCTGAGGTAACTGTAGCAACACGAAAGAGCTCCGTGGACCAAAAATCAACTCGAGATGAGAGGTTAGTCCGTGGCTTCGACTCCAGAGGAATACCACCTTACCACAAGCACCTCAAGAGGAGGCTTCTCTCAGCTCTAGCTATGTGAGAGGGACCCTGAGTTTGGGGCCTCAAGTGGAATGGGCACCGCGATGCCCTGGCTCGAAATAAGGCCGGATATCCCTGCAGTGACTTGAATGCAGGCTCGTCTTGCATCTCCCAAGACGAAAGGATGTCTGAATCCCCTGTGGAGACCACAGAGAAAGACCTAGTTCCCCACCTCATCGCGACCGGAGTCCTCACATCCCTTGAAAACTTCAGAGGTACGCGGAGATCAGTGCCTCCAAAGGAGACGATGCCTGACTCCTTGTGAAACTTGATAGGAGTCCCAGGATTCCTGTGGCACGTGGAAAGGGACCCTTGGTCTCCCACCTCAGCTGGAAAGGCGTCCCAATTGCCCTGCCAAGCCTCGAGGAGAATCCCGAGTTGTCCCTCGCAACTAGGCAGGAGTCCTGACGTTGCTGAACAAACACGTGTGTGGAAGGGCCATCCCCTCGTAACTCGAGAATATTCCCCAGGTTCCCGCCGCAACTCGAGAAAAACCATGAGACTGCCCCCTCACCGCGAGATGAGGCCCGATTCCCCTGCACTGCGTGCAGAGCAATTCCGTGTTGCACATCACACATGAAAGGAGCCTTGATTTCCTTGATGGCACTCCAGAGAAACCCCAAGAACACTGTTTCAAAGCTACAGGGATCCTGAGGTCACTGTAGCAACACGAAAGAGCTCCGTGGACCAAAAATCAACTCGAGATGAGAGGTTAGTCCCTGGCTTCGACTCCAGAGAAATACCACCTTACCACAAGCACCACAAGAGGAGGCTTCTCTCAGCTCTAGCTATGTGAGAGGGACCCTGAGTTTGCGGCCTCAAGTGGAATGTATACCGCGATGCCGTGACTCGAAATAAGGCCGGATATCCCTGCAGTGACTTGAATGCAGGCTCGTCTTGCATCTCCCAAGATGAAAGGAGGTGTGAATCCCCTGTGGAGACCACAGAGAAAGAACTAGTTCCCCACCTCATGGCGACCGGAGGCCTCACATCCTTTGAAAATTCCAGAGGTACGCGGAGATCAGTGCCTCCAAAGGAGACGATGCCTGACTCCTCGTGAAATTTGATAGGAGTCCCAGGATTCCTGTGGCACGTGGAAAGGGACACTTTGTCTCCCGCCTCAGCTGGAGAGGCGTCCCAATTGCCCTGCCAAGCCTCGAGGAGAATCCCGAGTTGTCCCTCGCAACTAGGCAGGAGTCCTGACGTCGCTGAACAAACACGTGGGTGGAAGGGCCATCCCCGTCGTAACTCGAGAATATACCCCAGGTTCCCGCCGCAACTCGAGAAGAACCATGAGACTTCCCCCTCGACACGAGATGAGGCCCGATTCCCCTGCACTGCGTGCAGAGCAATTCCGTGTTTCACATCACACATAAAAGGAGCCTTGATTTCCTTGATGGCACTCCAGAGAAACCCCAAGAACACTGTTTCAAGGCTAGAGGAATCCCGAGGTCACTGTAGCAACACGAAAGAGCTCCGTGGACAAAAAATCAACTCGAGATGAGAGGTTAGTCCCTGGCTTCGACTCCAGAGGAATATCACCTTACCACAAGCACCTCAAGAGGAGGCTTCTCTCAGCTCTATGTATGTGAGAGGGACCCTGAGTTTGGGGCCTCAAGTGTAATGGACACCGCGATGCCCTGACGCGAAATAAGGCCAGATATCCCTGCAGTGACTTGAATGCAGGCTTGTCTTGCATATCCCAAGACGAAACGATGTCTGAATCCCCTGTGGAGACCACAGAGAAAGACCAAGTTCCCCACCTCATCGCGACCGGAGTCCTCACATCCCTTGAAAACTTCAGAGGTACGCGGAGATCAGTGCCTCCAAAGGAGACGATGCCTGACTCCTCGTGAAACTTGATAGGAGTCCCAGGATTCCTGTGGCACGTGGAAAGGGACCCTTGGTCTCCCGCCTCAGCTGGAGAGGCGTCCCAATTGCCCTGCCAAGCCTCGAGGAGAATCGCGAGTTGTCCCTCGCAACTAGGCAGGAGTCCTGACGTCGCTGAACAAACACGTGGGTGGAAGGGCCATCCCATCGTAACTCGAGAATATTCCCCAGGTTCCCGCCGCAACTCGAGAAAAACCATGAGACTGCCCCCTCACCGCGAGATGAGGCCCGATTCCCCTGCACTGCGTGCAGAGCAATTCCGTGTTGCACATCACACATGAAAGGAGCCTTGATTTCCTTGATGGCACTCCAGAGAAACCCCAAGAACACTGTTTCAAGGCTAGAGGGATCCTGAGGTCACTGTAGCAACACGAAAGAGCTCCGTGGACCAAAAATCAACTCGAGATGAGAGGTTAGTCCCTGGCTTCGACTCCAGAGGAATACCACCTTACCACAAGCACCTCAAGAGGAGGCTTCTCTCAGCTCTAGGTATGTGAGAGGGACCCTGAATTTGCGGCCTCCAGTGCAATGGACACCGCGATGCCCTGACTCGAAATAAGGCCGGATATCCCTGCAGTGACTTGAATGCAGGCTCGTCTTGCATCTCCCAAGACGAAAGGATGTCTGAATCCCATGTGGAGACCACAGAGAAAGACCTAGTTCCCCACCTCATCGTGACCGGAGGCCTCACATCCTTTGAAAACTCCAGAGGTACGCGGAGATCAGTGCCTCCAAAGGAGACGATGCCTGACTCCTCGTGAAACTTGATTGGATTGCCAGGATTCCTGTGGCACGTGGAAAGGGACCCTTGGTCTCCCGCCTCAGCTGGAGAGGCGTCCCAATTGCCCTGCCAAGCCTCGAGGAGAATCCCGAGTTGTCCCTCGCAATTAGGCAGGAGTCCTGACGTCACTGAACAAACACGTGTGTGGAAGGGCCATCCCCGTCGTAACTCGAGAATATTCCCCAGGTTCCCGCCGCAACTCGAGAAAAACCATGAGACTTCCCCCTCGCCGCGAGATGAGGCCCGATTCCCCTGCACTGCATGCAGAGCAATTCCGTGTTGCACATCAGACAAGAAAGGAGCCTTGATTTCCTTGATGGCACTCCAGAGAAACCCCAAGAACACTGTTTCAAGGCTAGAGGGATCCTGAGGTCACTGTAGCAACATGAAAGAGCTCCGTGGACCAAAAATCAACTCGAGATGAGAGGTTAGTCCCTGGCTTCAACTCCAGAGGAATACCACCTTACCACAAGCACCTCAAGAGGAGGCTTCTCTCAGCTCTAGGTATGTGAGAGGGACCCTGAGTTTGCGGCCTCAAGTGGAATGGAAACCGCGATGCCCTGACTCGAAATAAGGCCGGATATCCCTGCACTGACTTGAATGCAGGCTCGTCTTGCATCTCCCAAGACGAAAGGATGTCTGAATCCCCTGTGGAGACCACAGAGAAAGACCTAGTTCCCCACCTCATGGCGACCGGAGGCCTCACATCCTTTGAAAACTCCAGAGGTACGCGGAGATCAGTGTCTCCAAAGGAGACGATGCCTGACTCCTCGTGAAACTTGATAGGAGTCCCAGGATTCCTGTGGCACGTGGAAAGGGACCCTTGGTCTCCTCCTCAGCTGGAGAGGCGTCCCAATTGCCCTGCCAAGCCTCGAGGAGAACCCCGAGTTGTCCCTCGCAACAAGGCAGGAGTCCTGACGTCGCTGAACAAACACGTGTGTGGAAGGGCCATCCCCGTCGTAACTCGAGAATATACCCCAGGTTCCCGGCGCAACTCGAGAAGAACCATGAGACTTCCCCCTCGCGGCGAGGTGAGGCACGATTCCCCTGCACTGCGTGCAGAGCAATTCCGTGTTGCACATCACACATGAAAGGAGCCTTGATTTCCTTGTCGGCACTCCAACGAAACCCCAAGAACACTGTTTCAATGCTAGAGGAATCCTGAGGTCACTGTAGCAACACGAAAGAGCTCCGTGGAACAAAAATCAACTCAAGATGAGAGCTTAGTCCCTGGCTTCGACTCCAGAGGAATACCACCTTACCACAAGCACCTCAAGAGGAGGCTTCTCTCAGCTCTAGGTATGTGAGAGGACCCTGAGTTTGCGGCCTCAAGTGGAATGGACACCGCGATGCCCTGACGCGAAATAAGGCCGGATATCCCTGCAGTGACTTGAATGCAGGCTCGTCTTGCATCTCCCAAGACGAAAGGATGTCTGAATCCCCTGTGGAGACCTCAGAGAAAGACCTAGTTCCCCACTTCATCGCGACCGGAGGACTCACATCCCTTGAAAACTCCAGAGGTACACGGAGATCAGTGCCTCCAAAGGAGACGATGCCTAACTCCTCGTGAAACTTGATTGGAGTCCCAGGATTACTGTGGCACGTGGAAAGGGACCCTTGGTCTCCCGCCTCAGCTGGAGAGGCGTCCCAATTGCCCTGCCAAGCCTCGAGGAGAATCCCGAGTTGTCCCTCGCAACTAGGCAGGAGTCTGACGTTGCTGAACAAACACGTGGGTGGAAGGGCCATCCCCATCGTAACTCGAGAATATACCCCAGGTTCCCGCCGCAACTCGAGAAAAACCATGAGACTTCTCCCTCGCCGCGAGATGAGGCCCGATTCCCATGCACTGCGTGCAGAGCAATTCCGTCTTGCACATCACACATGAAAGGAGCCTTGATTTCCTTGATGGCACTCCAGAGAAACCCCAAGAACACTGTTTCAAGGCTAGAGGGATCCTGAGGTCACTGTAGCAACACGAAAGAGCTCCGTGGACCAAAAATCAACTCGAGATGAGAGGTTAGTCCCTGGCTTCGACTCCAGAGGAATACCACCTTACCACAAGCACCTCAAGAGGAGGCTTCTCCCAGCTCTAGGTATGTGAGAGGGACCCTGAGTTTGCGGCCTCAAGTGGAATGGACACCACGATGCCCTGGCTTGAAATACGGCCGGATATCCCTGCAGTGACTTGAATGCAGGCTCGTCTTGCATCTCTCAAGACGAAAGGATGTCTGAATCCCCTGTGGAGACCACAGAGAAAGACCTAGTTCCCCAGCTCATCGCGACCGAAGGCCTCACAACCCTTGTAAACTCCAGAGGTACGCGGAGATCAGTGCCTCCAAAGGAGACGATGCCTGACTCCTTGTGAAACTTGATAGGAGTCCCAAGATTGCTGTGGCACGTGGAAAGGGACCCTTGGTCTCCCGCCTCAGCTGGAGAGGCGTGCCAATTGCCCTGCCAAGCCTCGAGGAGAATCCCGAGTTGTCCCTCGCAACTAGGCAGGAATCCTGATATCGCTGAAGAAACACGTGTGTGGAAGGGCCATCCCCGTCGTAACTCAAGAATATACCCCAGGTTCCTGCCGCAAGTCGAGAAAAACCATGAGACATCCCCCTCGCCGCGAGATGAGGCCCGATTCCCCTGCACTGCGTGCAGAGCAATTCCGTGTTGCACATCACACATGAAAGGAGCCTTGATTTCCTTGGTGGCACTCCAGAGAAACCCCAAGAACACTGTTTCAAGGCTAGAGGGATCCTGAGGTCACTCCAGCAACACGAAAGAGCTCCATGGACCACAAATCAACTCGAGATGAGAGGTTAGTCCCTGGCTTCGACTCCAGAGGAATACCACCTTACCACAAGCACCTCAAGAGGAGGCTTCTCTCAGCTCTAGCTATGTGCTGAGTTTGCGGCCTCAGGTGGAATGGACACCGCGATGCCCTGACTCGAAATAAGGCCGGATATCCCTGCAGTGACTTGAATGCAGGCTCGTCTTGCATCTCCCAAGACGAAAGGATGTCTGAATCCCCTGTGGAGACCACAGAGAAAGACCTAGTTCCCCACCTCATCGCGACCGGAGGCCTCACATCCTTTGAAAACTCCAGAGGTACGCGGAGATCAGTGCCTCCAAAGGAGACGATGCCTGACTCCTCGTGAAACTTAATAGGATTGCCAGGATTCCTGTGGCACCTGGAAAGGGCCCCTTGGTCTCCCACCTCAGCTGGAGAGGCGTCCCAATTGCCCTGCCAAACCTCGAGGAGAATCCCGAGTTGTCCCTCGCAACTAGGCAGGAGTCCTGACGTCGCTGAACAAACACTTGTGTGGAAGGGCCATCCCCGTCGTAACTCGAGAATATTCCCCAGGTTCCCGCCGCAACTCGAGAAAAACCATGAGACTTCCCCCTCGCCGCGAGATGAGGCCCGATTCCCCTGCACTGCGTGCAGAGCAATTCCGTGTTGCACATCACACATGAAAGGAGCCTTGATTTCCTTGATGGCACTCCAGAGAAACCCCAAGAACACTGTTTCAAGGCTAGAGGGATCCTGAGGTCACTGTAGCAACACGAAAGAGCTCCGTGGACCAAAAATCAACTCGAGATGAGAGGTTAGTCCCTGGCTTCGACTCCAGAGGAATACCACCTTACCACAAGCACCTCAAGAGGAGGCTTCTCTCAGCTCTAGCTATGTGAGAGGGACCCTGAGTTTGCAGCCTCAAGTGGATTGGACACCGCGATGCCCTGACTCGAAATAAGGCCGAATATCCCTGCAGTGACTTGAATGCAGGCTCGTCTTGCATCTCCCAAGACGAAAGGATGTCTGAATCCCCTGTGGAGACCACAGAGAAAGACCTAGTTCCCCACCTCATCGCAACCGGAGGCCTCACATCCCTTGAAAACTCCAGAGGTACGCGGAGATCAGTGCCTCCAAAGGAGACGATGCCTGACTCCTCGTGAAACTTGATAGGAGTCCCAGGATTCCTGTGGCACGTGGAAAGGGACCCTTGGTCTCCCGCCTTAGCTAGAGAGGCGTCCCAATTGCCCTGCCAAGCCTCGAGGAGAATCCCGAGTTGTCCCTCGCAACTAGGCAGGAGTCCTGACGTCGCTGAACAAAAACGTGGGTGGAAGGGCCATCCCCTCGTAACTCGAGAATATTCCCCAGGTTCCCGCCGCAACTCGAGAAAAACCATGAGACTGCCCCCTCACCGCGAGATGAGGCCCCATTCCCCTGCACTGCGTGCAGAGCAATTCCGTCTTGCACATCACACATGAAAGGAGCCTTGATTTCCTTGATGGCACTCCAGAGAAACCCCAAGAACACTGTTTCAAGGCTAGAGGGATCCTGAGGTCACTGTAGCAACACGAAAGAGCTCCGTGGACCAAAAATCAACTCGAGATGAGAGGTTAGTCCCTGGCTTCGACTCCAGAGGAATACCACCTTACCACAAGCACCTCAAGAGGAGGCTTCTCCCAGCTCTAGGTATGTGAGAGGGACCCTGAGTTTGCGGCCTCAAGTGGAATGGACACCACGATGCCCTGGCTTGAAATACGGCCGGATATCCCTGCAGTGACTTGAATGCAGGCTCGTCTTGCATCTCTCAAGACGAAAGGATGTCTGAATCCCCTGTGGAGACCACAGAGAAAGACCTAGTTCCCCACCTCATCGCGACCGAAGGCCTCACAACCCTTGTAAACTCCAGAGGTACGCGGAGATCAGTGCCTCCAAAGGAGACGATGCCTGACTCCTTGTGAAACTTGATAGGAGTCCCAAGATTGCTGTGGCACGTGGAAAGGGACCCTTGGTCTCCCGCCTCAGCTGGAGAGGCGTGCCAATTGCCCTGCCAAGCCTCGAGGAGAATCCCGAGTTGTCCCTCGCAACTAGGCAGGAATCCTGACATCGCTGAAGAAACACGTGTGTGGAAGGGCCATCCCCGTCGTAACTCGAGAATATACCCCAGGTTCCTGCCGCAAGTCGAGAAAAACCATGAGACATCCCCCTCGCCGCGAGATGAGGCCCGATTCCCCTGCACTGCGTGCAGAGCAATTCCGTGTTGCACATCACACATGAAAGGAGCCTTGATTTCCTTGGTGGCACTCCAGAGAAACCCCAAGAACACTGTTTCAAGGCTAGAGGGATCCTGAGGTCACTCCAGCAACACGAAAGAGCTCCATGGACCACAAATCAACTCGAGATGAGAGGTTAGTCCCTGGCTTCGACTCCAGAGGAATACCACCTTACCACAAGCACCTCAAGAGGAGGCTTCTCTCAGCTCTAGCTATGTGCTGAGTTTGCGGCCTCAGGTGGAATGGACACCGCGATGCCCTGACTCGAAATAAGGCCGGATATCCCTGCAGTGACTTGAATGCAGGCTCGTCTTGCATCTCCCAAGACGAAAGGATGTCTGAATCCCCTGTGGAGACCACAGAGAAAGACCTAGTTCCCCACCTCATCGCGACCGGAGGCCTCACATCCTTTGAAAACTCCAGAGGTACGCGGAGATCAGTGCCTCCAAAGGAGACGATGCCTGACTCCTCTTGAAACTTAATAGGATTGCCAGGATTCCTGTGGCACCTGGAAAGGGACCCTTGGTCTCCCACCTCAGCTGGAGAGGCGTCCCAATTGCCCTGCCAAGCCTCGAGGAGAATTCCGAGTTGTCCCTCGCAACTAGGCAGGAGTCCTGACGTCGCTGAACAAACACTTGTGTGGAAGGGCCATCCCCGTCGTAACTCGAGAATATTCCCCAGGTTCCCGCCGCAACTCGAGAAAAACCATGAGACTTCCCCCTCGCCGCGAGATGAGGCCCGATTCCCCTGCACTGCGTGCAGAGCAATTCCGTGTTGCACATCACACATGAAAGGAGCCTTGATTTCCTTGATGGCACTCCAGAGAAACCCCAAGAACACTGTTTCAAGGCTAGAGGGATCCTGAGGTCACTGTAGCAACACGAAAGAGCTCCGTGGACCAAAAATCAACTCGAGATGAGAGGTTAGTCCCTGGCTTCGACTCCAGAGGAATACCACCTTACCACAAGCACCTCAAGAGGAGGCTTCTCTCAGCTCTAGCTATGTGAGAGGGACCCTGAGTTTGCGGCCTCAAGTGGAATGGACACCGCGATGCCCTGACTCGAAATAAGGCCGAATATCCCTGCAGTGACTTGAATGCAGGCTCGTCTTGCATCTCCCAAGACGAAAGGATGTCTGAATTCCCTGTGGAGACCACAGAGAAAGACCTAGTTCCCCAGCTCATCGCGACCGGAGGCCTCACATCCCTTGAAAACTCCAGAGGTACGCGGAGATCAGTGCCTCCAAAAGGAGACGATGCCTGACTCCTCGTGAAACTTGATAGGAGTCCCAGGATTCCTGTGGCACGTGGAAAGGGACCCTTGGTCTCCCGCCTCAGCTGGAGAGGCGTCCCAATTGCCCTGCCAAGCCTCGAGGAGAATCCCGAGTTGTCCCTCGCAACTAGGCAGGAGTCCTGACGTCGCTGAACAAACACGTGGGTGGAAGGGCCATCCCCTCGTAACTCGAGAATATTCCCCAGGTTCCCGCCGCATCTCGAGAAAAACCATGAGACTGCCCCCTCACCGCGAGATGAGGCCCGATTCCCCTGCACTGCGTGCAGAGCAATTCCGTGTTGCACATCACACATGAAAGGAGCCTTGATTTCCTTGATGGCACTCCAGAGAAACCCCAAGAACAGTGTTTCAAGGCTAGAGGGATCCTGAGGTCACTGTAGCAACACGAAAGAGCTCCGTGGACCAAAAATCAACTCGAGATGAGAGGTTAGTCCCTGGCTTCGACTCCAGAGGAATACCACCTTACCACAAGCACCTCAAGAGGAGGCTTCTCTCAGCTCTAGGTTTGTGAGAGGGACCCTGAATTTGCGGCCTCCAGTGGAATGGAGACCGCGATGCCCTGACTCGAAATAAGGCCGGATATCCCTGCAGTGACTTGAATGCAGGCTCGTCTTGCATCTCCCAAGACGAAAGGATGTCTGAATCCCATGTGGAGACCACAGAGAAAGACCTAGTTCCCCACCTCATCGCGACCGGAGGCCTCACATCCTTTGAAAACTCCAGAGGTACGCGGAGATCAGTGCCTCCAAAGGAGACGATGCCTGACTCCTCGTGAAACTTGATAGGATTGCCAGGATTCCTGTGGCACGTGGAAAGGGACCCTTGGTCTCCCGCCTCAGCTGGAGAGGCGTCCCAATTGCCCTGCCAAGCCTCGAGGAGAATCCCGAGTTGTCCCTCGCAACTAGGCAGGAGTCCTGACGTCGCTGAACAAACACGTGGGTGGAAGGGCCATCCCCTCGTAACTCGAGAATATTCCCCAGGTTCCCGCCGCATCTCGAGAAAAACCATGAGACTGCCCCCTCGCCGAGAGATGAGGCCCGATTCCCCTGCACTGCGTGCAGAGCAATTCCGTGTTGCACATCACACATGAAAGGAGCCTTGATTTCCTTGATGGCACTCCAGAGAAACCCCAAGAACAGTGTTTCAAGGCTAGAGGGATCCTGAGGTCACTGTAGCAACACGAAAGAGCTCCGTGGACCAAAAATCAACTCGAGATGAGAGGTTAGTCCCTGGCTTCGACTCCAGAGGAATACCACCTTACCACAAGCACCTCAAGAGGAGGCTTCTCTCAGCTCTAGGTTTGTGAGAGGGACCCTGAATTTGCGGCCTCCAGTGGAATGGACACCGCGATGCCCTGACGCGAAATAAGGCCGGATATCCCTGCAGTGACTTGAATGCAGGCTCGTCTTGCATCTCCCAAGAAGAAAGGATGTCTGAATCCCATGTGGAGACCACAGAGAAAGACCTAGTTCCCCACCTCATCGCGACCGGAGGCCTCACATCCTTTGAAAACTCCAGAGGTACGCGGAGATCAGTGCCTCCAAAGGAGACGATGCCTGACTCCTCGTGAAACTTGATAGGAGTCCCAGGATTCCTGTGGCACGTGGAAAGGGACCCTTGGTCTCCTCCTCAGCTGGAGTGGCGTCCCAATTGCCCTGCCAAGCCTCGAGGAGAACCCCGAGTTGTCCCTCGCAACAAGGCAGGAGTCCTGACGTCGCTGAACAAACACGTGTGTGGAAGGGCCATCCCCGTCGTAACTCGAGAATATACCCCAGGTTCCCGGTGCAACTCGAGAAGAACCATGAGACTTCCCCCTCGCGGCGAGGTGAGGCCCGATTCCCCTGCACTGCGTGCAGAGCAATTCCGTGTTGCACATCACACATGAAAGGAGCCTTGATTTCCTTGTCGGCACTCCAACGAAACCCCAAGAACACTGTTTCAATGCTAGAGGAATCCTGAGGTCACTGTAGCAACACGAAAGAGTTCCGTGGAACACAAATCAACTCAAGATGAGAGCTTAGTCCCTGGCTTCGACTCCAGAGGAATACCACCTTACCACAAGCACCTCAAGAGGAGGCTTCTCTCAGCTCTAGGTATGTGAGAGGACCCTGAGTTTGCGGCCTCAAGTGGAATGGACACCGCGATGTCGTGACGCGAAATAAGGCCGGATATCCCTGAAGTGACTTGAATGCAGGCTCGTCTTGCATCTCCCAAGACGAAAGGATGTCTGAATCCCCTGTGGAGACCACAGAGAAAGACCTAGTTCCCCACCTCATCGCGACCGGAGGACTCACATCCCTTGAAAACTCCAGAGGTACACGGAGATCAGTGCCTCCAAAGGAGACGATGCCTGACTCCTCGTGAAACTTGATTGGAGTCCCAGGATTTCTGTGGCACGTGGAAAGGGACCCTTGGTCTCCCGCCTCAGCTGGAGAGGCGTCCCAATTGCCCTGCCAAGCCTCGAGGAGAATCCCGAGTTGTCCCTCGCAACTAGGCAGGTGTCTGACGTTGCTGAACAAACACGTGGGTGGAAGGGCCATTCCCATCGTAACTCGAGAATATACCCCAGGTTCCCGCCGCAACTCGAGAAAAACCATGAGACTTCTCCCTCGCCGCGAGATGAGGCCCGATTCCCATGCACTGCGTGCAGAGCAATTCCGTCTTGCACATCACACATGAAAGGAGCCTTGATTTCCTTGATGGCACTCCAGAGAAACCCCAAGAACACTGTTTCAAGGCTAGAGGGATCCTGAGGTCACTGTAGCAACATGAAAGACCTCCGTGGACCAAAAATCAACTCGAGATGAGAGGTTAGTCCCTGGCTTCGACTCCAGAGGAATACCACCTTACCACAAGCACCTCAAGAGGAGGCTTCTCTCAGCTCTAGGTATGTGAGAGGGACCCTGAGTTTGCGGCCTCAAGTGGAATGGACACCACGATGCCCTGGCTTGAAATACGGCCGGATATCCCTGCAGTGACTTGAATGCAGGCTCGTGTTGCATCTCTCAAGACGAAAGGATGTCTGAATCCCCTGTGGAGACCACAGAGAAAGACCTAGTTCCCCACCTCATCGCGACCGAAGGCCTCACAACCCTTGTAAACTCCAGAGGTACGCGGAGATCAGTGCCTCCAAAGGAGACGATGCCTGACTCCTTGTGAAACTTGATAGGAGTCCCAAGATTGCTGTGGCACGTGGAAAGGGACCCTTGGTCTCCCGCCTCAGCTGGAGAGGCGTGCCAATTGCCCTGCCAAGCCTCGAGGAGAATCCCGAGTTGTCCCTCGCAACTAGGCAGGAATCCTGACATCGCTGAAGAAACACGTGTGTGGAAGGGCCATCCCCGTCGTAACTCGAGAATATACCCCAGGTTCCTGCCGCAAGTCGAGAAAAACCATGAGACATCCCCCTCGCCGCGAGATGAGGCCCGATTCCCCTGCACTGCGTGCAGAGCAATTCCGTGTTGCACATCACACATGAAAGGAGCCTTGATTTCCTTGGTGGCACTCCAGAGAAACCCCAAGAACACTGTTTCAAGGCTAGAGGGATCCTGAGGTCACTCCAGCAACACGAAAGAGCTCCATGGACCACAAATCAACTCGAGATGAGAGGTTAGTCCCTGGCTTCGACTCCAGAGGAATACCACCTTACCACAAGCACCTCAAGAGGAGGCTTCTCTCAGCTCTAGCTATGTGCTGAGTTTGCGGCCTCATGTGGAATGGACACCGCGATGCCCTGACTCGAAATAAGGCCGGATATCCCTGCAGTGACTTGAATGCAGGCTCGTCTTGCATCTCCCAAGACGAAAGGATGTCTGAATCCCCTGTGGAGACCACAGAGAAAGACCTAGTTCCCCACCTCATCGCGACCGGAGGCCTCACATCCTTTGAAAACTCCAGAGGTACGCGGAGATCAGTGCCTCCAAAGGAGACGATGCCTGACTCCTCGTGAAACTTAATAGGATTGCCAGGATTCCTGTGGCACCTGGAAAGGGACCCTTGGTCTCCCACCTCAGCTGGAGAGGCGTCCCAATTGCCCTGCCAAGCCTCGAGGAGAATCCCGAGTTGTCCCTCGCAACTAGGCAGGAGTCCTGACGTCGCTGAACAAAAACGTGGGTGGAAGGGCCATCCCCTCGTAACTCGAGAATATTCCCCAGGTTCCCGCCGCAACTCGAGAAAAACCATGAGACTGCCCCCTCACCGCGAGATGAGGCCCCATTCCCCTGCACTGCGTGCAGAGCAATTCCGTGTTGCACATCACACATGAAAGGAGCCTTGATTTCCTTGATGGCACTCCAGAGAAACCCCAAGAACACTGTTTCAAGGCTAGAGGGATCCTGAGGTCACTGTAGCAACACGAAAGAGCTCCGTGGACCAAAAATCAACTCGAGATGAGAGGTTAGTCCCTGGCTTCGACTCCAGAGGAATACCACCTTACCACAAGCACCTCAAGAGGAGGCTTCTCTCAGCTCTAGCTATGTGAGAGGGACCCTGAGTTTGCGGCCTCAAGTGGAATGGACACCGCGATGCCCTGACTCGAAATAAGGCCGAATATCCCTGCAGTGACTTGAATGCAGGCTCGTCTTGCATCTCCCAAGACGAAAGGATGTCTGAATTCCCTGTGGAGACCACAGAGAAAGACCTAGTTCCCCAGCTCATCGCGACCGGAGGCCTCACATCCCTTGAAAACTCCAGAGGTACGCGGAGATCAGTGCCTCCAAAAGGAGACCATGCCTGACTCCTCGTGAAACTTGATAGGAGTCCCAGGATTCCTGTGGCACGTGGAAAGGGACCCTTGGTCTCCCGCCTCAGCTGGAGAGGCGTCCCAATTGCCCTGCCAAGCCTCGAGGAGAATCCCGAGTTGTCCCTCGCAACTAGGCAGGAGTCCTGACGTCGCTGAACAAACACGTGGGTGGAAGGGCCATCCCCTCGTAACTCGAGAATATTCCCCAGGTTCCCGCCGCATCTCGAGAAAAACCATGAGACTGCCCCCTCACCGCGAGATGAGGCCCGATTCCCCTGCACTGCGTGCAGAGCAATTCCGTGTTGCACATCACACATGAAAGGAGCCTTGATTTCCTTGATGGCACTCCAGAGAAACCCCAAGAACAGTGTTTCAAGGCTAGAGGGATCCTGAGGTCACTGTAGCAACACGAAAGAGCTCCGTGGACCAAAAATCAACTCGAGATGAGAGGTTAGTCCCTGGCTTCGACTCCAGAGGAATACCACCTTACCACAAGCACCTCAAGAGGAGGCTTCTCTCAGCTCTAGGTTTGTGAGAGGGACCCTGAATTTGCGGCCTCCAGTGGAATGGACACCGCGATGCCCTGACTCGAAATAAGGCCGGATATCCCTGCAGTGACTTGAATGCAGGCTCGTCTTGCATCTCCCAAGACGAAAGGATGTCTGAATCCCATGTGGAGACCACAGAGAAAGACCTAGTTCCCCACCTCATCGCGACCGGAGGCCTCACATCCTTTGAAAACTCCAGAGGTACGCGGAGATCAGTGCCTCCAAAGGAGACGATGCCTGACTCCTCGTGAAACTTGATAGGATTGCCAGGATTCCTGTGGCACGTGGAAAGGGACCCTTGGTCTCCCGCCTCAGCTGGAGAGGCGTCCCAATTGCCCTGCCAAGCCTCGAGGAGAATCCCGAGTTGTCCCTCGCAACTAGGCAGGAGTCCTGACGTCGCTGAACAAACACGTGGGTGGAAGGGCCATCCCCTCGTAACTCGAGAATATTCCCCAGGTTCCCGCCGCATCTCGAGAAAAACCATGAGACTGCCCCCTCGCCGAGAGATGAGGCCCGATTCCCCTGCACTGCGTGCAGAGCAATTCCGTGTTGCACATCACACATGAAAGGAGCCTTGATTTCCTTGATGGCACTCCAGAGAAACCCCAAGAACAGTGTTTCAAGGCTAGAGGGATCCTGAGGTCACTGTAGCAACACGAAAGAGCTCCGTGGACCAAAAATCAACTCGAGATGAGAGGTTAGTCCCTGGCTTCGACTCCAGAGGAATACCACCTTACCACAAGCACCTCAAGAGGAGGTTTCTCTCAGCTCTAGGTTTGTGAGAGGGACCCTGAATTTGCGGCCTCCAGTGGAATGGACACCGCGATGCCCTGACTCGAAATAAGGCCGGATATCCCTGCAGTGACTTGAATGCAGGCTCGTCTTGCATCTCCCAAGAAGAAAGGATGTCTGAATCCCATGTGGAGACCACAGAGAAAGACCTAGTTCCCCACCTCATCGCGACCGGAGGCCTCACATCCTTTGAAAACTCCAGAGGTACGCGGAGATCAGTGCCTCCAAAGGAGACGATGCCTGACTCCTCGTGAAACTTGATAGGATTGCCAGGATTCCTGTGGCACGTGGAAAGGGACCCTTGGTCTCCCGCCTCAGCTGGAGAGGCGACCCAATTGCCCTGCCAAGCCTCGAGGAGAATCCCGAGTTGTCCCTCGCAACTAGGCAGGAGTCCTGACGTCGCTGAACAAACACGTGGGTGGAAGGGCCATCCCCGTCGTAACTCGAGAATATACCCCAGGTTCCCGCCGCAACTCGAGAAAAACCATGAGACTTCCCCCTCGACCCGAGATGAGTCCCGATTCCCCTGCACTGCGTGCAGAGCAATTCCGTGTTGCACATCACACATGAAAGGAGCCTTGATTTCCTTGATGGCACTCCAGAGAAACCCCAAGAACACTGTTTCAAGGCTAGAGGGATCCTGAGGTCACTGTAGCAACACGAAAGAGCTCCGTGAACCAAAAATCAACTCGAGATGAGAGGTTACTCCCTGGCTTCGACTCCAGAGGAATACCACCTTACCACAAGCACCTCAAGAGGAGGCTTCTCTCAGCTCTAGCTATGTGAGAGGGACCCTGAGTTTGCGGCCTCAAGTGGAATGGACACCGCGATGCCCTGACTCGAAATAAGGCCAGATATCCCTGTAGTGAATTGAATGCAGGCTCGTCTTGCATCTCCCAAGACGAAAGGATGTCTGAATCCCCTGTGGAGACCACAGAGAAAGACCTAGTTCCCCACCTCATCGCGACCGGAGGCCTCACATCCTTTGAAAACTTCAGAGGTACGCGGAGATCAGTGCCTCCAAAGGAGACGATGCCTGACTCCTCGTGAAACTTGATAGGAGTCCCAGGATTCCTGTGCACGTGGAAAGGGGCCCTTGGTCTCCCGCCTCAGCTGGAGAGCGTCCCAATTGCCCTGCCAAACCTCGAGGAGAATCCCGAGTTGTCCCTCGCAACTAGGCAGGAGTCCTGCCGTTGCTGTACCAACACGTGGTTGGAAGGGCCATCCCCGTCGTAACTCGAGAATATACCCCAGTTTCCCGCCGCAACTCAAGAAAAACCATGAGAATTCCCCCTCACCGCCATATGAGGCCCGATTCCCCTGCACTGCGTGCAGAGCAATTCGGTGTTGCACATCACACATGAAAGGAGCCTTGATTTCCTTGATGGCACTCCAGAGAATCCCCAAGAACACTGTTTCAAGGCTGGAGGGATCCTGAGGTCACCATAGCAACAGGAATGAGCTCCGAGGACCAACAATCAACTCGAGATGAGAGGTTAGTCCCTGGCTTCGACTCCAGAGGAATACCACCTTACCACAAGCACCTCAAGAGGAGGCTTCTCTCAGCTCTAGCTATGTGCTGAGTTTGCGGCCTCAAGTGGAATGGACACCGCGATGCCCTGACTCGAAATAATGCCGGATATCCCTGCAGTGACTTGAATGCAGGCTCGTCTTGCATCTCCCAAGACGAAAGGATGTCTGAATCCCATGTGGAGACCACAGAGAAAGACCTAGTTCCCCACCTCATCGCGACCGGAGGCCTCACATCCTTTGAAAACTCCAGAGGTACGCGGAGATCAGTGCCTCCAAAGGAGACGATGCCTGACTCCTCGTGAAATTTGATAGGAGTCCCAGGATTCCTGTGGCACCTGGAAAGGGACCCTTGGTCTCCCGCCTCAGCTGGAGAGGCGTCCCAATTGCCCTGCCAAGCCTCGAGGAGAATCCCGAGTTGTCCCTCGCACCTAGGCAGGAGTCCTGACGTCACTGAACAAACACGTGGGTGGAAGGGCCATCCCCGTCGTAACTCGAGAATATTCCCCAGGTTCCCGCCGCAACTCGAGAAAAACCATGAGACTTCCCACTCGTCGCGAGATGAGGCCCGATTCCCCTGCACTGCGTGCAGAGCAATTCCGTGTTGCACATCACACATGAAAGGAGCCTTGATTTCCTTGATGGCACTCCAGAGAAACCCCAAGAACACTGTTTCAAGGCTACAGGGATCCTGAGGTCACTGTAGCAACATGAAAGTGCTCCGTGGACCAAAAATCAACTCGAGATGAGAGGTTAGTCCCTGGCTTCGACTCCAGAGGAATACCACCTTACCACAAGCACCTCAAGAGGAGGCTTCTCTCAGCTCTAGCTATGTGAGAGGGACCCTGAGTTTGCGGCCTCAAGTGGAATGGACACCGCGATGCCCTGACTCGAAATAAGGCCGGATATCCCTGCAGTGACTTGAATGCAGGCTTGTCTTGCATCTCCAAAGATGAAAGGATGTCTGAATCCCCTGTGGAGACCACAGAGAAAGAACTAGTTCCCCACCTCATTGCGACCGGAGGCCTCACATCCTTTGAAAACTCCAGAGGTACGCGGAGATCAGTGCCTTCAAAGGAGACGATGACTGACTCCTCGTGAAACTTGATAGGAGTCCCAGGATTCCTGTGGCACGTGGAAAGGGACCCTTGTTCTCCCGCCTCAGCTCGAGAGGCGTCGCAATTGCCCTGCCAAGCCTCGAGGAGAATCCCGAGTTGTCCCTCGCAACTAGGCAGGAGTCCTGACGTCGCTGAAGAAACACGTGTGTGGAAGGGCCATCCCCGTCGTAACTCGAGAATATACCGCAGGTTCCCGCCGCAACTCGAGAAAAACCATGAGACTTCCCCCTCGCCGCGAGATGAGGCCCGATTCCCCTGCACTGCATGCAGAGCAATTCCGTGTTGCACATCACACATGAAAGGAGCCTTGATTTCTTTGATGGCACTCCAGAGAAACCCCAAGAACACTGTTTCAAGCCGAGAGGGATCCTGAGGTCACTGTAGCAACACGAAAGAGCTCCGTGGACCAAAAATCAACTCGAGATGAGAGGTTAGTCCGTGGCTTCAACTCCAGAGGAATACCACCTTACCACAAGCACCTCAAGAGGAGGCTTCTCTCAGCTCTAGGTATGTGAGAGGGACCCTGAGTTCGCGGCCTCCAGTGGAATGGACACAGCGATGTTCTGGCTCGAAATAAGGCCGCATATCCCTGCAGTGACTTGAATGCAGGCTCGTCTTGCATCTCCCAAGACGAAAGGATGTCTGAATCACCTGTGTAGACCACAGAGAAAGACCTAGTTCCCCACCTCATCGCGACCGGAGGCCTCACATCCTTTGAAAACTCCAGAGGTACGCGGAGATCAGTGCCTCCAAAGGAGACGATGCCTGACTCCTGGTGAAACTTGATAGGAGTCCCAGGATTCCTGTGGCACATGGAAAGGGACACTTGGTCTCCCGCCTCAGCTGGAGTGGCGTCCCAATTGCCCTGCCAAGCCTCGAGGAGAATCCCGAGTTGTCCCTCGCAACTAGGCAGGAGTCCTGACGTCGCTGAACAAACACGTGGGTGGAAGGGCCATCCCCGTCGTAACTCGAGAATATACCCCAGGTTCACGGCGCAACTCGAGAAGAACCATGAGACTTCCCCCTCGCCGCGAGATGAGGCCCGATTCCCCTGCACTGCGTGCAGAGCAATTCCGTGTTGCACATCACACATGAAAGGAGCCTTGATTTCCTTGATGGCACTCCAGAGAAACCCCATGAACACTGTTTCAAGGCTAGAGGGATCCTGAGGTCACTGTAGCAACAAGAAAGAGCTTCGTGGACCATAAATCAACTCGATATGAGAAGTTAGTCCCTGGCTTCGACTCCAGAGGAATACCACCTTGCACAAGCACCTCAAGAGGAGGCTTCTCTCAGCTCTAGGTATGTGAGAGGGACCCTGAGTTTGCGGCCTCAAATGGAATGGACAACGCGATGCCCTGACGCGAAATAATGCCGGATATCCCTGCAGTGACTTGAATGCAGGCTTGTCTTGCATCTTCCAAGACGAAAGGATATCTGAATCCCCTGTGGAGACCACAGAGAAAGACCTAGTTCCCCACCTCATCGCGACCGGAGGCCTCACATCCTTTGAAAACTCCAGATGTACGCGGAGATCAGTGCTTCCAAAGGAGACGATGCCTGCCTACTCGTGAAACTTGATAGGAGTCCCAGGATTCCTGTGGCACGTGGAAAGGGACCCTTGGTCTCCCGCCTCAGCTGGAGAGGCGTCCCAATTGCCCTGCCAAGCCTCGAGGAGAATCCCGAGATGTCCCTCGCAACTAGGCAGGAGTCCTGACATCACTGAACAAACACGTGGGTGGAAGGGCCATCCCCGTCGTAACTCGAGAATATACCCCAGGTTCCCGACGCAACTCGAGAAAAACCATGAGACTTCCCCCTCGCCGCGAGATGAGGCACGATTCCCCTGCACTGCGTGCAGAGCAATTCCGTGTTGCACATCACACATGAAAGGACCCTTGATTTCCTTGATGGCACTCCAGAGAAACCCCAAGAACACTGTTTCAAGGCTAGAGGGATCCTGAGGTCACTGTAGCAAAACGAAAGTGCTCCGTGGACCAAAAATCAACTCGAGATGAGAGGTTAGTCCCTGGCTTCGACTCCAGAGGAATACCACCTTACCACAAGCACCTCAAGAGGAGGCTTCTCTCAGCTCTAGGTATGTGAGAGGACCCTGAGTTTGCGGCCTCAAGTGGAATGGACACCGCGATGCCCTGACGCGAAATAAGGCCGGATATCCCTGCAGTGACTTGAATGCAGGCTCGTCTTGCATCTCCCAAGACGAAAGGATGTCTGAATCCCCTGTGGAGACCACAGAGAAAGACCTAGTTCCCCACCTCATCGCGACCGGAGGACTCACATCCCTTGAAAACTCCAGAGGTACACGGAGATCAGTGCCTCCAAAGGAGACGATGCCTGACTCCTCGTGAAACTTGATTGGAGTCCCAGGATTCCTGTGGCACGTGGAAAGGGACCCTTGGTCTCCCGCCTCAGCTGGAGAGGCGTCCCAATTGCCCTGCCAAGCCTCGAGGAGAATCCCGAGTTGTCCCTCGCAACTAGGCAGGAGTCTGACGTTGCTGAACAAACACGTGGGTGGAAGGGCCATCCCCGTCGTAACTCGAGAATATACCCCAGGTTCCCGCCGCAACTCGAGAAAAACCATGAGACTTCCCCCTCGCCGCGAGATGAGGCCCGATTCCCCTGCACTGCGTGCAGAGCAATTCCGTCTTGCACATCACACATGAAAGGAGCCTTGATTTCCTTGATGGCACTCCAGAGAAACCCCAAGAACACTGTTTCAAGGCTAGAGGGATCCTGAGGTCACTGTAGCAACACGAAAGAGCTCCGTGGACCAAAAATCAACTCGAGATGAGAGGTTAGTCCCTGGCTTCGACTCCAGAGGAATACCACCTTACCACAAGCACCTCAAGAGGAGGCTTCTCTCAGCTCTAGGTATGTGAGAGGGACCCTGAGTTTGCGGCCTCAAGTGGAATGGACACCACGATGCCCTGGCTTGAAATACGGCCGGATATCCCTGCAGTGACTTGAATGCAGGCTCGTCTTGCATCTCTCAAGACGAAAGGATGTCTGAATCCCCTGTGGAGACCACAGAGAAAGACCTAGTTCCCCACCTCATCGCGACTGAAGGCCTCACAACCCTTGTAAACTCCAGAGGTACGCGGAGATCAGTGCCTCCAAAGGAGACGATGCCTGACTCCTTGTGAAACTTGATAGGAGTCCCAAGATTGCTGTGGCACGTGCAAAGGGACCCTTGGTCTCCCGCCTCAGCTGGAGAGGCGTGCCAATTGCCCTGCCAAGCCTCGAGGAGAATCCCGAGTTGTCCCTCGCAACTAGGCAGGAATCCTGACATCGCTGAAGAATCACGTGTGTGGAAGGGCCATCCCCGTCGTAACTCGAGAATATACCCCAGGTTCCTGCCGCAAGTCGAGAAAAACCATGAGACATCCCCCTCGCCGCGAGATGAGGCCCGATTCCCCTGCACTGCGTGGAGAGCAATTCCGTTTTGCACATCACACATGAAAGGAGCCTTGATTTCCTTGGTGGCACTCCAGAGAAACCCCAAGAACACTGTTTCAAGGCTAGAGGGATCCTGAGGTCACTCCAGCAACACGAAAGAGCTCCATGGACCACAAATCAACTCGAGATGAGAGGTTAGTCCCTGGCTTCGACTCCAGAGGAATACCACCTTACCACAACCACCTCAAGAGGAGGCTTCTCTCAGCTCTAGCTATGTGCTGAGTTTGCGGCCTCATGTGGAATGGACACCGCGATGCCCTGACTCGAAATAAGGCCGGATATCCCTGCAGTGACTTGAATGCAGGCTCGTCTTGCATCTCCCAAGACGAAAGGATGTCTGAATCCCCTGTGGAGACCACAGAGAAAGACCTAGTTCCCCACCTCATCGCGACCGGAGGCCTCACATCCTTTGAAAACTCCAGAGGTACGCGGAGATCAGTGCCTCCAAAGGAGACGATGCCTGACTCCTCGTGAAACTTAATAGGATTGCCAGGATTCCTGTGGCACCTGGAAAGGGACCCTTGGTCTCCCACCTCAGCTGGAGAGGCGTCCCAATTGCCCTGCCAAGCCTCGAGGAGAATCCCGAGTTGTCCCTCGCAACTAGGCAGGAGTCCTGACGTCGCTGAACAAACACTTGTGTGGAAGGGCCATCCCCGTCGTAACTCGAGAATATTCCCCAGGTTCCCGCCGCAACTTGAGAAAAACCATGAGACTTCCCCCTCGCCGCGAGATGAGGCCCGATTCCCCTGCACTGCGTGCAGAGCAATTCCGTGTTGCACATCACACATGAAAGGAGCCTTGATTTCCTTGATGGCACTCCAGAGAAACCCCAAGAACACTGTTTCAAGGCTAGAGGGATCCTGAGGTCACTGTAGCAACACGAAAGAGCTCCGTGGACCAAAAATCAACTCGAGATGAGAGGTTAGTCCCTGGCTTCGACTCGAGAGTAATACCACCTTACCACAAGCACCTCAAGAGGAGGCTTCTCTCAGCTCTAGCTATGTGCTGAGTTTGCGGCCTCAAGTGGAATGGACACCGCGATGCCCTGACTCGAAATAAGGCCGGATATCCCTGCAGTGACTTGAATGCAGGCTCGTCTTGCATCTCCCAAGACGAGAGGATGTCTGAATCCCCTGTGGAGACCACAGAGAAAGACCTAGTTCCCCACCTCATGGCGACCGGAGGCCTCACATCCTTTGAAAACTCCAGAGGTACGCGGAGATCAGTGCCTCCAAAGGAGACGATCCCTGACTCCTCGAGAAACTTGATAGGATTCCCAGGATTCCTGTGGTACGTGGAAAGGAACCCTTGGTCTCCCGCCTCAGCTGGAGAGGCGTCCCAATTGCCCTGCCAAGCCTCGAGGAGAATCCCAAGTTGTCCCTCGCAACTAGGCAGGAGTCCTGACTTCGCTGAACAAACACGTGGGTGGAAGGGCCATCCCCTCGTAACTCGAGAATATTCCCCAGGTTCCCGCCGCAACTCGAGAAAAACCGTGAGACTGCCCCCTCGCCGCGAGATGAGGCCCGATTCCCCTGCACTGCGTGCAGAGCAATTCCGTGTTGCACATCACACATGAAAGGAGCCTTGATTTCCTTGATGGCACTCCAGAGAAACCCCAAGAACACTGTTTCAAGGCTAGAGGGATCCTGAGGTCACTGTAGCAACACGAAAGAGCTCCGTGGACCAAAAATCAACTCGAGATGAGAGGTTAGTCCCTGGCTTCGACTCCAGAGGAATACCACCTTACCACAAGCACCTCAAGAGGAGGCTTCTCTCAGCTCTAGGTATGTGAGAGGGACCCTGAATTTGCGGCCTCCAGTGGAATGGACACCGCGATGCCCTGACTCGAAATAATGCCGGATATCCCTGCAGTGACTTGAATGCAGGCTCGTCTTGCATCTCCCAAGACGAAAGGATGTCTGAATCCCATGTGGAGACCACAGAGAATGACCTAGTTCCCCACCTCATCGCGACCGGAGGCCTCACATCCTTTGAAAACTCCAGAGGTACGCGGAGATCAGTGCCTCCAAAGGAGACGATGCCTGACTCCTCGTGAAACTTGATAGGAGTCCCAGGATTCCTGTGGCACCTGGAAAGGGACCCTTGGTCTCCCGCCTCAGCTGGAGAGGCGTCCCAATTGCCCTGCCAAGCCTCGAGGAGAATCCCGAGTTGTCCCTCGCAACTAGGCAGGAGTCCTGACGTCACTGAACAAACACGTGGGTGGAAGGGCCATCCCCGTCGTAACTCGAGAATATTCCCCAGGTTCCCGCCGCAACTCGAGAAAAACCATGAGACTTCCCACTCGTCGCGAGATGAGGCCCGATTCCCCTGCACTGCGTGCAGAGCAATTCCGTGTTGCACATCACACATGAAAGGAGCCTTGATTTCCTTGATGGCACTCCAGAGAAACCCCAAGAACACTGTTTCAAGGCTACAGGGATCCTGAGGTCACTGTAGCAACATGAAAGTGCTCCGTGGACCAAAAATCAACTCGAGATGAGAGGTTAGTCCCTGGCTTCGACTCCAGAGGAATACCACCTTACCACAAGCACCTCAAGAGGAGGCTTCTCTCAGCTCTAGCTATGTGAGAGGGACCCTGAGTTTGCGGCCTCAAGTGGAATGGACACCGCGATGCCCTGACTCGAAATAAGGCCGGATATCCCTGCAGTGACTTGAATGCAGGCTTGTCTTGCATCTCCTAAGATGAAAGGATGTCTGAATCCCCTGTGGAGACCACAGAGAAAGAACTAGTTCCCCACCTCATGGCGACCGGAGGCCTCACATCCTTTAAAAACTCCAGAGGTACACGGAGATCAGTGCCTCCAAAGGAGACGATGCCTGACTCCTCGTGAAACTTGATAGGAGTCCCAGAATTCCTGTGGCACATGGAAAGGGACCCTTGGTCTCCCGCCTCAGCTGGAGAGGCGTCCCAATAGCCCTGCCAAGCCTCGAGGAGAACCCCGCGTTGTCCCTCGCAACTAGGCAGCAGTCCTGACGTCGCTGAAGAAACACGAGGGTGGAAGGGCCATCCCCGTCGTAACTCGAGAATATACCCCAGGTTCCCGCCGCAACTCGAGAAAAACCATGAGACTTCCCCCTCGCCGCGAGATGAGGCCCGATTCCCCTGCACTGCGTGCAGAGCAATTCCGTGTTGCACATCACACATGAAAGGAGCCTTGATTTCCTTGATGGCACTCCAGAGAAACCCCAAGAACACTGTTTCAAGGCTAGAGGGATCCTGAGGTCACTGTAGCAACACGAAAGAGCTCCGTGAACAAAAAACCAACTAGAGATGAGAGGTTAGTCCCTGGCTTCGACTCCAGAGGAATACCACCTTACCACAAGCACCTCAAGAGGAGGCTTCTCTCAGCTCTAGGTATGTGAGAGGGACCCTGAATTTGCGGCCTCAAGTGGAATGGACACCGCGATGCCCTGACTCGAAATAAGGCCGGATATCCCTGCAGTGACTTGAATGCAGGCTCGTCTTGCATCTCCCAAGACGAAAGGATGTCTGAATCCCCTGTGGAGACCACAGAGAAAGACCTAGTTCCCCACCTCATCGCGACCGGTGGCCTCACATCCTTTGAAAACTCCAGAGGTACGCGGAGATCAGTGCCTCCAAAGGAGACGATGCCTGACTCCTCGTGAAACTTGATAGGATTCCCAGGATTCCTGTGGCACATGGAAAGGGACCCCTGGTCTCCCGCCTCAGCTGGAGAGGCGTCCCAGTTGCCCTGCCAAGCCTCGAGGAGGACCCCGAGTTGTCCCTTGCAACTAGGCAGGAGTGCTGACGTCGCTGAAGAAACACGTGGGTGGAAGGGCCATCCCCGTCGTCACTCGAGAATATACCCCAGGTTCCCGACGCAACTCGAGAAAAACCATGAGACTTCCCCCTCGCCGCGAGATGAGGCACGATTCCCCTGCACTGCGTGCAGAGCAATTCCGTGTTGCACATCACACATGAAAGGAGCCTTGATTTCCTTGATGGCACTCCAGAGAAACCCCAAGAACACTGTTTCAAGGCTAGAGGGATCCTGAGGTCACTGTAGCAAAACGAAAGAGCTCCGTGGACCAAAAATCAACTCGAGATGAGAGGTTAGTCCCTGGCTTCGACTCCAGAGGAATACCACCTTACCACAAGCACCTCAAGAGGAGGCTTCTCTCAGCTCTAGGTATGTGAGAGGGACCCTGAGTTTGCGGCCTCAAGTGGAATGGAGACCGCGATGCCCTGACTCGAAATAAGGCCGGATATCCCTGCAGTGACTTGAATGCAGGCTCGTCTTGCATTTCCCAAGACGAAAGGATGTCTGAATCCCCTGTGGAGACCACAGAGAAAGACCTAGTTCCCCACCTCATCGCGACCGGAGGCCTCACATCCTTTGAAAACTCCAGAGGTACGCGGAGATCAGTGCCTCCAAAGGAGACGATGCCTGACTCCTCGTGAAACTTGATAGGAGTCCCAGGATTCCTGTGGCACGTGGAAAGGGACCCATGGTCTCCCGCCTCAGCTGGAGAGGCGTCCCAATTGCCCTGCCAAGCCTCGAGGAGATTCCCGAATTGTCCCTCGCAACTAGGCTGGAGTCCTGACGTCGCTGAAGAAACACGTGTGTGGAAGGAGCATCCCCGTCGTAACTCGAGAATATACCCCAGGTTCCCGCCACAACTCGAGAAAAACCATGAGACTTCCCCCTCACCGCGTGAAGAGGCCCGATTCCCCTGCACTGCGTGCAGAGCATTTCCGTGTTGCACATCACACATGAAAGTAGCCTTGATTTCCTTGATGGCACTCCAGAGAAACCCCAAGAACACTGTTTCAAGGCTAGAGGGATCCCGAGGTCACAGTAGCAACACGAAAGAGCTCCGTGGACCAAATATCAACTCGAGATGAGAGGTTAGTCCCTGGCTTCGACTCCAGAGGAATACCACTTTATCACAAGCACCTCAAGAGGAGGCTTCTCTCAGCTCTAGCTATGTGAGAGGGACTCTGATTTTGCGGCCACAAGTGGAATGAACACCGCGATGCCCTGACTCGAAATAAGGCCGGATATCCCTGCAGTGACTTGAATGCAGGCTCGTTTTGCATCTCCCAAGACGAAAGGATGTCTGAATCCCCTGTGGAGACCACAGAGAAAGACCTAGTTCCCCACCTCATCGCGACCGGAGGCCTCACATCCTTTGAAAACTCCAGAGGTACGCGGAGATCAGTGCCTCCAAAGGAGACGATGCCTGACTCCTCGTGAAACTTGATAGGAGTCCCAGGATTCCTGTGGCACGTGGAAAGGGACCCTTGGTCTCCCGCCTCAGCTGGAGAGGCGTCACAATTGCCCTGCCAAGCCTCGAGGAGAATCCCGAGTTGTCCCTCGCAACTAGGCAGGAGTCCTGACGTCGCTGAACAAACACGTGGGTGGAAGGGCCATCCCCGTCGAAACTCGAGAATATACCCCAGGTTCCCGCCGCAACTCGAGAAAAACCATGAGACTTCCCCCTCGCCGCGAGATGAGGCCGGATTCCCCTGCACTGCGTGCAGAGCAATTCTGTGTTGCACATCACACATGAAAGGAGCCTTGATTTCCTTGATGGCACTCCAGAGAAACCCCAAGAACATTGTTTCAAGGCTAGAGGGATCCTGAGGTCACTGTAGCAACACGAAAGAGCTCCGTGGACCAAAAATCAACTCGAGATGAGAGGTTAGTCCCTGGCGTCGACTCTAGAGGAATACCACCTTACCACAAGCACCTCAAGAGGAGGCTTCTCTCAGCTCTATGTATGTGAGAGGGACCCTGAGTTTGTGGCCTCAAGTGGAATGGAGACCGCGATGCCCTGACTCGAAATAAGGCCGGATATCCCTGCAGTGACTTGAATGCAGGCTCGTCTTGCATCTCCCAAGAGGAAAGGATGTCTGAATCCCCTGTGGAGACCACAGAGAAAGACCTAGTTCCCCACCTCATCACGACCGGAGGCCTCACATCCTTTGAAAACTCCAGAGGTACGCGGAGATCAGTGCCTCCAAAGGAGACGATGCCTGACTCCTCGTGAAACTTGATAGGAGTCCCAGGATTCCTGTGGCACGTGGAAAGGGACCCTTGGTCTCCCACCTCAGCTGGAGAGGCGTCCCAATTGCCCTGCCAAGCCTCGAGGAGAATCCCGAGTTGTCCCTCGCAACTAGGCAGAAGTCCTGACGTCGCTGAACAAGCACGTGTGTGGAAGGGCCATCCCCGTCGTAACTCGAGAATATACCCCAGGTTCCCGCCGCAACTCGAGAAAAACCATGAGACTTCCCCCTCGCCGCGAGATGAGGCCCGATTCCCCTGCACTGCGTGCAGAGCAATTCCGTGTTGCACATCACACATGAAAGGAGCCTTGATTTCCTTGATGGCACTCCAGAGAAACCCCAAGAACACTGTTTCAAGGCTAGAGGGATCCTGAGGTCCCTGTAGCAGCACGAAAGATCTCCGTGGACCATGAATCAACTCGAGATGAGAGGTTAGTCCCTGGCGTCGACTCCAGAGGAATACCACCTTACCACAAGCACCTCAAGAGGAGGCTTCTCTCAGCTCTATGTATGTGAGAGGGACCCTGAGTTTGTGGCCTCAAGTGGAATGGAGACCGCGATGCCCTGACTCGAAATAAGGCCGGATATCCCTGCAGTGACTTGAATGCAGGCTCGTCTTGCATCTCCCAAGACGAAAGGATGTCTGAATCCCCTGTGGAGACCACAGAGAAAGACCTAGTTCCCCACATCATCACGACCGGAGGCCTCACATCCTTTGAAAACTCCAGAGGTACGCGGAGATCAGTGCCTCCAAAGGAGACGATGCCTGACTCCTCGTGAAACTTGATAGGAGTCCCAGGATTCCTGTGGCACGTGGAAAGGGACCCTTGGTCTCCCACCTCAGCTGGAGAGGCGTCCCAATTGCCCTGCCAAGCCTCGAGGAGAATCCCGAGTTGTCCCTCGCAACTAGGCAGAAGTCCTGACGTCGCTGAACAAGCACGGGTGTGGAAGGGCCATCCCCGTCGTAACTCGAGAATATACCCCAGGTTCCCGCCGCAACTCGAGAAAAACCATGAGACTTCCCCCTCGCCGCGAGATGAGGCCCGATTCCCCTGCACTGCGTGCAGAGCAATTCCGTGTTGCACATCACACATGAAAGGAGCCTTGATTTCCTTGATGGCACTCCAGAGAAACCCCAAGAACACTGTTTCAAGGTTGAGGGATCCTGAGGTCCCTGTAGCAGCACGAAAGATCTCCGTGGACCATGAATCAACTAGAGATGAGAGGTTAGTCCCTGGCTTCGACTCCAGAGGAATACCACCTTACCACAAGCACCTCAAGAGGAGGCTTCTCTCAGCTCTAGATATGTGAGAGGGACCCTGAGTTTGCGGCCTCAAGTGGAATAGAGACCGCGATGCCCTGACTCGAAATAAGGCCGGATATCCCTGCAGTGACTTGAATGCAGGCTCGTCTTGCATCTCCCAAGACGAAAGGATGTCTGAATCCCCTGTGGAGACCACAGAGAAAGACCTAGTTCCCCACCTCATCGCGACCGGAGGCCTCACATCCTTTGAAAACGCCAGAGGTATGCGGAGATCAGTGCCTCCAAAGGAGACGATGCCTGACTCCTCGTGAAACTTGATAGGAGTCCCAGGATACCTGTGGCACGTGGAAAGGAACACTTGGTCTCCCGCCTCAGCTGGAGAGGCGTCCCAATTGCCCTGCCAAGCCTCGAGGAGAATCCCGAGTTGTCCCTCACAACTAGGCAGGAGTCCTGACGTCGCTGAACAAACACGTGTGTGGAAGGGCCATCCCCGTCGTAACTCGAGAATATACCCCAGGTTCCCGCCGCAACTCGAGAAAAACCATGAGACTTCCCCCTCGCCGCGAGATGAGGCCCGATTCCCCTGCACTGCGTGCAGAGCAATTCCGTGTTGCACATCACAAATGAAAGGAGCCTTGATTTCTTTGATGGCACTCCAGAGAAACCCCAAGAACACTGTTTCAATGCTGGAGGGATCCTGAGGTCCCTGTATCAGCACGAAAGATCTCCGTGGACCATGAATCAACTCGAGATGAGAGGTTAGTCCCTGGCTTCGACTCCAGAGGAATACCACCTTACCACAAGCACCTCAAGAGGAGGCTTCTCTCAGCTCTAGATATGTGAGAGGGACCCTGAGTTTGCGGCCTCAAGTGGAATGGACACCGCGATGCCCTGGCTCGAAATAAGGCCGGATATCCCTGCAGTGACTTGAATGCAGGCTCATCTTGCATCTCCCAAGACGAAAGGATGTCTGAATCCCCTGTGGAGACCACAGAGAAAGACCTAGTTTCCCACCTCATCGCGACCGGAGGCCTCACATCCTTTGAAAACTCCAGAGGTACGCGGAGATCAGTGCCTCCAAAGGAGACGATGCCTGACTCCTCGTGAAACTTGATAGGAGTCCCAGGATTCCTGTGGCACGTGGAAAGGGACCCTTGGTCTCCCGCCTCAGCTGGAGAGGCGTCCCAATTGCCCTGCCAAGCCTCGAGGAGAATCCCGAGTTGTCCCTCGCAACTAGGCGGGAGTCCTGCCGTCGCTGAACTAACACGTGTGTGGAAGGGCCATCCCCGTCGTAACTCGAGAATATACCCCAGGTTCCCGCCGCAACTCGAGAAAAACCATGAGACTTCCCCCTCGCCGCGAGATGAGGCCCGATTCCCCTGCACTGCGTGCAGAGCAATTCCGTGCTGCACATCACACATGAAAGGAGCCTTGATTTCCTTGATGGCACTCCAGAGAAACCCCAAGAACACTGTTTCAAGGCTAGAGGGATGCTGAGGTCACTGTAGCAACACGAAAGAGCTCCGTGGACCAAAAATCAACTCGAGATGAGACGTTAGTCCCTGGCTTCGACTCCAGAGGAATACCACCTTACCACAAGCATCTCAAGAGGAGGCTTCTCTCAGCTCTAGGTATGTGAGAGGGACCCTGAGTTTGCGGCCTCAAGTGGAATGGAGACCGCGATGCCCTGACTCGAAATAAGGCCGGATATCCCTGCAGTGACTTGAATGCAGGCTCGTCTTGCATCTCCCAAGACGAAAGGATGTCTGAATCCCCTGTGGAGACCACAGAGAAAGACCTAGTTCCCCACCTCATCACGACCGGAGGCCTCACATCCTTTGAAAACGCCAGAGGTATGCGGAGATCAGTGCCTCCAAAGGAGTCGATGCCTGACTCCTCGTGAAACTTGATAGGAGTCCCAGGATTCCTGTGGCACGTGGAAAGGGACCCTTGGTCTCCCACCTCAGCTGGAGAGGCGTCGCAATTGCCCTGCCAAGCCTCGAGGAGAATCCCGAGTTGTCCCTCGCAACTAGACAGGAGTCCTGCCGTTGCTGAACTAACACGTGTGTGGAAGGGCCATCCCCGTCGTAACTCGAGAATATACCCCAGGTTTCCACCGCAACTCGAGAAAAACCATGAGACTTCCCCCTCGCCGCGAGATGAGACCCGATTCCCCTGCACTGCGTGCAGAGCAACTCCGTGTTGCACATCACACATGAAAGGAGCCTTGATTTCCTTGATGGCACTCCAGAGAAACCCCAAGAACACTGTTTCAAGGCGAGAGCGATCCTGAGGTCACTGTAGCAACACGAAAGAGCTCCGTGGACCAAAAATCAACTCGAGATGAGAGGTTAGTCCCTGGCTTCGACTCCAGAGGAATACCACCTTACCACAAGCACCTCAAGAGGAGGCTTCTCTCAGCTCTAGGTATGTGAGAGGGACCCTGAGTTTGCGGCCTCAAGTGGAATGGACACCGCGATGCCCTGACGCGAAATAAGGCCGGATATCCCTGCAGTGACTTGAATGCAGGCTCGTCTTGCATCTCCCAAGACGAAAGGATGTCTGAATCCCCTGTGGAGACCACAGAGAAAGACCTAGTTCCCCACCTCATCGCGACCGGAGGCCTCACATCCTTTGAAAACTCCAGAGGTACGCGGAGATCAGTGCCTCCAAAGGAGACGATGCCTGACTCCTCGTGAAACGTGATAGGAGTCCCAGGATTCCTGTGCACGTGGAAAGGGACCCTTGGTCTCCCGCCTCAGCTGGAGAGGCGTCCCAATTGCCCTGCCAAGCCTCGAGGAGAATCCCGAATTGTCCCTCGCAACTAGGCAGGAGTCCTGCTGTCGCTGAACAAACACGTGTGTGGAAGGGCCATCCCCGTCGTAACTCGAGAATATTCCCCAGGTTCCCGCCGCAACTCGAGAAAAACCATGAGACTTCACCCTCGTCGCGAGATGAGGCCCGATTCCCCTGCACTGCGTGCAGAGCAATTCCGTGTTGCACATCACACATGAACGGAGCCTTGATTTCCTTGATGGCACTCCAGAGAAACCCCAAGAACACTGTTTCAAGGCTAGAGGGATCCTGAGGTCACTGTAGCAACACGAAAGAGCTTCGTGGACCAAAAATCAACTCGAGATGAGAGGTTAGTCCCTGGCTTCGACTCCAGAGCAATACCACCTTACCACAAGCACCTCAAGAGGAGGCTTCTCTCAGCTCTAGCTATGTGAGAGGGACCCTGAGTTTGCGGCCTCAATTGGAATGGACACCGCGATGCCCTGACTCGAAATAAGGCCGGATATCCCTGCAGTGACTTGAATGCAGGCTCGTCTTGCATCTCCCAAGACGAAAGGATGTCTGAATCCCCTGTGGAGACCACAGAGAAAGACCTAGTTCCCCACCTCATCGCGACCGGAGCCCTCACATCCTTTGAAAACTCCAGAGGTACGTGGAGATCAGTGCCTCCAAAGAAGACGATGCCTGACTCCTCGTGAAACTTTATAGGAGTCCCAGGATTCCTGTGGCACGTGGAAAGGGACCCTTGGTCTCCCGCCTCAGCTGGAGAGGCGTCCCAATTGCCCTGCCAAGCCTCGAGGAGAATCCCGAGTTGTCCCTCGCAACTAGGCAGGAGTCCTGACGTCGCTGAACAAACACGTGGGTGGAAGGGCCATCCCCGTCGTAACTCGAGAATATACCCCAGTTTCCCGCCGCAACTCGAGAAAAACCATGAGACTTCCCCCTCGCTGCGAGATGTGGCCCGATTTCCCTGTACTGCGTGCAGAGCAATTCCGTGTTGCACATCACACATGAAAGGAGCCTTGAGTTCCTTGATGGCACTCCAGAGAAACCCCAAGAACACTGTTTCAAGGTTGAGGGATCCTGAGGTCACTGTAGCAACACGAAAGAGCTCCGTGGACCAAAAATCAACTCGAGATGAGAGGTTAGTCCCTGGCTTCGAATCCAGAGGAATACCACCTTACCACAAGCACCTCAAGAGGAGGCTTCTCTCAGCTCTAGGTATGTGAGAGGGACCCTGAGTTTGCGGCCTCAAGTGGAATGGACACCGCGATGCCCTGACGTGAAATAAGGCCGGATATCCCTGCAGTGACTTGAATGCAGGCTCGTCTTGCATCTCCCACGACGAAAGGATGTCTGAATCCCCTGTGGAGACCACAGAGAAAGACCTAGTTCCCCACCTCATCGCGACCGGAGGCCTCACATCCTTTGAAAACTCCAGAGGTACGCGGAGATCAGTGCCTCCAAAGGAGACGATGCCTGACTCCTCGTGAAACTTGATAGGAGTCTCAGGATTCCTGTGGCACGTGGAAAGGGACCCTTGGTCTCCCGCCTCAGCTGGCGAGGCATCCCAATTGCCCTGCCAAGCCTCGAGGAGAATCCCGAGTTGTCCCTCGCAACTAGGCAGGAGTCCTGCCGTCGCTGAACTAACACGTGGTTGGAAGGGCCATCCCCGTCGTAACTCGAGAATATACCGCAAGTTCCCGCCGCAACTCGAGAAAAACCATGAGACTTCACCCTCGCCGCGAGATGAGGCCCGATTCCCCTGCACTGCGTGCAGAGCAATTCTGTGTTGCACATCACACATGAAAGGAGCCTTGATTTCCTTGATGGCACTCCAGAGAAACCCCAAGAACACTGTTTCAAGGTTGAGGGATCCTGAGGTCACGGTAGCAACACGAAAGAGCTCCGTTGCCCAAAAATCAAGTCGGGATGAGAGGTTAGTCCCTGGCTTCGACTCCAGAGGAATACCACCTTACCACAAGCACCTCAAGAGGAGGCTTCTCTCAGCTCTAGCTATGTGAGAGGGACCCTGAGTTTGCGGCCTCAAGTGGAATGGACACCGCGATGCCCTGACTCGAAATAAGGCCGGATATCCCTGCAGTGACTTGAATGCAGGCTCGTCTTGCATCTCCCAAGACGAAAGGATGTCTGAATCCCCTGTGGAGACCACAGAGAAAGACCTAGTTCCCCACCTCATCGCGACCGGAGGCCTCACATCCTTTGAAAACTCCAGAGGTACGCGGAGATCAGTGCCTCCAAAGGAGACGATGCCTGACTCCTCGTGAAACTTGATAGGAGTCCCAGGATTCCTGTGGCACGTGGAAAGGGACCCTTGGTCTCCCGCCTCAGCTGGAGAGGCGTCCCAATTGCCCTGCCAAGCCTCGAGGAGAATCCCGAGTTGTCCCTCGCAACTAGGCAGAAGTCCTGACGTCGCTGAACAAACACGTGGGTGGAAGGGCCATCCCCGTCATAACTCGAGAATATACCCCAGGTTCCCGCCGCAACTCGAGAAAAACCATGAGACTTCCCCCTCGCCGCGAGATGAGGCCCGATTCCCCTGCACTGCGTGCAGAGCAATTTTGTGTTGCACATCACACATGAAAGGAGCCTTGATTTCCTTGATGGCACTCCAGAGAAACCCCAAGAACACTGTTTCAAGGTTGACGGATCCTGAGGTCACTGTAGCAACACGAAAGAGCTCCGTGGACCAAAAATCAACTCGAGATGAGAGGTTAGTCCCTGGCTTCGACTCCAGAGGAATACCACCTTACCACAAGCACCTCAAGAGGAGGCTTCTCTCAGCTCTAGCTATGTGAGAGGGACCCTGAGTTTGCGGCCTCAATTGGAATGGACACCGCGATGCCCTGACTCGAAATAAGGCCGGATATCCCTGCAGTGACTTGAATGCAGGCTCGTCTTGCATCTCCCAAGACGAAAGGATGTCTGAATCCCCTGTGGAGACCACAGAGAAAGACCTAGTTCCCCACCTCATCGCGACCGGAGCCCTCACATCCTTTGAAAACTCCAGAGGTACGTGGAGATCAGTGCCTCCAAAGGAGACGATGCCTGACTCCTCGTGAAACTTGATAGGAGTCCCAGGATTCCTTGGCACGTGGAAAGGGACCCTTGGTCTCCCGCCTCAGCTGGAGAGGCGTCCCAATTGCCCTGCCAAGCCTCGAGGAGAATCCCGAGTTGTCCCTCGCAACTAGGCAGGAGTCCTGCTGTCGCTGAACAAACACGTGGGTGGAAGGGCCATCCCCGTCGTAACTCGAGAATATACCCCAGTTTCCCGCCGCAACTCGAGAAAAACCATGAGACTTCCCCCTCGCTGCGAGATGAGGCCCGATTCCTCTGCACTGCATGCAGAGCAATTCCGTGTTGCACATCACACATGAAAGGAGCCTTGAGTTCCTTGATGGCACTCCAGAGAAACCCCAAGAACACTGTTTCAAGGTTGAGGGATCCTGAGGTCACTGTAGCAACACGAAAGAGCTCCGTGGACCAAAAATCAACTCGAGATGAGAGGTTAGTCCCTGGCTTCGACTCCAGAGGAATACCACCTTACCACAAGCACCTCAAGAGGAGGCTTCTCTCAGCTCTAGGTATGTGAGAGGGACCCTGAGTTTGCGGCCTCAAGTGGAATGGACACCGCGATGCCCTGACGTGAAATAAGGCGGGATATCCCTGCAGTGACTTGAATGCAGGCTCGTCTTGCATCTCCCAAGACGAAAGGATGTCTGAATCCCCTGTGGAGACCACAGAGAAAGACCTAGTTCCCCACCTCATCGCGACCGGAGGCCTCACATCCTTTGAAAACTCCAGAGGTACGCGGAGATCAGTGCCTCCAAAGGAGACGATGCCTGACTCCTCGTGAAACTTGATAGGAGTCTCAGGATTCCTGTGGCACGTGGAAAGGGACCCTTGGTATCCCGCCTCAGCTGGAGAGGCATCCCAATTGCCCTGCCAAGCCTCGAGGAGAATCCCGAGTTGTCCCTCGCAACTAGGCAGGAGTCCTGCCGTCGCTGAACTAACACGTGGTTGGAAGGGCCATCCCCGTCGTAACTCGAGAATATTCCCCAGGTTCCCGCCGCATCTCGAGAAAAACCATGTGACTTACTCCTCACCGCGAAATGAGGCCCAATTCCCCTGCACTGGGTGCAGAGCAATTCCGTGTTGCACAACACACATGAAAGGAGCCTTGATTTCCTTGATGGCACTCCAGAGAAACCCCAAGAACACTGTTTCAAGGCTAGAGGAATCCTGAGGTCACTGTAGCAACACGAAAGAGATCCGTGGACCAAAAATCAACTCGAGATGAGAGGTTAGTCCCTGGCTTCGACTCCAGAGGAATACCACCTTACCACAAGCACCTCAAGAGGAGGCTTCTCTCAGCTCTAGCTATGTGAGAGGGACCCTGAGTTTGCGGCCTCAAGTGGAATGGAGACCGCGATGCCCTGACTCGAAATAAGGCCGGATATCCCTGCAGTGACTTGAATGCAGGCTCGTCTTGCATCTCCCAAGACGAAAGGATGTCTGAATCCCCTGTGGAGACCACAGAGAAAGACCTAGTTCCCCACCTCATCGCGACCGGAGGCCTCACATCCTTTGAAAACTCCAGAGGTACGCGGAGATCAGTGCCTCCAAAGGAGACGATGCCTGACTCCTCGTGAAACGTGATAGGAGTCCCAGGATTCCTGTGCACGTGGAAAGGGACCCTTGGTCTCCCGCCTCACCTGGAGAGGCGTCCCAATTGCCCTGCCAAGCCTCGAGGAGAATCCCGAATTGCCCCTCGCAACTAGGCAGGAGTCCTGCTGTCGCTGAACAAACACGTGTGTTGAAGGGCCATCCCCGTCGTAACTCGAGAATATTCCCCAGGTTCCCGCCGCAACTCGAGAAAAACCATGAGACTTCACCCTCGCTGCGAGATGAGGCCCGATTCCCCTGCACTGCGTGCAGAGCAATTCCGTGTTGCACATCACACATGAAAGGAGCCTTGATTTCCTTGATGGCACTCCAGAGAAACCCCAAGAACACTGTTTCAAGGTTGACGGATCCTGAGGTCACTGTAGCATCCTTTGAAACTCCAGAGGTACGCGGAGATCAGTGCCTCCAAAGGAGACGATGCCTGACTCCTCGTGAAACTTGATAGGAGTCTCAGGATTCCTGTGGCACGTGGAAAGGGACCCTTGGTCTCCCGCCTCAGCTGGAGAAGAGTCCCAATTGCCCTGCCAAGCCTCGAGGAGAATCCCGAGTTGTCCCTCGCAACTAGGCAGGAGTCCTGACGTCGCTGAACAAACACGTGGGTGGAAGGGCCATCCCCGTCGTAACTCGAGAATATACCCCAGGTTCCAATCGCAACTCGAAAAAAACCATTAGACTTCCCCTTCGCCGAAAAATGAGGCCCGATACCCTGCACTGCGTGCAGAGCAATTCCGTATTGCACATCACACATGAAAGGAGCCTTGATTTCCTTGACGGCACTCCAGAGAAACCCCAAGAACACTGTTTCAAGGCTAGAGGGATCCTGAGGTCACTGTAGCAACATGAAAGAGCTCCGTGGACCAAAAATCAACTCGAGATGAGAGGTTAGTCCCTGGCTTCGACTCCAGAGGAATACCACCTCACCACAAGCACCTCAAGAGGAGGCTTCTCTCAGCTCCTGGTATGTGAGAGAGACCCTGAGTTTGCGGCCTCAAGTGGAATGGACACCGCCATGCCCTGACGCGAAATAAGGCCGGATATCCCTGCAGTGACTTGAATGCAGGCTCGTCTTGCATCTCCCAAGACGAAAGGATGTCTGAATCCCCTGTGGAGACCACAGAGAAAGGCCTAGTTCCCCACATCATCGCGACCGGAGGCCTCACATCCTTTGAAAACTCCAGAAGTACGCGGAGATCAGTGCCTCCAAAGGAGACGATGCCTGACTCCTCGTGAAACTTGATAGGAGTCCCAGGATTCCTGTGGCACGTGGAAAGGGACCCTTGGTCTCCCGCCTCAGCTGGAGAGGCGTCCCAATTGCCCTGCCAAGCCTCGAGGAGAATCCCGAGTTGTCCCTCGCAACTAGGCAGGAGTTCTGACGTCGCTGAAGAAACACATGTGTGAAAGGGCCATCCCCGGCGTAACTCGAGAATATACCCCAGGTTCCCGCCGCAACTCGAGAAAAACCATGAGACTTCCCCCTCACCGCGAGATGCGGCCCGATTCCCCTGCACTGCGTGCAGAGTAATTCCGTGTTGCACATCACACATGAAAGGAGCCTTGATTTCCTTGATGGCACTCCAGAGAAACTCCAAGAACACTGTTTCAAGGCTAGAGGGATCCTGAGGTCACTGTAGCAACACGAAAGAGCTCCGTGGACCAAAAATCAACTCGAGATGAGAGGTTAGTCCCTGGCTTCGACTCCAGAGGAATACCACCTTACCACAAGCACCTCAAGAGGAGGCTTCTCTCAGCTCTAGGTATGTGAGAGGGACCCTGAGTTTGCGGCCTCAAGGGCAATGGACACTGCGATGCTCTGGCTCGAAATATTCCGCATATGCCTGCAGTGACTTGAATGCAGGCTCGTCTTGCATCTCCCAAGACGAAAGGATGTCTGAATCACCGGTGTAGACCACAGAGAAAGACCTAGTTCCCCACCTCATCGCGACCGGAGGCGTCACATCCTTTGAAAACTCCAGAGGTACGCGGAGATCAGTGCCTCCAAAGGAGACGATGCCTGACTCCTCGTGAAACGTGATAGGAGTCCCAGGATTCCTGTGAACGTGGAAAGGGACCCTTGGTCTCCCGCCTCAGCTGGAGAGGCGTCCCAATTGCCCTGCCAAGCCTCGAGGAGAATCCCGAGTTGTCCCTCGCAACTAGGCAGGAGTCATGCCGTCGCTGAACAAACACGTGTGTGGAAGGGCCATCCCCGTCGTAACTCGAGAATATTCCCGAGGTTCCCGCCGCAACTCGAGAAAAACCATGAGACTTCACCCTCGCCGCGAGATGAGGCCCGATTCCCCTGCACTGCCTGCAGAGCAGTTCCGTGTTGCACATCACACATGAAAGGAGCCTTGATTTCCTTGATGGCACTCCAAAGAAACCCCAAGAACACTGTTACAAGGCTAGAGGGATCCTGAGGTCACTGTAGCAACACGAAAGAGCTCCGTGGACCAAAAATCAACTCGAGATGAGAGGTTAGTCCCTGGCTTCGACTCCAGAGCAATACCACCTTACCACAAGCACCTCAAGAGGAGGCTTCTCTCAGCTCTAGCTATGTGAGAGGGGACCCTGAGTTTGCGGCCTCAAGTGGAATGGACACCACGATGCCCTGACTCGAAATAAGGCCGGATATCCCTGCAGTGACTTGAATGCAGGCTCGTCTTGCATCTCCCAAGACGAAAGGATGTCTGAATCCCCTGTGGAGACCACAGAGAAAGACCTAGTTCCCCACCTCATCGCGACCGTAGGCCTCACATCCTTTGAAAACTCCAGAGGTACGCGGAGATCAGTGCCTCCAAAGGAGACGATGCCTGACTCCTCGTGAAACTTGATAGGAGTCCCAGGATTCCTGTGGCACGTGGAAAGGGACCCTTGGTCTCCCGCCTCAGCTGGAGAGGCGTCCCAATTGCCCTGCCAAGCCTCGAGGAGATTCCCGAGTTGTCCCTCGCAACTAGGCAGGAGTCCTGACGTCGCTGAACAAACACGTGGCTGGAAGGGCCATCCCCGTCGTAACTCGAGAATATACCCCAGGTTCCCGCCGCAACTCGAGAAAAACCATGAGACTTCCCCCTCGCCGCGAGATGAGGCCCGATTCCCCTGCACTGCGTGCAGAGCAATTCCGTGTTGCACATCACACATGAAAGAAGCCTTGATTTCCTTGATGGCACTCCAGAGAAACCCCAAGAACACTGTTTCAAGGCTAGAGGGATCCTGAGGTCACTGTAGCAACACGAAAGAGCTCCGTGGACCAAAAATCAACTCGAGATGAGAGGTTAGTCACTGGCTTCGACTCCAGAGGAATACCACCTTACCACAAGCACCTCAAGAGGAGGCTTCTCTCAGCTCTAACTATGTGAGAGGGACCCTGAGTTTTCGGCCTCAAGTGGAATGGACAACGCGATTCCCTGGCTCGAAATAAGGCCGGATATCCCTGTAGTGACTTGAATGCAGGCTCGTCTTGCATCTCCCAAGACGAAAGGATGTCTGAATCCCCTGTGGAGACCACAGAGAAAGACCTAGTTCCCCACCTCATCGCGACCGGAGGCCTCACATCCTTTGAAAACTCCAGAGGTACGCGGAGATCAATGCCTCCAAAGGAGACGATGCCTGAGTCCTCGTGAAACTTGATAGGAGTCCCAGGATTCCTGTGGCACGTGGAAAGGGACCCTTGGTCTCCCGCCTCAGCTGGAGAGGAGTCCCAATTGCCCTGCCAAGCCTCGAGGAGAATCCCGAGTTGTCCCTCGCAACTAGGCAGGAGTCCTGACGTCGCTGAACAAACACGTGGGTGGAAGGGCCATCCCCGTCGTAACTCGAGAATATACCCCAGGTTCCAATCGCAACTCGAAAAAAACCATTAGACTTCCCCTTCGCCGAAAAATGAGGCCCGATACCCTGCACTGCGTGCAGAGCAATTCCGTATTGCACATCACACATGAAAGGAGCCTTGATTTCCTTGACGGCACTCCAGAGAAACCCCAAGAACACTGTTTCAAGGCTAGAGGGATCCTGAGGTCACTGTAGCAACATGAAAGAGCTCCGTGGAGCAAAAATCAACTCGAGATGAGAGGTTAGTCCCTGGCTTCGACTCCAGAGGAATACCACCTCACCACAAGCACCTCAAGAGGAGGCTTCTCTCAGCTCTAGGTATGTGAGAGAGACCCTGAGTTTGCGGCCTCAATTGGAATGGACACCGCGATGCCCTGACGCGAAATAAGGCCGGATATCCCTGCAGTGACTTGAATGCAGGCTCGTCTTGCATCTCCCAAGACGAAAGGATGTCTGAATCCCCTGTGGAGACCACAGAGAAAGACCTGGTTACCCACCTCATCGCGAACGGAGGCCTCACATCCCTTGAAAACTCCAGAGGTACGCAGAGATCAGTGCCTCCAAAGGAGACGATGCCTGACTCCTCGTGAAAATTGATAGGAGTCCCAGGATTCCTGAGGCACGTGGAAAGGGACACTTGGTCTCCCGCCTCAGCTGGAGAGGCGTCCCAATTGCCCTGCCAAGCCTCGAGGAGAATCCCGAGTTGTCCCTCGCAACTAGGCAGGAGTCCTGACGTCGCTGAAGAAACACGTGTGTGGAAGGGCCATCCCCGTCATAACTCGAGAATATACCCCAGGTTCCCGCCGCAACTCGAGAAAAACCATGAGACTTCCCCCTCGCCGCGAGATGAGGCCCGATTCCCCTGCACTGCGTGCAGAGCAATTCCGTGTTGCACATCACACATGAAAGGAGCCTTGATTTCCTTGATGGCACTCCAGAGAAACCCCAAGAACACTGTTTCAAGGCTAGAGGGATCCTGAGGTCACTGTAGCAACACGAAAGAGCTCCGTGGACCAAAAATCAACTCGAGATGAGAGGTTAGTCACTGGCTTCGACTCCAGAGGAATACCACCTTACCACAAGCACCTCAAGAGGAGGCTTCTCTCAGCTCTAACTATGTGAGAGGGACCCTGAGTTTGCGGCCTCAAGTGGAATGGACAACGCGATTCCCTGGCTCGAAATAAGGCCGGATATCCCTGTAGTGACTTGAATGCAGGCTCGTCTTGCATCTCCCAAGACGAAAGGATGTCTGAATCCCCTGTGGAGACCACAGAGAAAGACCTAGTTCCCCACCTCATCGCGACCGGAGGCCTCACATCCTTTGAAAACTCCAGAGGTACGCGGAGATCAGTGCCTCCAAAGGAGACGATGCCTGACTCCTCGTGAAACTTGATAGGAGTCCCAGGATTCCTGTGGCACGTGGAAAGGGACCCTTGGTCTCCCGCCTCAGCTGGAGAGGAGTCCCAATTGCCCTGCCAAGCCTCGAGGAGAATCCCGAGTTGTCCCTCGCAACTAGGCAGGAGTCCTGACGTCGCTGAACAAACACGTGGGTGGAAGGGCCATCCCCGTCGTAACTCGAGAATATACCCCAGGTTCCAATCGCAACTCGAAAAAAACCATTAGACTTCCCCTTCGCCGAAAAATGAGGCCCGATACCCTGCACTGCGTGCAGAGCAATTCCGTATTGCACATCACACATGAAAGGAGCCTTGATTTCCTTGACGGCACTCCAGAGAAACCCCAAGAACACTGTTTCAAGGCTAGAGGGATCCTGAGGTCACTGTAGCAACATGAAAGAGCTCCGTGGACCAAAAATCAACTCGAGATGAGGGGTTAGTCCCTGGCTTCGACTCCAGAGGAATACCACCTCACCACAAGCACCTCAAGAGGAGGCTTCTCTCAGCTCTAGGTATGTGAGAGAGACCCTGAGTTTGCGGCCTCAATTGGAATGGACACCGCGATGCCCTGACGCGAAATAAGGAGCGATATCCCTGCAGTGACTTGAATGCAGGCTCGTCTTGCATCTCCCAAGACGAAAGGATGTCTGAATCCCCTGTGGAGACCACAGAGAAAGACCTGGTTACCCACCTCATCGCGAACGGAGGCCTCACATCCCTTGAAAACTCCAGAGGTACGCGGAGATCAGTGCCTCCAAAGGAGACGATGCCTGACTCCTCGTGAAACTTGATAGGAGTCCCAGGATTCCTGTGGCACGTGGAAAGGGACCCTTGGTCTCCCGCCTCAGCTGGAGAGGCGTCCCAATTGCCCTGCCAAGCCTCGAGGAGAATCCCGAGTTGTCCCTCGCAACTAGGCAGGAGTCCTGCCGTCGCTGAACTAACACGTGTGTGGAAGGGCCATCCCCGTCGTAACTCGAGAATATACCCCAGGTTCCTGCTGCAACTCGAGAAAAACCATGAGACTTCCCCCTCGCCGCGAGATGAGGCCAAATTCCCCTGCACTGCGTGCAGAGCAATTCCGTGTTGCACATCACACATGAAAGGAGCCTTGATTTCCTTGATGGCACTCCAGAGAAACCCCAAGAACACTGTTTCAAGGCTAGAGGGATCCTGAGGTCACTGTAGCAACACGAAAGAGCTCCGTGGACCAAAAATCAACTCGAGATGAGAGGTTAGTCCCTGGCTTCGACTCCAGAGGAATACCACCTTACCACAAGCACCTCAAGAGGAGGCTTCTCTCAGCTCTAGCTATGTGAGAGGGACCCTGAGTTTGCGGCCTCAAGTGGAATGGAGACCGCGATGCCCTGACTCGAAATAAGGTCGGATATCCCTGCAGTGACTTGAATGCAGGCTCGTCTTGCATCTCCCAAGACGAAAGGATGTCTGAATCCCCTGTGGAGACCACAGAGAAAGACCTAGTTCCCCACCTCATCGCGACCGGAGGCCTCACATCCTTTGAAAACTCCAGAGGTACGCGGAGATTAGTGCCTCCAAAGGAGACGATGCCTGACTCCTCGTGAAACTTGATAGGAGTCACAGGATTCCTGTGGCACGTGGAAAGGGACCCTTGGTCTCCCTCCTCAGCTGGAGAGGCGTCCCAATTGCCCTGCCAAGCCTCGAGGAGAATCCCGAGTTGTCACTCGCAACAAGGCAGGAGTCCTGACGTCGCTGAACAAACACGTGGGTGGAAGGGCCATCCCCGTCATAACTCGAGAATATACCCCAGGTTCCCGCCGCAACTCGTGAAAAACCATGAGACTTCCCCCTCGCTGCGAGATGAGGCCCGATTCCCCTGCACTGCGTGCAGAGCAATTCCGTGTTGCACATCACACATGAAAGGAGCCTTGATTTCCTTGATGGCACTCCAGAGAATCCCCAAGAACACTGTTTCAAGGCTAGAGGGATCCTGAGGTCACTGTAGCAACATGAAAGACCTCCCTGGACCAAAAATCAACTCGAGATGAGAGGTTAGTCCCTGGCTTCGACTCCAGAGGAATACCACCTTACCACAAGCACCTCAAGAGGAGGCTTCTCTCAGCTCTAGCTATGTGAGAGGGACCCTGAGTTTGCGGCCTCAAGTGGAATGGACACCGCGATGCCCTGACGCGAAATAAGGCCGGATATCCCTGCAGTGACTTGAATGCAGGCTCGTCTTGCATCTCCCAAGACGAAAGGATGTCTGAATCCCCTGTGGAGCAAGAGAATGACCTAGTTCCCCACCTCATCGCGACCGGAGGCCTCACATCCTTTGAAAACTCCAGAGGTACGCGGAGATCAGTGCCTCCAAAGGAGACGATGCCTGACTCCTCGTGAAACTTGATAGGAGTCACAGGATTCCTGTGGCACGTGGAAAGGAAGACTTGGTCTCCCGCCTCAGCTGAAGAGGCGTCCCAATTGCCCTGCCAAGCCTCGAGGAGAATCCCGAGTTGTCCCTCGCAACTAGGCAGGAGTCCTGACGTCGCTGAACAAACACGTGTGTGGAAGGGCCATCCCCGTCGTAACTCGAGAATATTCCCCAGGTTCCCGCCGCAACTCGAGAAAAACCATGAGACTTCACCCTCGCCGCGAGATGAGGCCCGATTCCCCTGCACTGCGTGCAGAGCAGTTCCGTGTTGCACATCACACATGAAAGGAGCCTTGATTTCCTTGATGGCACTCCAAAGAAACCCCAAGAACACTGTTTCAAGGCTAGAGGGATCCTGAGGTCACTGTAGCAACACGAAAGAGCTCCGTGGACCAAAAATCAACTCGAGATGAGAGGTTAGTCCCTGGCTTCGACTCCAGAGGAATACCACCTTACCACAAGCACCTCAAGAGGAGGCTTCTCTCAGCTCTAGCTATGTGAGAGGGACCCTGAGTTTGCGGCCTCAAGTGGAATGGACACCACGATGCCCTGACTCGAAATAAGGCCGGATATCCCTGCAGTGACTTGAATGCAGGCTCGTCTTGCATCTCCCAAGACGAAAGGATGTCTGAATCCCCTGTGGAGACCACAGAGAAAGACCTAGTTCCCCACCTCATCGCGACCGGAGGCCTCACATCCTTTGAAAACTTCAGAGGTACGCGGAGATCAGTGCCTCCAAAGGAGATGATGCCTGACTCCTCGGGAAACGTGATAGGAGTCCCAGGATTCCTGTGCACGTGGAAAGGGACCCTTGGTCTCCCGCCTCAGCTGGAGAGGCGTCCCAATTGCCCTGCCAAGCCTCGAGGAGAATCCCGAATTGTCCCTCGCAACTAGGCAGGAGTCCTGTCGTCGCTGAACAAACACGTGGGTGGCAGGGCCATCCCCGTCGTAACTCGAGAATATTCCCCAGGTTCCCGCCGCAACTCGAGAAAAACCATGAGACTTCCCCATCGCCGCGAGATGAGGCCCGATTCCCCTGCACTGCGTGCAGAGCAATTCCGTGTTGCACATCACACATGAAAGGAGCCTTGATTTCCTTGATGGCACTCCAGAGAAACCCCAAGAACACTGTTTCAAGCCTAGAGGGATCCTGAGGTCACTGTAGCAACACGAAAGAGCTCCGTGGACCAAAAATCAACTCGAGATGAGAGGTTAGTCCCTGGCTTCGACTCCAGAGCAATACCACCTTACCACAAGCACCTCAAGAGGAGGCTTCTCTCAGCTCTAGCTATGTGAGAGGGACCCTGAGTTTGCGGCCTCAAGTGGAATGGACACCGCGATGCCCTGACTCGAAATAAGGCCGGATATCCCTGCAGTGACTTGAATGCAGGCTCGTCTTGCATCTCCCAAGACGAAAGGATGTCTGAATCCCCTGTGGAGACCACAGAGAAAGACCTAGTTCCCCACCTCATCGCGAACGGAGGCCTCACATCCTTTGAAAACTCCAGAGGTACGCGGAGATCAGTGCCTCCAAAGGAGACGATGCCTGACTCCTCGTGAAACTTGATAGGAGTCACAGGATTCCTGTGGCACGTGGAAAGGGACCCTTGGTCTCCAACCTCAGCTGGAGAGGCGTCCCAATTGCCCTGCCAAGCCTCGAGGAGAATCCCGAGTTGTCCGTCGCAACTAGGCAGGAGTCCTGACGTCGCTGAACAAACACGTGGGTGGAAGGGCCATCCCCGTCATAACTCGAGAATATACCCCAGGTTCCCGCCGCAACTCGAGAAAAACCATGAGACTTCCCCCTCGCCGCGAGATGAGGCCCAATTCCCCTGCACTGCGTGCAGAGCAATTCCGTCTTGCACATCACACATGAAAGGAGCCTTGATTTCCTTGATGGCACTCCAGAGAAACCCCAAGAACACTGTTTCAAGGCGAGAGCGATCCTGAGGTCACTGTAGCAACACGAAAGAGGTCCGTGGACCAAAAATTAACTCGAGATGAGAGGTTAGTCCCTGGCTTCGACTCCAGAGGAATACCGCCTTACCACAAGCACCTCAAGAGGAGGCTTCTCTCAGCTCTAGGTATGTGAGAGGGACCCTGAGTTTGCGGCCTCAAGTGGAATGGAGACCGCGATGCCCTGACGCGAAATAAGGCCGGATATCCCTGCAGTGACTTGAATGCAGGCTCGTCTTGCATCTCCCAAGACGAAAGGATGTCTGAATCCCCTGTGGAGACCACAGAGAAAGACCTAGTTCCCCACCTCATCGCGACCGGAGGCCTCACATCCTTTGAAAACTCCAGAGGTACGCGGAGATCACTGCCTCCAAAGGAGACGATGCCTGACTCCTCGTGAAACGTGATAGGAGTCCCAGGATTCCTGTGCACGTGGAAAGGGACCCTTGGTCTCCCGCCTCAGCTGGAGAGGCGTCCCAATTGCCCTGCCAAGCCTCGAGGAGAATCCCGAATTGTCCCTCGCAACTAGGCAGGAGTCCTGCTGTCGCTGAACAAACACGTGTGTGGAAGGGCCATCCCCGTCGTAACTCGAGAATATTCCCCAGGTTCCCGCCGCAACTCGAGAAAAACCATGAGACTTCACCCTCGCCGCGAGATGAGGCCCGATTCCCCTGCACTGCGTGCAGAGCAATTCCGTGTTGCACATCACACATGAAAGGAGCCTTGATTTCCTTGATGGCACTCCAGAGAAACCCCAAGAACACTGTTTCAAGGCTAGAGGGATCCTGAGGTCACTGTAGCAACACGAAAGAGCTCCGTGGACCAAAAATCAACTCGAGATGAGAGGTTAGTCCCTGGCTTCGACTCCAGAGCAATACCACCTTACCACAAGCACCTCAAGAGGAGGCTTGTCTCAGCTCTAGCTATGTGAGAGGGACCCTGAGTTTGCGGCCTCAATTGGAATGGAGACCGCGATGCCCTGACTCGAAATAAGGCCGGATATCCCTGCAGTGACTTGAATGCAGGCTCGTCTTGCATCTCCCAAGACGAAAGGATGTCTGAATCCCCTGTGGAGACCACAGAGAAAGACCTATTTCCCCACCTCATCGCGACCGGAGGCCTCACATCCTTTGAAAACTCCAGAGGTACGTGGAGATCAGTGCCTCCAAAGGAGACGATGCCTGACTCCTCGTGAAACTTGATAGGAGTCCCAGGATTCCTGTGGCACGTGGAAAGGGACCCTTGGTCTCCCGCCTCAGCTGGAGAGGCGTCCCAATTGCCCTGCCAAGCCTCGAGGAGAATCCCGAGTTGTCCCTCCCAACTAGGCAGGAGTCCTGACGTCGCTGAACAAACACGTGGGTGGAAGGGCCATCCCCGTCGTAACTCGAGAATATACCCCAGGTTCCCGCCGCAACTCGAGAAAAACAATGAGATTTCCCCCTCGCTGCGAGATGAGGCCCGATTCCCCTGCACTGCGTGCAGAGCAATTCCGTGTTGCACATCACACATGAAAGGAGCCTTGAGTTCCTTGATGGCACTCCAGAGAAACCCCAAGAACACTGTTTCAAGGTTGAGGGATCCTGAGGTCACTGTAGCAACACGAAAGAGCTCCGTGGACCAAAAATCAACTCGAGATGAGAGGTTAGTCCCTGGCTTCGACTCCAGAGGAATACCACCTTACCACAAGCACCTCAAGAGGAGGCTTCTCTCAGCTCTAGGTATGTGAGAGGGACCCTGAGTTTGCGGCCTCAAGTGGAATGGACACCGCGATGCCCTGACGTGAAATAAGGCCGGATATCCCTGCAGTGACTTGAATGCAGGCTCGTCTTGCATCTCCCAAGACGAAAGGATGTCTGAATCCCCTGTGGAGACCACAGAGAAAAACCTAGTTCCCCACCTCATCGCGACCGGAGGCCTCACATCCTTTGAAAACTCCAGAGGTACGCGGAGATCAGTGCCTCCAAAGGAGACGATGCCTGACTCCTCGTGAAACTTGATAGGAGTCTCAGGATTCCTGTGGCACGTGGAAAGGGACCCTTGGTCTCCCGCCTCAGCTGGAGAGGCATCCCAATTGCCCTGCCAAGCCTCGAGGAGAATCCCGAGTTGTCCCTCGCAACTAGGCAGGAGTCCTGCCGTCGCTGAACTAACACGTGGTTGGAAGGGCCATCCCCGTCGTAACTCGAGAATATACCGCAGGTTCCCGCCGCAACTCGAGAAAAACCATGAGACTTCACCCTCGCCGCGAGATGAGGCCCGATTCCCCTGCACTGCGTGCAGAGCAATTCTGTGTTGCACATCACACATGAAAGGAGCCTTGATTTCCTTGATGGCACTCCAGAGAAACCCCAAGAACACTGTTTCAAGGTTGAGGGATCCTGAGGTCACGGTAGCAACACGAAAGAGCTCCGTGGACCAAAAATCAAGTCGAGATGAGAGGTTAGTCCCTGGCTTCGACTCCAGAGGAATACCACCTTACCACAAGCACCTCAAGAGGAGGCTTCTCTCAGCTCTAGGTATGTGAGAAGGACCCTGAGTTTGCGGCCTCAAGTGGAATGGAGACCGCGATGCCCTGACTCGAAATAAGGCCGGATATCCCTGCAGTGACTTGAATGCAGGCTCGTCTTGCATCTCCCAAGACGAAAGGATGTCTGAATCCCCTGTGGAGACCACAGAGAAAGACCTAGTTCCCCACCTCATCGCGACCGGAGGGCCTCACATCCTTTGAAAACTCCAGAGGTACGCGGAGATCAGTGCCTCCAAAGGAGACGATGCCTGACTCCTCGTGAAAATTGATAGGAGTCCCAGGATTCCTGTGGCACGTGGAAAGGGACACTTGGTCTCCCGCCTCAGCTGGAGAGGCGTCCCAATTGCCCTGCCAAGCCTCGAGGAGAATCCCGAGTTGTCCCTCGCAACTAGCCAGGAGTCCTGACGTCGCTGAAGAAACACGTGGGTGGAAGGGCCATCCCCGTCATAACTCGAGAATATACCCCAGGTTCCCGCCGCAACTCGAGAAAAACCATGAGACTTCCCCCTCGCCGCGAGATGAGGCCCGATTCCCCTGCACTGCGTGCAGAGCAATTCCGTGTTGCACATCACACATGAAAGGAGCCTTGATTTCCTTGATGGCACACCAGAGAAACCCCAAGAACACTGTTTCAAGGCTAGAGGGATCCTGAGGTCACTGTAGCAACACGAAAGAGCTCCGTGGACCAAAAATCAACTCGAGATGAGAGGTTAGTCACTGGCTTCGACTCCAGAGGAATACCACCTTACCACAAGCACCTCAATAGGAGGCTTCTCTCAGCTCTAGGTATGTGAGAGGGACCCTGAGTTTGCGGCCTCAAGTGGAATGGACAACGCGATTCCCTGACGCGAAATAAGGCCGGATATCCCTGTAGTGACTTGAATGCAGGCTCGTCTTGCATCTCCCAAGATGAAAAGATGTCTGAATCCCCTGTGGAGACCACAGAGAAAGACCTAGTTCCCCACCTCATCGCGACCGGAGGCCTCACATCCTTTGAAAACTCCAGAGGTACGCGGAGATCAGTGCCTCCAAAGGAGACGATGCCTGACTCCTCGTGAAACTTGATAGGAGTCCCAGGATACCTGTGGCACGTGGAAAGGGACCCTTGGTCTCCCGCCTCAGCTGGAGAGGCGTCGCAATTGCCCTGCCAAGCCTCGAGGAGAATCCTGAGTTGTCCCTCGCAACTAGGCAGGAGTCCTGACGTCGCTGAACAAACACGTGGGTGGAAGGGCCATCCCCGTCGTAACTCGAGAATATACCCCAGGTTCCCGCCGCAACTCGAGAAAAACCATGAGACTTCCCCCTCGCCGCGAGATGAGGCCCGATTCCCCTGCACTGCGTGCAGAGCAATTCTGTGTTGCACATCACACATGAAAGGAGCCTTGATTTCCTTGATGGCACTCCAGAGAAACCCCAAGAACACTGTTTCAAGGTTGACGGATCCTGAGGTCACTGTAGCATCCTTTGAAACTCCAGAGGTACGCGGAGATCAGTGCCTCCAAAGGAGACGATGCCTGACTCCTCGTGAAACTTGATAGGAGTCCAGGATTCCTGTGGCACGTGGAAAGGGACCCTTGGTCTCCCGCCTCAGCTGTAGAGGAGTCCCAATTGCCCTGCCAAGCCTCGAGGAGAATCCCGAGTTGTCCCTCGCAACTAGGCAGGAGTCCTGACGTCGCTGAACAAACACGTGGGTGGAAGGGCCATCCCCGTCGTAACTCGAGAATATACCCCAGGTTCCAATCGCAACTCGAAAAAAACCATTAGACTTCCCCTTCGCCGAAAAATGAGGCCCGATACCCTGCACTGCGTGCAGAGCAATTCCGTATTGCACATCACACATGAAAGGAGCCTTGATTTCCTTGACGGCACTCCAGAGAAACCCCAAGAACACTGTTTCAAGGCTAGAGGGATCCTGAGGTCACTGTAGCAACATGAAAGAGCTCCGTGGACCAAAAATCAACTCGAGATGAGAGGTTAGTCCCTGGCTTCGACTCCAGAGGAATACCACCTTACCACAAGCACCTCAAGAGGAGGCTTCTCTCAGCTCTAGGTATGTGAGAGAGACCCTGAGTTTGCGGCCTCAAGTGGAATGGACACCGCGATGCCCTGACGCGAAATAAGGCCGGATATCCCTGCAGTGACTTGAATGCAGGCTCGTCTTGCATCTCCCAAGACGAAAGGATGTCTGAATCCCCTGTGGAGACCACAGAGAAAGACCTGGTTACCCACCTCATCGCGAACGGAGGCCTCACATCCCTTGAAAACTCCAGAGGTACGCGGAGATCAGTGCCTCCAAAGGAGACAATGCCTGACTCCTCGTGAAACTTGATAGGAGTCCCAGGATTCCTGTGGCACGTGGAAAGGGACCCTTGGTCTCCCGCCTCAGCTGGAGAGGCGTCCCAATTGCCCTGCCAAGCCTCGAGGAGAATCCTGAGTTGTCCCTCGCAACTAGGCAGGAGTCCTGCCGTCGCTGAACTAACACGTGTGTGGAAGGGCCATCCCCGTCGTAACTCGAGAATATACCCCAGGATCCTGCTGCAACTCGAGAAAAACCATGAGACTTCCCCCTCGCCGCGAGATGAGGCCAAATTCCCCTGCACTGCGTGCAGAGCAATTCCGTGTTGCACATCAAACATGAAAGGAGCCTTGATTTCCTTGATGGCACTCCAGAGAAACCCCAAGAACACTCTTTCAAGGTTGAGGGATCCTGAGGTCACTGTAGCAACACGAAAGAGCTCCGTGGACCAAAAATCAACTCGAGATGAGAGGTTAGTCCCTGGCTTCGACTCCAGAGGAATACCACCTTACCACAAGCACCTCAAGAGGAGGCTTCTCTCAGCTCTAGGTATGTGAGTGGGACCCTGAGTTTGCGGCCTCAAGTGGAAAGGAGACTGCGATGCCCTGACTCGAAATAAGGCTGGATATCCCTGCAGTGACTTGAATGCAGGCTCGTCTTGCATCTCCCAAGACGAAAGGATGTCTGAATCCCCTGTGGAGACCACAGAGAAAGGCCTAGTTCCCCACATCATCGCGACCGGAGGCCTCACATCCTTTGAAAACTCCAGAAGTACGCGGAGATCAGTGCCTCCAAAGGAGACGATGCCTGACTCCTCGTGAAACTTGATAGGAGTCCCAGGATTCCTGTGGCACGTGGAAAGGGACCCTTGGTCTCCCGCCTCAGCTGGAGAGGCGTCCCAATTGCCCTGCCAAGCCTCGAGGAGAATCCCGAGTTGTCCCTCGCAACTAGGCAGGAGTTCTGACGTCGCTGAAGAAACACATGTGTGGAAGGGCCATCCCCGGCGTAACTCGAGAATATACCCCAGGTTCCCGCCGCAACTCGAGAAAAACCATGAGACTTCCCCCTCACCGCGAGATGAGGCCCGATTCCCCTGCACTGCGTGCAGAGTAATTCCGTGTTGCACATCACACATGAAAGGAGCCTTGATTTCCTTGATGGCACTCCAGAGAAACTCCAAGAACACTGTTTCAAGGCTAGAGGGATCCTGAGGTCACTGTAGCAACACGAAAGAGCTCCGTGGACCAAAAATCAACTCAAGATGAGAGGTTAGTCCCTGGCTTCCACTCCAGAGGAATACCACCTTACCACAAGCACCTCAAGAGGAGGCTTCTCTCAGCTCTAGGTATGTGAGAGGGACCCTGAGTTTGCGGCCTCAAGGGCAGTGGACACTGCGATGCTCTGGCTCGAAATATTCCGCATATGCCTGTAGTGACTTGAATGCAGGCTCGTCTTGCATCTCCCAAGACGAAAGGATGTCTGAATCACCGGTGTAGACCACAGAGAAAGACCTAGTTCCCCACCTCTTCGCGACCGGAGGCCTCACATCCTTTGAAAATTCCAGAGGTACGCGGAGATCAGTGCCTCCAAAGGAGACGATGCCTGACTCCTCGTGAAACGTGATAGGAGTCCCAGGATTCCTGTGCACGTGGAAAGGGACCCTTGGTCTCCCGCCTCAGCTGGAGAGGCGTCCCAATTGCCCTGCCAAGCCTCGAGGAGAATCCCGAGTTGTCCCTCGCAACTAGGCAGGAGTCCTGCCGTCGCTGAACAAACACGTGTGTGGAAGGGCCATCCCCGTCGTAACTCGAGAATATTCCCGAGGTTCCCGCCGCAACTCGAGAAAAACCATGAGACTTCACCCTCGCCGCGAGATGAGGCCCGATTCCCCTGCACTGCGTGCAGAGCAATTCCGTGTTGCACATCACACATGAAAGGAGCCTTGATTTCCTTGATGGCACTCCAGAGAAACCCCAAGAACACTGTTTCAAGGCTAGAGGGATCCTGAGGTCACTGTAGCAACACGAAAGAGCTCCGTGGACCAAAAATCAACTCGAGATGAGAGGTTAGTCACTGGCTTCGACTCCAGAGGAATACCACCTTACCCCAAGCACCTCAATAGGAGGCTTCTCTCAGCTCTAGCTATGTGAGAGGGACCCTGAGTTTGCGGCCTCAAGTGGAATGGACAACGCGATTCCCTGACGCGAAATAAGGCCGGATATCCCTGTAGTGACTTGAATGCAGGCTCGTCTTGCATCTCCCAAGATGAAAAGATGTCTCAATCCCCTGTGGAGACCACAGAGAAAGACCTAGTTCCCCACCTCATCGCGACCGGAGGCCTCACATCCTTTGAAAACTCCAGAGGTACGCGGAGATCAGTGCCTCCAAAGGAGACGATGCCTGACTCCTCGTGAAACTTGATAGGAGTCCCAGGATACCTGTGGCACGTGGAAAGGGACCCTTGGTCTCCCGCCTCAGCTGGAGAGGCGTCGCAATTGCCCTGCCAAGCCTCGAGGAGAATCCTGAGTTGTCCCTCGCAACTAGGCAGGAGTCCTGACGTCGCTGAACAAACACGTGTGTGGAAGGGCCATCCCCGTCGTAACTCGAGAATATACCCCAGGTTCCCGCCGCAACTCGAGAAAAACCATGAGACTTTCCCCTCGCCGCGAGATGAGGCCCGATTCCCCTGCACTGCGTGCAGAGCAATTCTGTGTTGCACATCACACATGAAAGGAGCCTTGATTTCCTTGATGGCACTCCAGAGAAACCCCAAGAACACTGTTTCAAGGTTGACGGATCCTGAGGTCACTGTAGCATTCTTTGAAACTCCAGAGGTACGCGGAGATCAGTGCCTCCAAAGGAGACGATGCCTGACTCCTCGTGAAACTTGATAGGAGTCCAGGATTCCTGTGGCACGTGGAAAGGGACACTTGGTCTCCCGCCTCAGCTGTAGAGGAGTCCCAATTGCCCTGCCAAGCCTCGAGGAGAATCCCGAGTTGTCCCTCGCAACTAGGCAGGAGTCCTGACGTCGCTGAACAAACACGTGGGTGGAAGGGCCATCCCCGTCGTAACTCGAGAATATACCCCAGGTTCCAATCGCAACTCGAAAAAAACCATTAGACTTCCCCTTCGCCGAAAAATGAGGCCCGATACCCTGCACTGCGTGCAGAGCAATTCCGTATTGCACATCACACATGAAAGGAGCCTTGATTTCCTTGACGGCACTCCAGAGAAACCCCAAGAACACTGTTTCAAGGCTAGAGGGATCCTGAGGTCACTGTAGCAACATGAAAGAGCTCCGTGGACCAAAAATCAACTCGAGATGAGAGGTTAGTCCCTGGCTTCGACTCCAGAGGAATACCACCTTACCACAAGCACCTCAAGAGGAGGCTTCTCTCAGCTCTAGGTATGTGAGAGAGACCCTGAGTTTGCGGCCTCAAGTGGAATGGACACCGCGATGCCCTGACTCGAAATAAGGCCGGATATCCCTGCAGTGACTTGAATGCAGGCTCGTCTTGCATCTCCCAAGACGAAAGGATGTCTGAATCCCCTGTGGAGACCACAGAGAAAGACCTGGTTACCCACCTCATCGCAAACGGAGGCCTCACATCCCTTGAAAACTCCAGAGGTACGCGGAGATCAGTGCCTCCAAAGGAGACAATGCCTGACTCCTCGTGAAACGTGATAGGAGTCCCAGGATTCCTGTGGCACGTGGAAAGGGACCCTTGGTCTCCCGCCTCAGCTGGAGAGGCGTCCCAATTGCCCTGCCAAGCCTCGAGGAGAATCCCGAGTTGTCCCTCGCAACTAGGCAGGAGTCCTGCCGTCGCTGAACTAACACGTGTGTGGAAGGGCCATCCCCGTCGTAACTCGAGAATATACCCCAGGTTCCTGCTGCAACTCGAGAAAAACCATGAGACTTCCCCCTCGCCGCGAGATGAGGCCAAATTCCCCTGCACTGCGTGCAGAGCAATTCCGTGTTGCACATCAAACATGAAAGGAGCCTTGATTTCCTTAATGGCACTCCAGAGAAACCCCAAGAACACTCTTTCAAGGTTGAGGGATCCTGAGGTCACTGTAGCAACACGAAAGAGCTCCGTGGACCAAAAATCAACTCGAGATGAGAGGTTAGTCCCTGGCTTCGACTCCAGAGGAATACCACCTTACCACAAGCACCTCAAGAGGAGGCTTCTCTCAGCTCTAGGTATGTGAGTGGGACCCTGAGTTTGCGGCCTCAAGTGGAAAGGAGACTGCGATGCCCTGACTCGAAATAAGGCTGGATATCCCTGCAGTGACTTGAATGCAGGCTCGTCTTGCATCTCCCAAGACGAAAGGATGTCTGAATGCCCTGTGGAGACCACAGAGAAAGGCCTAGTTCCCCACATCATCGCGACCGGAGGCCTCACATCCTTTGAAAACTCCAGAAGTACGCGGAGATCAGTGCCTCCAAAGGAGACGATGCCTGACTCCTCGTGAAACTTGATAGGAGTCCCAGGATTCCTGTGGCACTTGGAAAGGGACCCTTGGTCTCCCGCCTCAGCTGGAGAGGCGTCCCAATTGCCCTGCCAAGCCTCGAGGAGAATCCCGAGTTGTCCCTCGCAACTAGGCAGGAGTTCTGACGTCGCTGAAGAAACACATGTGTGGAAGGGCCATCCCCGGCGTAACTCGAGAATATACCCCAGGTTCCCGCCGCAACTCGAGGAAAACCATGAGACTTCCCCCTCACCGCGAGATGAGGCCCGATTCCCCTGCACTGCGTGCAGAGTAATTCCGTGTTGCACATCACACATGAAAGGAGCCTTGATTTCCTTGATGGCACTCCAGAGAAACTCCAAGAACACTGTTTCAAGGCTAGAGGGATCCTGAGGTCACTGTAGCAACACGAAAGAGCTCCGTGGACCAAAAATCAACTCAAGATGAGAGGTTAGTCCCTGGCTTCCACTCCAGAGGAATACCACCTTACCACAAGCACCTCAAGAGGAGGATTCTCTCAGCTCTAGGTATGTGAGAGGGACCCTGAGTTTGCGGCCTCAAGGGCAATGGACACTGCGATGCTCTGGCTCGAAATATTCCGCATATGCCTGTAGTGACTTGAATGCAGGCTCGTCTTGCATCTCCCAAGACGAAAGGATGTCTGAATCACCGGTGTAGACCACAGAGAAAGACCTAGTTCCCCACCTCATCGCGACCGGAGGCCTCACATCCTTTGAAAACTCCAGAGGTACGCGGAGATCAGTGCCTCCAAAGGAGACGATGCCTGACTCCTCGTGAAACGTGATAGGAGTCCCAGGATTCCTGTGCACGTGGAAAGGGACCCTTGGTCTCCCGCCTCAGCTGGAGAGGCGTCCCAATTGCCCTGCCAAGCCTCGAGGAGAATCCCGAGTTGTCCCTCGCAACTAGGCAGGAGTCCTGCCGTCGCTGAACAAACACGTGTGTGGAAGGGCCATCCCCGTCGTAACTCGAGAATATTCCCGAGGTTCCCGCCGCAACTCGAGAAAAACCATGAGACTTTACCCTCGACGCGAGATGAGGCCCGATTCCCCTTCACTGCGTGCAGAGCAGTTCCGTGTTGCACATCACACATGAAAGGAGCCTTGATTTCCTTGATGGCACTCCAAAGAAACCCCAAGAACACTGTTTCAAGGCTAGAGGGATCCTGAGGTCACTGTAGCAACACGAAAGAGCTCCGTGGACGAAAAATCAACTCGAGATGAGAGGTTAGTCCCTGGCTTCGACTCCAGAGCAATACCACCTTACCACAAGCACCTCAAGAGGAGGCTTCTCTCAGCTCTAGCTATGTGAGAGGGACCCTGAGTTTGCGGCCTCAAGTGGAATGGACACCACGATGCCCTGACTCGAAATAAGGCCGGATATCCCTGCAGTGACTTGAATGCAGGCTCGTCTTGCATCTCCCAAGACGAAAGGATGTCTGAATCCCCTGTGGAGACCACAGAGAAAGACCTAGTTCCCCACCTCATGGCGACCGGAGGCCTCACATCCTTTGAAAACTCCAGAGGTACGCGGAGATCAGTGCCTCCAAAGGAGACGATGCCTGACTCCTCGTGAAACTTGATAGGAGTCCCAGGATTCCTGTGGCACGTGGAAAGGGACCCTTGGTCTCCCGCCTCAGCTGGAGAGGCGTCCCAATTGCCCTGCCAAGCCTCGAGGAGATTCCCGAGTTGCCCCTCGCAACTAGGCAGGAGTCCTGACGTCGCTGAACAAACACGTGGCTGGAAGGGCCATCCCCGTCGTAACTCGAGAATATACCCCAGGTTCCCGCCGCAACTCGAGAAAAACCATGAGACTTCCCCCTCGCCGCGAAATGAGGCCCGATTCCCCTGCACTGCGTGCAGAGCATTTCCGTGTTGCACATCACACATGAAAGGAGCCTTGATTTCCTTGATGGCACTCCAGAGAAACCCCAAGAACACTGTTTCAAGGCTAGAGGGATCCTGAGGTCACTGTAGCAACACGAAAGAGCTCCGTGGACCAAAAATCAACTCGAGATGAGAGGTTAGTCCCTGGCTTCGACTCCAGAGGAATACCACCTTACCACAAGCACCTCAAGAGGAGGCTTCTCTCAGCTCTATGTATGTGAGAGGGACTCAGAGTTTGCGGCCTCAAGTGGAATGGACACTGCGATGCCCTGACTCGAAATAGGCCGGATATCCCTGCAGTGACTTGAATGCAGGCTCGTCTTGCATCTCCCAAGACGAAAGGATGTCTGAATCCCCTGTGGAGACCACAGAGAAAGACCTAGTTCCCCACCTCATCGCGACCGGAGGCCTCACATCCTTTGAAAACTCCAGAGGTACGCGGAGATCAGTGCCTCCAAAGGAGACGATGCCTGACTCCTCGTGAAAATTGATAGGAGTCCCAGGATTCCTGTGGCACGTGGAAAGGGACACTTGGTCTCCCGCCTTAGCTGGAGAGGCGTCCCAATTGCCCTGCCAAGCCTCGAGGAGAATCCCGAGTTGTCCCTCGCAACTAGCCAGGAGTCCTGACGTCGCTGAAGAAACACGTGTGTGGAAGGGCCATCCCCGTCATAACTCGAGAATATACCCCAGGTTCCCGCCGCAACTCGAGAAAAACCATGAGACTTCCCCCTCGCCGCGAGATGAGGCCTGATTCCCCTGCACTGCGTGCAGAGCAATTCCGTGTTGCACATCACACATGAAAGGAGCCTTGATTTCCTTGATGGCACTCCAGAGAAACCCCAAGAACACTGTTTCAAGGCTAGAGGGATCCTGAGGTCACTGTAGCAACACGAAAGAGCTCCGTGGACCAAAAATCAACTCGAGATGAGAGGTTAGTCACTGGCTTCGACTCCAGAGGAATACCACCTTACCACAAGCACCTCAAGAGGAGGCTTCTCTCAGCTCTAACTATGTGAGAGGGACCCTGAGTTTGCGGCCTCAAGTGGAATGGACAACGCGATTCCCTGACACGAAATAAGGCCGGATATCCCTGTAGTGACTTGAATGCAGGCTCGTCTTGCATCTCCCAAGACGAAAGGATGTCTGAATCCCCTGTTTAGACCACAGAGAAAGACCTAGTTCCCCACCTCATCGCGACCGGAGGCCTCACATCCTTTGAAAACTCCAGAGGTACGCGGAGATCAGTGCCTCCAAAGGAGACGATGCCTGACTCCTCGTGAAACTTGATAGGAGTCCCAGGATACCTGTGGCACGTGGAAAGGGACCCTTGGTCTCCCACCTCAGCTGGAGAGGCGTCGCAATTGCCCTGCCAAGCCTCGAGGAGAATCCCGAGTTGTCCCTCGCAACTAGGCAGGAGTCCTGACGTCGCTAAACAAACACGTGGGTGGAAGGGCCATCCCCGTCGTAACTCGAGAATATACCCCAGGTTCCCACCGCAACTCGAGAAAAACCATGAGACTTCCCCCTCGCCGCGAGATGAGGCCCGATTCCCCTGCACTGCGTGCAGAGCAATTCGGTGTTGCACATCACACATGAAAGGAGCCTTGATTTCCTTGATGGCACTCCAGAGAAACCCCAAGAACACTGTTTCAAGGATGACGGATCCTGAGGTCACTGTAGCATCCTTTGAAACTCCAGAGGTACGCGGAGATCAGTGCCTCCAAAGGAGACGATGCCTGACTCCTCGTGAAACTTGATAGGAGTCCCAGGATTCCTGTGGCACCTGGAAAGGAACCCTTGGTCTCCCGCCTCAGCTGGAGAGGAGTCCCAATTGCCCTGCCAAACCTCGAGGAGAATCCCGAGTTGTCCCTCGCAACTAGGCAGGAGTCCTGACGTCGCTGAACAAACACGTGGGTGGAAGGGCCATCCCCGTCGTAACTCGAGAATATACCCCAGGTTCCAATCGCAACTCGAAAAAAACCATTAGACTTCCCCTTCGCCGAAAAATGAGGCCCGATACCCTGCACTGCGTGCAGAGCAATTCCGTATTGCACATCACACATGAAAGGAGCCTTGATTTCCTTGACGGCACTCCAGAGAAACCCCAAGAACACTGTTTCAAGGCTAGAGGGATCCTGAGGTCACTGTAGCAACATGAAAGAGCTCCGTGGACCAAAAATCAACTCGAGATGAGAGGTTAGTCCCTGGCTTCGACTCCAGAGGAATACCACCTCACCACAATCACCTCAAGAGGAGGCTTCTCTCAGCTCTAGGTATGTGAGAGAGACCCTGAGTTTGCGGCCTCAAGTGGAATGGACACCGCGATGCCCTGACGCGAAATAAGGCCGGATATCCCTGCAGTGACTTGAATGCAGGCTCGTCTTGCATCTCCCAAGACGAAAGGATGTCTGAATCCCCTGTGGAGACCACAGAGAAAGACCTGGTTACCCACCTCATCACGAACGGAGGCCTCACATCCCTTGAAAACTCCAGAGGTACGCGGAGATCAGTGCCTCCAAAGGAGACAATGCCTGACTCCTCGTGAAACTTGATAGGAGTCCCAGGATTCCTGTGGCACGTGGAAAGGGACCCTTGGTCTCCCGCCTCAGCTGGAGAGGCGTCCCAATTGCCCTGCCAAGCCTCGAGGAGAATCCCGAGTTGTCCCTCGCAACTAGGCAGGAGTCCTGCCGTCGCTGAACTAACACGTGTGTGGAAGGGCCATCCCCGTCGTAACTCGAGAATATACCCCAGGTTCCTGCGGCAACTCGAGAAAAACCATGAGACTTCCCCCTCGCCGCGAGATGAGGCCAAATTCCCCTGCACTGCGTGCAGAGCAATTCCGTGTTGCACATCAAACATGAAAGGAGCCTTGATTTCCTTGATGGCACTCCAGAGAAACCCCAAGAACACTCTTTCAAGGTTGAGGGATCCTGAGGTCACTGTAGCAACACGAAAGAGCTCCGTGGACCAAAAATCAACTCGAGATGAGAGGTTAGTCCCTGGCTTCGACTCCAGAGGAATACCACCTTACCACAAGCACCTCAAGAGGAGGCTTCTCTCAGCTCTAGGTATGTGAGTGGGACCCTGAGTTTGCGGCCTCAAGTGGAAAGGAGACTGCGATGCCCTGACTCGAAATAAGGCTGGATATCCCTGCAGTGACTTGAATGCAGGCTCGTCTTGCATCTCCCAAGACGAAAGGATGTCTGAATGCCCTGTGGAGACCACAGAGAAAGGCCTAGTTCCCCACATCATCGCGACCGGAGGCCTCACATCCTTTGAAAACTCCAGAAGTACGCGGAGATCAGTGCCTCCAAAGGAGACGATGCCTGACTCCTCGTGAAACTTGATAGGAGTCCCAGGATTCCTGTGGCACGTGGAAAGGGACCCTTGGTCTCCCGCCTCAGCTGGAGAGGCGTCCCAATTGCCCTGCCAAGCCTCGAGGAGAATCCCGAGTTGTCCCTCGCAACTAGGCAGGAGTTCTGACGTCGCTGAAGAAACACATGTGTGGAAGGGCCATCCCCGGCGTAACTCGAGAATATACCCCAGGTTCCCGCCGCAACTCGAGAAAAACCATGAGACTTACCCCTCACCGCGAGATGAGGCCCGATTCCCCTGCACTGCGTGCAGAGTAATTCCGTGTTGCACATCACACATGAAAGGAGCCTTGATTTCCTTGATGGCACTCCAGAGAAACTCCAAGAACACTGTTTCAAGGCTAGAGGGATCCTGAGGTCACTGTAGCAACACGAAAGAGCTCCGTGGACCAAAAATCAACTCAAGATGAGAGGTTAGTCCCTGGCTTCCACTCCAGAGGAATACCACCTTACCACAAGCACCTCAAGAGGAGGCTTCTCTCAGCTCTAGGTATGTGAGAGGGACCCTGAGTTTGCGGCCTCAAGGGCAATGGACACTGCGATGCTCTGGCTCGAAATATTCCGCATATGCCTGCAGTGACTTGAATGCAGGCTCGTCTTGCATCTCCCAAGACGAAAGGATGTCTGAATCACCGGTGTAGACCACAGAGAAAGACCTAGTTCCCCACCTCATCGCGACCGGAGGCCTCACATCCTTTGAAAACTCCAGAGGTACGCGGAGATCAGTGCCTCCAAAGGAGACGATGCCTGACTCCTCGTGAAACGTGATAGGAGTCCCAGGATTCCTGTGCACGTGGAAAGGGACCCTTGGTCTCCCGCCTCAGCTGGAGAGGCATCCCAATTGCCCTGCCAAGCCTCGAGGAGAATCCCGAGTTGTCCCTCGCAACTAGGCAGGAGTCCTGCCGTCGCTAAACAAACACGTGTGTGGAAGGGCCATCCCCGTCGTAACTCGAGAATATTCCCGAGGTTCCCGCCGCAACTCGAGAAAAACCATGAGACTTCACCCTCGCCGCGAGATGAGGCCCGATTCCCCTGCACTGCCTGCAGAGCAGTTCCGTGTTGCACATCACACATGAAAGGAGCCTTGATTTCCTTGATGGCACTCCAAAGAAACCCCAAGAACACTGTTTCAAGGCTAGAGGGATCCTGAGGTCACTGTAGCAACACGAAAGAGCTCCGTGGACCAAAAATCAACTCGAGATGAGAGGTTAGTCCCTGGCTTCGACTCCAGAGGAATACCACCTTACCACAAGCACCTCAAGAGGAGGCTTCTCTCAGCTCTAGCTATGTGAGAGGGACCCTGAGTTTGCGGCCTCAAGTGGAATGGACACCACGATGCCCTGACTCGAAATAAGGCCGGATATCCCTGCAGTGACTTGAATGCAGGCTCGTCTTGCATCTCCCAAGACGAAAGGATGTCTGAATCCCCTGTGGAGACCACAGAGAAAGACCTAGTTCCCCACCTCATCGCGACCGGAGGCCTCACATCCTTTGAAAACTCCAGAGGTACGCGGAGATCAGTGCCTCCAAAGGAGACGATGCCTGACTCCTCGTGAAACTTGATAGGAGTCCCAGGATTCCTGTGGCACGTGGAAAGGGACCCTTGGTCTCCCACCTCAGCTGGAGAGGCGTCCCAATTGCCCTGCCAAGCCTCGAGGAGATTCCCGAGTTGTCCCTCGCAACTAGGCAGGAGTCCTGACGTCGCTGAACAAACACGTGGCTGGAAGGGCCATCCCCGTCGTAACTCGAGAATATACCCCAGGTTCCCGCCGCAACTCGAGAAAAACCATGAGACTTCCCCCTCGCCGCGAGATGAGGCCCGATTCCCCTGCACTGCGTGCAGAGCATTTCCGTGTTGCACATCACACATGAAAGGAGCCTTGATTTCCTTGATGGCACTCCAGAGAAACCCCAAGAACACTGTTTCAAGGCTAGAGGGATCCTGAGGTCACTGTAGCAACACGAAAGAGCTCCGTGGACCAAAAATCAACTCGAGATGAGAGGTTAGTCCCTGGTTTCGACTGCAGAGGAATACCACCTTACCACAAGCACCTCAAGAGGAGGCTTCTCTCAGCTCTAGCTATGTGAGAGGGACCCTGAGTTTGCGGCCTCAAGTGGAATGGAGACCGCGATGCCCTGACTCGAAATAAGGTCGGATATCCCTGCAGTGACTTGAATGCAGGCTCGTCTTGCATCTCCCAAGACGAAAGGATGTCTGAATCCCCTGTGGAGACCACAGAGAAAGACCTAGTTCACCACCTCATCGCGACCGGAGGCCTCACATCCTTTGAAAACTCCAGAGGTACGCGGAGATCAGTGCCTCCAAAGGAGACGATGCCTGACTCCTCATGAAACTTGATAGGAGTCACAGGATTCCTGTGGCACGTGGAAAGGGACCCTTGGTCTCCCTCCTCAGCTGGAGAGGCGTCCCAATTGCCCTGCCAAGCCTCGAGGAGAATCCCAAGTTGTCACTCGCAACAAGGCAGGAGTCCTGACGTCGCTGAACAAACACGTGGGTGGAAGGGCCATCCCCGTCATAACTCGAGAATATACCCCAGGTTCCCGCCGCAACTCGAGAAAAACCATGAGACTTCCCCCTCGCCGCGAGATGAGGCCCGATTCCCCTGCACTGCGTGCAGAGCAATTCCGTGTTGCACATCACACATGAAAGGAGCCTTGATTTCCTTGATGGCACTCCAGAGAATCCCCAAGAACACTGTTTCAAGGCTAGAGGGATCCTGAGGTCACTGTAGCAACATGAAAGACCTCCGTGGACCAAAAATCAACTCGAGATGAGAGGTTAGTCCCTGGCTTCGACTCCAGAGGAATACCACCTTACCACAAGCACCTCAAGAGGAGGCTTCTCTCAGCTTTAGCTATTTGAGAGGGACCCTGAGTTTGCGGCCTCAAGTGGAATGGACACCGCGATGCCCTGGCTCAAAATAAGGCCGGATATCCCTGCAGTGACTTGAATGCAGGCTCGTCTTGCATCTCCCAAGACGAAAGGATGTCTGAATCCCCTGTGGAGACCACAGAGAATGACCTAGTTCCCCACCTCATCGCGACCGGAGGCCTCACATCCTTTGAAAACTCCAGAGGTACGCGGAGATCAGTGCCTCCAAAGGAGACGATGCCTGACTCCTCGTGAAACGTGATAGGAGTCCCAGGATTCCTGTGCACGTGGAAAGGGACCCTTGGTCTCTCGCCTCAGCTGGAGAGGCGTCCCAATTGCCCTGCCAAGCCTCGAGGAGAATCCCGAGTTGTCCCTCGCAACTAGGCAGGAGTCCTGACGTCGCTGAACAAACACGTGTGTGGAAGGGCCATCCCCGTCGTAGCTCGAGAATATTCCCCAGGTTCCCGCCGCAACTCGAGAAAAACCATGAGACTTCACCCTCGCCGCGAGATGAGGCCCGATTCCCCTGCACTGCGTGCAGAGCAGTTCCGTATTGCACATCACACATGAAAGGAGCCTTGATTTCCTTGATGGCACTCCAGAGAAATCCCAAGAACACTGTTTCAAGGCTAGAGGGATCCTGAGGTCACTGTAGCAACACGAAAGAGCTCCGTGGACCAAAAATCAACTCGAGATGAGAGGTTAGTCCCTGGCTTCGACTCCAGAGGAATACCACCTTACCACAAGCACCTCAAGAGGAGGCTTCTCTCAGCTCTAGCTATGTGAGAGGGACCCTGAGTTTGCGGCCTCAAGTGGAATGGACACCACGATGCCCTGACTCGAAATAAGGCCGGATATCCCTGCAGTGACTTGAATGCAGGCTCGTCTTGCATCTCCCAAGACGAAAGGATGTCTGAATCCCCTGTGGAGACCACAGAGAAAGACCTAGTTCCCCACCTCATCGCGACCGGAGGCCTCACATCCTTTGAAAACTCCAGAGGTACGCGGAGATCAGTGCCTCCAAAGGAGACGATGCCTGACTCCTCGGGAAACGTGATAGGAGTCCCAGGATTCCTGTGCACGTGGAAAGGGACCCTTGGTCTCCCGCCTCAGCTGGAGAGGCGTCCCAATGGCCCTGCCAAGCCTCGAGGAGAATCCCGAATTGTCCCTCGCAACTAGGCAGGAGTCCTGTCGTCGCTGAACAAACACGTGGGTGGCAGGGCCATCCCCGTCGTAACTCGAGAATATTCCCCAGGTTCCCGCCGCAACTCGAGAAAAACCATGAGACTTCCCCCTCGCCGCGAGATGAGGCCCGATTCCCCTGCACTGCGTGCAGAGCAATTCCGTGTTGCACATCACACATGAAAGGAGCCTTGATTTCCTTGATGGCACTCCAGAGAAACCCCAAGAACACTGTTTCAAGGCTAGAGGGATCCTGAGGTCACTGTAGCAACACGAAAGAGCTCCGTGGACCAAAAATCAACTCGAGATGAGAGGTTAGTCCCTGGCTTCGACTCCAGAGCAATACCACCTTACCACAAGCACCTCAAGAGGAGGCTTCTCTCAGCTCTAGCTATGTGAGAGGGACCCTGAGTTTGCGGCCTCAAGTGGAATGGACACCGCGATGCCCTGACTCGAAATAAGGCCGGATATCCCTGCAGTGACTTGAATGCAGGCTCGTCTTGCATCTCCCAAGACGAAAGGATGTCTGAATCCCCTGTGGAGACCACAGAGAAAGACCTAGTTCCCCACCTCATCGCGAACGGAGGCCTCACATCCTTTGAAAACTCCAGAGGTACGCGGAGATCAGTGCCTCCAAAGGAGACGAAGCCTGACTCCTCGTGAAACTTGATAGGAGTCACAGGATTCCTGTGGCACGTGGAAAGGGAACCTTGGTCTCCCACCTCAGCTGGAGAGGCGTCCCAATTGCCCTGCCAAGCCTCAAGGAGAATCCCGAGTTGTCCCTCGCAACTAGGCAGGAGTCCTGACGTCGCTGAACAAACACGTGGGTGGAAGGGCCATCCCCGTCATAACTCGAGAATATACCCCAGGTTCCCGCCGCAACTCGAGAAAAACCATGAGACTTCCCCCTCGCCGCGAGATGAGGCCCGATTCCCCTGCACTGCGTGCAGAGCAATTCCGTGTTGCACATCACACATGAAAGGAGCCTTGATTTCCTTGATGGCACTCCAGAGAAACCCCAAGAACACTGTTTCAAGGCTAGAGGGATCCTGAGGTCACTGTAGCAACATGAAAGACCTCCGTGGACCAAAAATCAACTCGAGATGAGAGGTTAGTCCCTGGCTTCGACTCCAGAGGAATACCACCTTACCACAAGCATCTCAAGAGGAGGCTTCTCTCAGCTCTAGCTATGTGAGAGGGACCCTGAGTTTGCGGCCTCAAGTGGAATGAACACCACGATGCCCTGACTCGAAATAAGGCCGGATATCCCTGCAGTGACTTGAATGCAGGCTCGTCTTGCATCTCCCAAGACGAAAGGATGTCTGAATCCCCTGTGGAGACCACAGAGAAAGACCTAGTTCCCCACCTCATCGCGACCGGAGGCCTCACATCCTTTGAAAACTCCAGAGGTACGCGGAGATCAGTGCCTCCAAAGGAGACGATGCCTGACTCCTCGTGAAACTTGATAGGAGTCCCAGGATTCCTGTGGCACGTGGAAAGGGACCCTTGGTCTCCCGCCTCAGCTGGAGAGGCGTCCCAATTGCCCTGCCAAGCCTCGAGGAGATTCCCGAGTTGTCCCTCGCAACTAGGCAGGAGTCCTGACGTCGCTGAAGAAACACGTGGGTGGAAGGGCCATTCCCGTCGTAACTCGAGAATATACCCCAGGTTCCCGCCGCAACTTGAGAAAAACCATGAGACTTCCCCCTCGCTGCGAGATGAGGCCCGATTCCCCTGCACTGCGTGCAGAGCATTTCCGTGTTGCACATCACACATGAAAGGAGCCTTGATTTCCTTGATGGCACTCCAGAGAAACCCCAAGAACACTGTTTCAAGGCTGGAGGGATCCTGAGGTCACTGTAGCTACACGAAAGAGCTCCGTGGACCAAAAATCAACTCGAGATGAGAGGTTAGTCCCTGGCTTCGACTCCAGAGGAATACCACCTTACCACAAGCACCTCAAGAGGAGGCTTCTCTCAGCTCTAGCTATGTGAGAGGGACCCTGAGTTTGCAGCCTCAAGTGGAATGGAGACCGCGATGCCCTGACTCGAAATAAGGCCGGATATCCCTGCAGTGACTTGAATGCAGGCTCGTCTTGCATCTCCCAAGACGAAAGGATGACTGAATCCCCTGTGGAGACCACAGAGAAAGACCTAGTTCCCCACCTCATCGCGACCGGAGGCCTCACATCCTTTGAAAACTCCAGAGGTACGCGGAGATCAGTGCCTCCAAAGGAGACGATGCCTGACTCCTCGTGAAACTTGATAGGAGTCACAGGATTCCTGTGGCACGTGGAAAGGGACCCTTGGTCTCCCACTTCAGCTGGAGAGGCGTCCCAATTGCCCTGCCAAGCCTCGAGGAGAATCCCGAGTTGTCCCTCGCAACTAGGCAGAAGTCCTGACGTCGCTGAACAAACACGTGGATGGAAGGGCCATCCCCGTCTTAACTCGAGAATATACCCCAGGTTCCCGCCGCAACTCGAGAAAAGCCATGAGACTTCCCCCTCGCCGCGAGATGAGGCCCGATTCCCCTGAACTGCGTGCAGAGCAATTCTGTGTTGCCCATCACACATGAAAGGAGCTTTGATTTCCTTGATGGCACTCCAGAGAAACCCCAAGAACACTGTTTCAAGGTTGACGGATCCTGAGGTCACTGTAGCAACACGAAAGAGCTCCGTGGACCAAAAATCAACTCGAGATGAGAGGTTAGTCCCTGGCTTCGACTCCAGAGGAATACCACCTTACCACAAGCACCTCAAGAGGAGGCTTCTCTCAGCTCTAGGTATGTGAGAGGGACCCTGAGTTTGCGGCCTCAAGTGGAATGGACACTGCGATGCCCTGACTCGAAATAGGCCGGATAACCCTGCAGTGACTTGAATGCAGGCTCGTCTTCAATCTCCCAAGACGAAAGGATGTCTGAATCCCCTGTGGAGACCACAGAGAAAGACCTAGTTCCCCACCTCTTCGCGACCGGAGGCCTCACATCCTTTGAAAACTCCAGAGGTACGCGGAGATCAGTGCCTCCAAAGGAGACGATACCTGACTCCTCGGGAAACGTGATAGGAGTCCCAGGATTCCTGTGCACGTGGAAAGGGACCCTTGGTCTCCCGCCTCAGCTGGAGAGGCGTCCCAATTGCCCTGCCAAGCCTCGAGCAGAATCCCGAATTGTCCCTCGCAACTAGGCAGGAGTCCTGCTGTCGCTGAACAAACACGTGTGTGGAAGGGCCATCCCCGTCGTAACTCAAGAATATTCCCCAGGTTCCCGCCGCAACTCGAGAAAAACCATGAGACTTCCCCCTCGCCGCGAGATGAGGCCCGATTCCCCTGCACTGCGTGCAGAGCAATTCCGTGTTGCACATCACACATGAAAGGAGCCTTGATTTCCTTGATGGCACTCCAGAGAAACCCCAAGAACACTGTTTCAAGGCTAGAGGGATCCTGAGGTCACTGTAGCAACACGAAAGAGCTCCGTGGACCAAAAATCAACTCGAGATGAGAGGTTAGTCCCTGGCTTCGACTCCAGAGCAATACCACCTTACCACAAGCACCTCAAGAGGAGGCTTCTCTCAGCTCTAGCTATGTGAGAGGGACCCTGAGTTTGCGGCCTCAAGTGGAATGGACACCGCGATGCCCTGACTCGAAATAAGGCCGGATATCCCTGCAGTGACTTGAATGCAGGCTCGTCTTGCATCTCCCAAGACGAAAGGATGTCTGAATCCCCTGTGGAGACCACAGAGAAAGACCTAGTTCCCCACCTCATCGCGAACGGAGGCCTCACATCCTTTGAAAACTCCAGAGGTACGCGGAGATCAGTGCCTCCAAAGGAGACGATGCCTGACTCCTCGTGAAACTTGATAGGAGTCACAGGATTCCTGTGGCACGTGGAAAGGGACCCTTGGTCTCCCACCTCAGCTGGAGAGGCGTCCCAATTGCCCTGCCAAGCCTCGAGGAGAATCCCGAGTTGTCCCTCGCAACTAGGCAGAAGTCCTGACGTCGCTGAACAAACACGTGGGTGGAAGGGCCATCCCCGTCATAACTCGAGAATATACCCCAGGTTCCCGCCGCAACTCGTGAAAAACCATGAGACTTCCCCCTCGCCGCGAGATGAGGCCCGATTCCCCTGCACTGCGTGCAGAGCAATTCCGTGTTGCACATCACACATGAAAGGAGCCTTGATTTCCTTGATGGCACTCCAGAGAAACCCCAAGAACACTGTTTCAAGGCTAGAGGGATCCTGAGGTCACTGTAGCAACATGAAAGACCTCCGTGGACCAAAAATCAACTCGAGATGAGAGGTTAGTCCCTGGCTTCGACTCCAGAGGAATACCACCTTACCACAAGCACCTCAAGAGGAGGCTTCTCTCAGCTCTAGCTATGTGAGAGTGACCCTGAGTTTGCGGCCTCAAGTGGAATGGAGACCGCGATGCCCTGACTCGAAATAAGGCCGGATATCCCTGCAGTGACTTGAATGCAGGCTCGTCTTGCATCTCCCAAGACGAAAGGATGTCTGAATCCCCTGTGGAGACCACAGAGAATGACCTAGTTCCCCACCTCATCGCGACCGGAGGCCTCACATCCTTTGAAAACTCCAGAGGTACGCGGAGATCAGTGCCTCCAAAGGAGACGATGCCTGACTCCTCGTGAAACTTGATAGGAGTCACAGGATTCCTGTGGCACGTGGAAAGGAACACTTGGTCTCCCGCCTCAGCTGGAGAGGCGTCCCAATTGCCCTGCCAAGCCTCGAGGAGAATCCCGAGTTGTCCCTCGCAACTAGGCAGGAGTCCTGACGTCGCTGAACAAACACGTGGGTGGAAGGGCCATCCCCGACTTAACTCGAGAATATACCCCAGGTTCCCGCCGCAACTCGAGAAAAACCATGAGACTTCCCCCTCGCCGCGAGATGAGGCCCGATTCCCCTGAACTGCGTGCAGAGCAATTCTGGTTGCCCATCACACATGAAAGGAGCCTTGATTTCCTTGATGGCACTCCAGAGAAACCCCAAGAACACTGTTTCAAGGTTGAGGGATCCTGAGGTCACTGTAGCAACACGAAAGAGCTCCGTGGACCAAAAATCAACTCGAGATGAGAGGTTAGTCCCTGGCTTCGACTCCAGAGCAATACCACCTTACCACAAGCACCTCAAGAGGAGGCTTCTCTCAGCTCTATGTATGTGAGAGGGACCCTGAGTTTGCGGCCTCAAGTGGAATGGACACTGCGATGCCCTGACTCGAAATAAGCCGGATAACCCTGCAGTGACTTGAATGCAGGCTCGTCTTGCATCTCCCAAGACGAAAGGATGTCTGAATCCCCTGTGGAGACCACAGAGAAAGACCTAGTTCCCCACCTCATCGCGACCGGAGGCCTCACATCCTTTGAAAACTCCAGAGGTACGTGGAGATCAGTGCCTCCAAAGGAGACGATGCCTGACTCCTCGTGAAACTTGATAGGAGTCCCAGGATTCCTGTGGCACGTGGAAAGGGACCCTTGGTCTCCCGCCTCAGCTGGAGAGGCGTCGCAATTGCCCTGCCAAGCCTCGAGGAGAATCCCGAGTTGTCCCTCGCAACTAGGCAGGAGTCCTGACGTCGCTGAACAAACACGTGGGTGGAAGGGCCATCCCCGTCGTAACTCGAGAATATATCCCAGGTTCCCACCGCAACTCGAGAAAAACCATGAGACTTCCCCCTCGCCGCGAGATGAGGCCCGATTCCCCTGCACTGCGTGCAGAGCATTTCCGTGTTGCACATCACACATGAAAGGAGCCTTGATTTCCTTGATGGCACTCCAGAGAAACCCCAAGAACACTGTTTCAAGGCTAGAGGGATCCTGAGGTCACTGTAGCAACACGAAAGAGCACCGTGGACCGAAAATCAACTCGAGATGAGAGGTTAGTCCCTGGCTTCGACTCCAGAGGAATACCACCTTACCACAAGCACCTCAAGAGGAGGCTTCTCTCAGCTCTAGCTATGTGAGAGGGACCCTGAGTTTGCGGCCTCAAGTGGAATGGAGACCGCGATGCCCTGACTCGAAATAAGGCCGGATATCCCTGCAGTGACTTGAATGCAGGCTCGTCTTGCATCTCCCAAGTCGAAAGGATGTCTGAATCCCCTGTGGAGACCACAGAGAAAGACCTAGTTCCCCACCTCATGGCGACCGGAGGCCTCACATCCTTTGAAAACTCCAGAGGTACGCGGAGATCAGTGCCTCCAAAGGAGACGATGCCTGACTCCTCGTGAAACTTGATAGGAGTCCCAGGATTCCTGTGGAACGTGGAAAGGGACACTTGGTCTCCCACCTCAGCTGGAGAGGCGTCCCAATTGCCCTGCCAAGCCTCGAGGAGAATCCCAAGTTGTCCCTCGCAACTAGGCAGGAGTCCTGACGTCGCTGAACAAACACGTGGGTGGAAGGGCCATCCCCGTCGTAACTCGAGAATATACCCCAGGTTCCCGCCGCAACTCGAGAAAAACCATGAGACTTCCCCCTCGCCGCGAGATGAGGCCAGATTCCCCTGCACTGCGTGCAGAGCAATTCCGTGTTGCACATCACACATGAAAGGAGCCTTGATTTCCTTGATGGCACTCCAGAGAAACCCCAAGAACACTGTTTCAAGGCTAGAGGGATCCTGAGGTCACTGTAGCTACACGAAAGAGCTCCGTGGACCAAAAATCAACTCGAGATGAGAGGTTAGTCCCTGGCTTCGACTCCAGAGGAATACCACCTTACCACAAGCACCTCAAGAGGAGGCTTCTCTCAGCTCTAGCTATGTGAGAGGGACCCTGAGTTTGCAGCCTCAAGTGGAATGGAGACCGCGATGCCCTGACTCGAAATAAGGCCGGATATCCCTGCAGTGACTTGAATGCAGGCTCGTCTTGCATCTCCCAAGACGAAAGGATGACTGAATCCCCTGTGGAGACCACAGAGAAAGACCTAGTTCCCCACCTCATCGCGACCGGAGGCCTCACATCCTTTGAAAACTCCAGAGGTACGCGGAGATCAGTGCCTCCAAAGGAGACGATGCCTGACTCCTCGTGAAACTTGATAGGAGTCACAGGATTCCTGTGGCACGTGGAAAGGGACCCTTGGTCTCCCACTTCAGCTGGAGAGGCGTCCCAATTGCCCTGCCAAGCCTCGAGGAGAATCCCGAGTTGTCCCTCGCAACTAGGCAGAAGTCCTGACGTCGCTGAACAAACACGTGGGTGGAAGGGCCATCCCCGTCGTCACTCGAGAATATACCCCAGGTTCCCGCCGCAACTCGTGAAAAACCATGAGACTTCCCCCTCGCCGCGAGATGAGGCCCGATTCCCCTGCACTGCGTGCAGAGCAATTCCGTGTTGCACATCACACATGAAAGGAGCCTTGATTTCATTGATGGCACTCCAGAGAAACCCCAAGAACACTGTTTCAAGGCTAGAGGGATCCTGAGGTCACTGTAGCAACATGAAAGACCTCCGTGGACCAAAAATCAACTCGAGATGAGAGGTTAGTCCCTGGCTTCGACTCCAGAGGAATACCACCTTACCACAAGCACCTCAAGAGGAGGCTTCTCTCAGCTCTAGCTATGTGAGAGTGACCCTGAGTTTGCGGCCTCAAGTGGAATGGAGACCGCGATGCCCTGACTCGAAATAAGGCCGGATATCCCTGCAGTGACTTGAATGCAGGCTCGTCTTGCATCTCACAAGACGAAAGGATGTCTGAATCCCCTGTGGAGACCACAGAGAATGACCTAGTTCCCCACCTCATCGCGACCGGAGGCCTCACATCCTTTGAAAACTCCAGAGGTACGCGGAGATCAGTGCCTCCAAAGGAGACGATGCCTGACTCCTCGTGAAACTTGATAGGAGTCACAGGATTCCTGTGGCACGTGGAAAGGAACACTTGGTCTCCCGCCTCAGCTGGAGAGGCGTCCCAATTGCCCTGCCAAGCCTCGAGGAGAATCCCGAGTTGTCCCTCGCAACTAGGCAGGAGTCCTGACGTCGCTGAACAAACACGTGGGTGGAAGGGCCATCCCCGTCTTAACTCGAGAATATACCCCAGGTTCCCGCCGCAACTCGAGAAAAACCATGAGACTTCCCCCTCGCCGCGAGATGAGGCCCGATTCCCCTGCACTGCGTGCAGAGCAATTCTGGTTGCCCATCACACATGAAAGGAGCCTTGATTTCCTTGATGGCACTCCAGAGAAACCCCAAGAACACTGTTTCAAGGTTGAGGGATCCTGAGGTCACTGTAGCAACACGAAAGAGCTCCGTGGACCAAAAATCAACTCGAGATGAGAGGTTAGTCCCTGGCTTCGACTCCAGAGGAATACCACCTTACCACAAGCACCTCAAGAGGAGGCTTCTCTCAGCTCTATGTATGTGAGAGGGACCCTGAGTTTGCGGCCTCAAGTGGAATGGACACTGCGATGCCCTGACTCGAAATAGGCCGGATAACCCTGCAGTGACTTGAATGCAGGCTCGTCTTGCATCTCCCAAGACGAAAGGATGTCTGAATCCCCTGTGGAGACCACAGAGAAAGACCTAGTTCCCCACCTCATCGCGACCGGAGGCCTCACATCCTTTGAAAACTCCAGAGGTACGTGGAGATCAGTGCCTCCAAAGGAGACGATGCCTGACTCCTCGTGAAACTTGATAGGAGTCCCAGGATTCCTGTGGCACGTGGAAAGGGACCCTTGGTCTCCCGCCTCAGCTGGAGAGGCGTCGCAATTGCCCTGCCAAGCCTCGAGGAGAATCCCGAGTTGTCCCTCGCAACTAGGCAGGAGTCCTGACGTCGCTGAACAAACACGTGGGTGGAAGGGCCATCCCCGTCGTAACTCGAAAATATACCCCAGGTTCCCACCGCAACTCGAGAAAAACCATGAGACTTCCCCCTCGCCGCGAGATGAGGCCCGATTCCCCTGCACTGCGTGCAGAGCATTTCCGTGTTGCACATCACACATGAAAGGAGCCTTGATTTCCTTGATGGCACTCCAGAGAAACCCCAAGAACACTGTTTCAAGGCTAGAGGGATCCTGAGGTCACTGTAGCAACACGAAAGAGCTCCGTGGACCGAAAATCAACTCGAGATGAGAGGTTAGTCCCTGGCTTCGACTCCAGAGGAATACCACCTTACCACAAGCACCTCAAGAGGAGGCTTCTCTCAGCTCTAGCTATGTGAGAGGGACCCTGAGTTTGCGGCCTCAAGTGGAATGGAGACCGCGATGCCCTGACTCGAAATAAGGCCGGATATCCCTGCAGTGACTTGAATGCAGGCTCGTCTTGCATCTCCCAAGTCGAAAGGATGTCTGAATCCCCTGTGGAGACCACAGAGAAAGACCTAGTTCCCCACCTCATCGCGACCGGAGGCCTCACATCCTTTGAAAACTCCAGAGGTACGCGGAGATCAGTGCCTCCAAAGGAGACGATGCCTGACTCCTCGTGAAACTTGATAGGAGTCACAGGATTCCTGTGGAACGTGGAAAGGGACCCTTGGTCTCCCACCTCAGCTGGAGAGGCGTCCCAATTGCCCTGCCAAGCCTCGAGGAGAATCCCAAGTTGTCCCTCGCAACTAGGCAGGAGTCCTGACGTCGCTGAACAAACACGTGGGTGGAAGGGCCATCCCCGTCGTAACTCGAGAATATACCCCAGGTTCCCGCCGCAACTCGAGAAAAACCATGAGACTTCCCCCTCGCCGCGAGATGAGGCCCGATTCCCCTGCACTGCGTGCAGAGCAATTCCGTGTTGCACATCACACATGAAAGGAGCCTTGATTTCCTTGATGGCACTCCAGAGAAACCCCAAGAACACTGTTTCAAGGCTAGAGGGATCCTGAGGTCACTGTAGCAACACGAAAGAGCTCCGTGGACCAAAAATCAACTCGAGATGAGAGGTTAGTCCCTGGCTTCGACTCCAGAGGAATACCACCTTACCACAAGCACCTCAAGAGGAGGCTTCTCTCAGCTCTAGCTATGTGAGAGGGACCCTGAGTTTGCGGCCTCAAGTCGAATGGAGACCGCGATGCCCTGACTCGAAATAAGGCCGGATATCCCTGCAGTGACTTGAATGCAGGCTCGTCTTGCATCTCCCAAGACGAAAGGATGTCTGAATCCCCTGTGGAGACCACAGAGAAAGACCTAGTTCCCCACCTCATTGCGACCGGAGGCCTCACATCCTTTGAAAACTCCAGAGGTACGCGGAGATCAGTGCCTCCAAAGGAGACGATGCCTGACTCCTCGTGAAACTTGATAGGAGTCCCAGGATTCCTGTGGCACGTGGAAAGGGACACTTGGTTTCCCGCCTCAGCTGGAGAGGCGTCGCAATTGCCCTGCCAAGCCTCGAGGAGAATCCCGAGTTGTCCCTCGCAACTAGGCAGGAGTCCTGACGTCGCTGAACAAACACGTGGGTGGAAGGGCCATCCCCGTCGTAACTCGAGAATATACCCCAGGTTCCCGCCGCAACTCGAGAAAAACCATGAGACTTCCCCCTCGCAGCGAGATGAGGCCCGATTCCCCTGCACTGCGTGCAGAGCAATTCCGTGTTGCACATCACACATGAAAGGAGCCTTGATTTCCTTGATGGCACTCCAGAGAAACTCCAAGAACACTGTTTCAAGGCTAGAGGGATCCTGAGGTCACTGTAGCAAAACGAAAGAGCTCCGTGGACCAAAAATCAACTCGAGATGAGAGGTTAGTCCCTGGCTTCGACTCCAAAGGAATACCACCTTACCACAAGCACCTCAAGAGGAGGCTTCTCTCAGCTCAATGTATGTGAGAGGGACCCTGAGTTTGCGGCCTCAAGTGGAATGGACACCGCGATGCCCTGACTCAAAATAAGGCCGGATATCCCTGCAGTGACTTGAATGCAGGCTCGTCTTGCATCTCCCAAGACGAAAGGATGTCTGAATCCCCTGTGGAGACCACAGAGAAAGACCTAGTTCCCCACCTCATCGCGAACGGAGGCCTCACATCCTTTGAAAACTACAAAGGTACGCGGAGATCAGTGCCGCCAAAGGAGACGATGCCTGACTCCTCGTGAAACTTGATAGGAGTCCCAGGATTCCTGTGGCACGTGGAAAGGGACCCTTGGTCTCCCGCCTCAGCTGGAGAGGCGTCCCAATTGCCCTGCCAAGCCTCGAGGAGAATCCCGAGTTGTCCCTCGCAACTAGGCAGGAGTCCTGTCGTCGCTGAACAAACACGTGGGTGGAAGGGCCATCCCCGTCGTAACTCGAGAATATACCCCAGGTTCCCGCCGCAACTCGAGAAAAACCATGAGACTTCCCCCTCGCCGCGAGATGAGGCCCGATTCCCCTGCACTGCGTGCAGAGCATTTCCGTGTTGCACATCACACATGAAAGGAGCGTTGATTTCCTTGATGGCACTCCAGAGAAACCCCAAGAACACTGTTTCAAGGCTAGAGGGATCCTGAGGTCACTGTAGCAACACGAAAGAGCTCCGTGGACCAAAAATCTACTCGAGATGAGAGGTTAGTCCCTGGCTTCGTCTCCAGAGGAATACCACCTTACCACAAGCACCTCAAGAGGAGGCTTCTCTCAGCTCTAGCTATGTGAGAGGGACCCTGAGTTTGCGGCCTCAAGTGGAATGGACACCGCGATGCCCTGACTCGAAATAAGGCCGGATATCCCTGCAGTGACTTGAATGCAGGCTCGTCTTGCATCTCCCAAGACGAAAGGATGTCTGAATCCCCTGTGGAGACCACAGAGAAAGACCTAGTTCCCCACCTCATCGCGACCGGAGGCCTCACATCCTTTGAAAACTCCAGAGGTACGTGGAGATCAGTGCCTCCAAAGGAGACGATGCCTGACTCCTCGTGAAACTTGATAGGAGTCCCAGGATTCCTGTGGCACGTGGAAAGGGACCCTTGGTCTCCCGCCTCAGCTGGAGAGGCGTCGCAATTGCCCTGCCAAGCCTCGAGGAGATTCCCGAGTTGTCCCTCGCAACTAGGCAGGAGTCCTGACGTCGCTGAACAAACACGTGGGTGGAAGGGCCATCCCCGTCGTAACTCGAGAATATACCCCAGGTTCCCGCCGCAACTCGAGAAAAACCATGAGACTTCCCCCTCGCCGCGAGATGAGGCCCGATTCCCCTGCACTGCGTGCAGAGCATTTCCGTGTTGCACATCACACATGAAAGGAGCCTTGATTTCCTTGATGGCACTCCAGAGAAATCCCAAGAACACTGTTTCAAGGCTAGAGTGATCCTGAGGTCACTGTAGCAACACGAAAGAGCTCCGTGGACCGAAAATCAACTCGAGATGAGAGGTTAGTCCCTGGCTTCGACTCCAGAGGAATACCACCTTACCACAAGCACCTCAAGAGGAGGCTTCTCTCAGCTCTAGCTATGTGAGAGGGACCCTGAGTTTGCGGCCTCAAGTGGAATGGAGACCACGATGCCCTGACTCGAAATAAGGCCGGATATCCCTGCAGTGACTTGAATGCAGGCTCGTCTTGCATCTCCCAAGACGAAAGGATGTCTGAATCCCCTGTGGAGACCACAGAGAAAGACCTAGTTCCCCACCTCATCGCGACTGGAGGCCTCACATCCTTTGAAAACTCCAGAGGTACGCGGAGATCAGTGCCTCCAAAGGAGACGATGCCTGACTCCTCGTGAAACTTGATAGGAGTCCCAGGATTCCTGTGGCACGTGGAAAGGGACCCTTGGTCTCCCGCCTCAGCTGGAGAGGCGTCGCAATTGCCCTGCCAAGCCTCGAGGAGAATCCCGAGTTGTCCCTCGCAACTAGGCAGGAGTCCTGACGTCGCTGAACAAACACGTGGGTGGAAGGGCCATCCCCGTCGTAACTCGAGAATATACCCCAGGTTCCCGCCGCAACTCGAGAAAAACCATGAGACTTCCCCCTCGCCGCGAGATGAGGCCCGATTCCCCTGCACTGCGTGCAGAGCAATTCCGTGTTGCACATCACACATGAAAGGAGCCTTGATTTCCTTGATGGCACTCCAGAGAAACCCCAAGAACACTGTTTCAAGGCTAGAGGGATCCTGAGGTCACTGTAGCAACACGAAAGAGCTCCGTGGACCAAAAATCAACTCGAGATGAGAGGTTAGTCCCTGGCTTCGACTCCAGAGGAATACCACCTTACCACAAGCACCTCAAGAGGAGGCTTCTCTCAGCTCTAGCTATGTGAGAGGGACCCTGAGTTTGCGGCCTCAAGTGGAATGGACACCGCGATGCCCTGGCTCGAAATAAGGCCGGATATCCCTGCAGTGACTTGAATGCAGGCTCGTCTTGCATCTCCCAAGACGAAAGGATGTCTGAATCACCTGTGGAGACCACAGAGAATGACCTAGTTCCCCACCTCATCGCGACCGGAAGCCTCAAATTCTTTGAAAACTCCAGAGGTACGTGGAGATCAGTGCCTCCAAAGGAGACGATGCCTGACTCCTCGTGAAACTTGATAGGAGTCACAGGATTCCTGTGGCACGTGGAAAGGGACACTTGGTCTCCCACCTCAGCTGGAGAGGCGTCCCAATTGCCCTGCCAAGCCTCGAGGAGAATCCCGAGTTGTCCCTCGCAACTAGGCAGGAGTCCTGACGTCGCTGAACAAACACGTGTGTGGAAGGGCCATCCCCGTCGTAACTCGAGAATATACCCCAGGTTCCCGCCGCAACTCGAGAAAAACCATGAGACTTCCCCCTCGCCGCGAGATGAGGCCCGATTCCCCTGCACTGCGTGCAGAGCAATTCCGTGTTGCACATCACACATGAAAGGAGCCTTGATTTCCTTGATGGCACTCCAGAGAATCCCCAAGAACACTGTTTCAAGGCTAGAGGGATCCTGAGGTCACTGTAGCAACACGAAAGAGCTCCGTGGACCAAAAATCAACTCGAGATGAGAGGTTAGTCCCTGGCTTCGACTCCAGAGGAATACCACCTTACCACAAGCACCTCAAGAGGAGGCTTCTCTCAGCTCTAGGTATGTGAGAGGGACCCTGAGTTTGCGGCCTCAAGTGGAATGGACACCGCGATGCCCTGGCTCGAAATAAGGCCGGATATCCCTGCAGTGACTTGAATGCAGGCTCGTCTTGCATCTCCCAAGACGAAAGGATGTCTGAATCCCCTGTGGAGACCACAGAGAATGACCTAGTTCCCCACCTCATTGCGACCGGAGGCCTCACATCCTTTGAAAACTCCAGAGGTATGCGGAGATCAGTGCCTCCAAAGGAGACGATGCCTGACTCCTCGTGAAACTTGATAGGAGTCACAGGATTCCTGTGGCACGTGGAAAGGGACACTTGGTCTCCCACCTCAGCTGGAGAGGCGTCCCAATTGCCCTGCCAAGCCTCGAGGAGAATCCCGAGTTGTCCCTCACAACAAGGCAGGAGTCCTGTCGTCGCTGAACAAACACGTGGGTGGAAGGGCCATCCCCGTGGTAACTCGAGAATATACCCCAGGTTCCCGCCGCAACTCGAGAAAAACCATGAGACTTCCCCCTCGCCGCGAGATGAGGCCCGATTCCCCTGCACTGCGTGCAGAGCAATTCCGTGTTGCACATCACACATGAAAGGAGCCTTGATTTCCTTGATGGCACTCCAGAGAAACCCCAAGAACACTGTTTCAAGGCTAGAGGGATCCTGAGGTCACTGTAGCAACACGAAAGAGCTCCGTGGACCAAAAATCAACTCGAGATGAGAGGTTAGTCCCTGGCTTCGACTCCAGAGGAATACCACCTTACCACAAGCACCTCAAGAGGAGGCTTCTCTCAGCTCTATGTATGTGAGAGGGACCCTGAGTTTGCGGCCTCAAGTGGAATGGAGACCGCGATGCCCTGACTCGAAATAAGGCCCGATATCCCTGCAGTGACTTGAATGCAGGCTCGTCTTGCATCTCCCAAGACGAAAGGATGTCTGAATCCCCTGTGGAGACAACAGAGAAAGACCTAGTTCCCCACCTCCTCGCGACCGGAGGCCTCACATCCTTTGAAAACTCCAGAGGTACGCGGAGATCAGTGCCTCCAAAGGAGACGATGCCTGACTCCTCGTGAAACTTGATAGGAGTCCCAGGATTCCTGTGGCACGTGGAAAGGGACTCTTGGTCTCCGGCCTCAGCTGGAGAGGCGTCCCAATTGCCCTGCCAAGTCTCGAGGAGAATCCCGAGTTGTCCCTCGCAACTAGGCAGGAGTCCTGACGTCGCTGAACAAACACGTGGGTGGCAGGGCCATCCCCGTCGTAACTCGAGAATATACCCCAGGTTCCCGCCGCAACTCGAGAAAAACCATGAGACTTCCCCCTCGCCGCGAGATGAGGCCCGATTCCCCTGCACTGCGTGCAGAGCAATTCCGTGTTGCACATCACACATGAAAGGAGCCTTGATTTCCTTGATGGCACTCCAGAGAAACCCCAAGAACACTGTTTCAAGGCTAGAGGGATCCTGAGGTCACTGTAGCAACACGAAAGAGCTCCGTGGACCAAAAATCAACTCGAGATGAGAGGTTAGTCCCTGGCTTCGACTCCAGAGGAATACCACCTTACCACAAGCACCTCAAGAGGAGGCTTCTCTCAGCTCTAGGTATGTGAGAGGGACCCTGAGTTTGCGGCCTCAAGTGAAATGGACACCGCGATGCCCTGGCTCGAAATAAGGCCGGATATCCCTGCAGTGACTTGAATGCAGGCTCGTCTTGCATCTCCCAAGACGAAAGGATGTCTGAATCCCCTGTGGAGACCACAGAGAATGACCTAGTTCCCCACCTCATCGCGACCGGAGGCCTCACATCCTTTGAAAACTCCAGAGGTACGCGGAGATCAGTGCCTCCAAAGGAGACGATGCCTGACTCCTCGTGAAACTTGATAGGAGTCCCAGGATTCCTGTGGCACGTGGAAAGGGACTCTTGGTCTCCCACCTCAGCTGGAGAGGCGTCCCAATTGCCCTGCCAAGCCTCGAGGAGAATCCCGAGTTGTCCCTCGCAACTAGGCAGGAGTCCTGACGTCGCTGAACAAACACGTGGGTGGCAGGGCCATCCCCGTCGTAACTCGAGAATATACCCCAGGTTCCCGCCGCAACTCGAGAAAAACCATGAGACTTCCCCCTCGCCGCGAGATGAGGCGCAATTCCCCTGCACTGCGTGCAGAGCAATTCCGTGTTGCACATCACACATGAAAGGAGCCTTGATTTCCTTGATGGCACTCCAGAGAAACCCCAAGAACACTGTTTCAAGGCTAGAGGGATCCTGAGGTCACTGTAGCAACACGAAAGAGCTCCATGGACCAAAAATCAACTCGAGATGTGAGGTTAGTCCCTGGCTTCGACTCCAGAGGAATACCACCTTACCACAAGCACCTCAAGAGGAGGCTTCTCTCAGCTCTAGCTATGTGAGAGGGACCCTGAGTTTGCGGCCTCAAGTGGAATGGACACCGCGATGCCCTGGCTCGAAATAAGGCCGGATATCCCTGCAGTGACTTGAATGCAGGCTCGTCTTGCATCTCCCAAGACGAAAGGATGTCTGAATCCCCTGTGGAGACCACAGAGAATGACCTATTCCCCACCTCATCGCGACCGGAGGCCTCACATCCTTTGAAAATTCCAGAGGTACGCGGAGATCAGTGCCTCCAAAGGAGACGATGCCTGACTCCTCGTGAAACTTGATAGGAGTCCCAGGATTCCTGTGGCACGTGGAAAGGGACACTTGGTCTCCGGCCTCAGCTGGAGAGGCGTCCCAATTGCCCTTCCAAGCCTCGAGGAGAATCCCGAGTTGTCCCTCGCAACTAGGCAGGAGTCCTGACGTCGCTGAACAAACACGTGTGTGGAAGGGCCATCCCCGTCGTAACTCGAGAATATACCCCAGGTTCCCGCCGCAACTCGAGAAAAACCATGAGACTTCCCCCTCGCCGCGAGATGAGGCCCGATTCCCCTGCACTGCGTGCAGAGCAATTCCGTGTTGCACATCACACATGAAAGGAGCCTTGATTTCCTTGATGGCACTCCAGAGAAACCCCAAGAACACTGTTTCAAGGCTAGAGGGATCCTGAGGTCACTGTAGCAACACGAAAGAGCTCCGTGGACCAAAAATCAACTCGAGATGAGAGGTTAGTCCCTGGCTTCGACTCCAGAGGAATACCACCTTACCACAAGCACCTCAAGAGGAGGCTTCTCTCAGCTCTAGCTATGTGAGAGGGACCCTGAGTTTGCGGCCTCAAGTGAAATGGACACCGCGATGCCCTGGCTCGAAATAAGGCCGGATATCCCTGCAGTGACTTGAATGCAGGCTCGTCTTGCATCTCCCAAGACGAAAGGATGTCTGAATCCCCTGTGGAGACCACAGAGAATGACATAGTTCCCCACCTCATTGCGACCGGAGGCCTCACATCCTTTGAAAACTCCAGAGGTATGCGGAGATCAGTGCCTCCAAAGGAGACGATGCCTGACTCCTCGTGAAACTTGATAGGAGTCACAGGATTCCTGTGGCACGTGGAAAGGGACACTTGGTCTCCCACCTCAGCTGGAGAGGCGTCCCAATTGCCCTGCCAAGCCTCGAGGAGAATCCCGAGTTGTCCCTCACAACAAGGCAGGAGTCCTGTCGTCGCTGAAGAAACACGTGGGTGGAAGGGCCATCCCCGTCGTAACTCGAGAATATACCCCAGGTTCCCGCCGCAACTCGAGAAAAACCATGAGACTTCCCCCTCGCCGCAAGATGAGGCCCGATTCCCCTGCACTGCGTGCAGAGCAATTCCGTGTTGCACATCACACATGAAAGGAGCCTTGATTTCCTTGATGGCACTCCAGAGAAACCCCAAGAACACTGTTTCAAGGCTAGAGGGATCCTGAGGTCACTGTAGCAACACGAAAGAGCTCCGTGGACCAAAAATCAACTCGAGATGAGAGGTTAGTCCCTGGCTTCGACTCCAGAGGAATACCACCTTACCACAAGCACCTCAAGAGGAGGCTTCTCTCAGCTCTATGTATGTGAGAGGGACCCTGAGTTTGCGGCCTCAAGTGGAATGGACACCGCGATGCCCTGACGTGAAATAAGGCCGGATATCCCTGCAGTGACTTGAATGCAGGCTCGTCTTGCATCTCCCAAGACGAAAGGATGTCTGAATCCCCTGTGGAGACAACAGAGAAAGACCTAGTTCCCCACCTCCTCGCGACCGGAGGCCTCACATCCTTTGAAAACTCCAAAGGTACGCGGAGATCAGTGCCTCCAAAGGAGACGATGCCTGACTCCTCGTGAAACTTGATAGGAGTCCCAGGATTCCTGTGGCACGTGGAAATGGACACTTGGTCTCCGGCCTCAGCTGGAGAGGCGTCCCAATTGCCCTGCCAAGCCTCGAGGAGAATCCCGAGTTGTCCCTCGCAACTAGGCAGGAGTCCTGACGTCGCTGAACAAACACGTGGGTGGCAGGGCCATCCCCGTCGTAACTCGAGAATATACCCCAGGTTCCCGCCGCAACTCGAGAAAAACCATGAGACTTCCCCCTCGCCGCGAGATGAGGCGTGATTCCCCTGCACTGCGTGCAGAGCAATTCCGTGTTGCACATCACACATGAAAGGAGCCTTGATTTCCTTGATGGCACTCCAGAGAAACCCCAAGAACACTGTTTCAAGGCTAGAGGGATCCTGAGGTCACTGTAGCAACACGAAAGAGCTCCGTGGACCAAAAATCAACTCGAGATGAGAGGTTAGTCCCTGGCTTCGACTCCAGAGGAATACCACCTTACCACAAGCACCTCAAGAGGAGGCTTCTCTCAGCTCTAGGTATGTGAGAGGTACCCTGAGTTTGCGGCCTCAAGTGGAATGGACACCGCGATGCCCTGGCTCGAAATAAGGCCGGATATCCCTGCAGTGACTTGAATGCAGGCTCCTCTTGCATCTCCCAAGACGAAAGGATGTCTGAATCCCCTGTGGAGACCACAGAGAATGACCTAGTTCCCCACCTCATCGCGACCGGAGGCCTCACATCCTTTGAAAACTCCAGAGGTACGCGGAGATCAGTGCCTCCAAAGGAGACGATGCCTGACTCCTCGTGAAACTTGATAGGAGTCACAGGATTCCTGTGGCACGTGGAAAGGGACACTTGGTCTCACACCTCAGTTGGAGAGGCTACCCAATTGCCCTGCCAAGCCTCGAGGAGAATCCCGAGTTGTCCCTCGCAACTAGGCAGGAGTCCTGACGTCGCTGAACAAACACGTGGGTGGAAGGGCCATCCCCGTCGTAACTCGAGAATATACCCCAGGTTCCAACCGCAACTCGAGAAAAACCATGAGACTTCCCCCTCGCCGTGAGATGAGGCCCGATTCCCCTGCACTGCGTGCAGAGCAATTCCGTGTTGCACATCACACATGAAAGGAGCCTTGATTTCCTTGATGGCACTCCAGAGAAACCCCAAGAACACTGTTTCAAGGCTAGAGGGATCCTGAGGTCACTGTAGCAACACGAAAGAGCTCCGTGGACCAAAAATCAACTCGAGATGAGAGGTTAGTCCCTGGCTTCGACTCCAGAGGAATACCACCTTACCACAAGCACCTCAAGAGGAGGCTTCTCTCAGCTCTAGGTATGTGAGAGGGACCCTGAGTTTGCGGCCTCAAGTGGAATGGAGACCGCGATGCCCTGACTCGAAATAAGGCCGGATATCCCTGCAGTGACTTGAATGCAGGCTCGTCTTGCATCTCCCAAGACGAAAGGATGTCTGAATACCCTGTGGAGACCACAGAGAAAGACCTAGTTCCCCACCTCATCGCGACCGGAGGCCTCACATTCTTTGAAAACTACAAAGGTACGCGGAGATCAGTGCCTCCAAAGGAGACGATGCCTGACTCCTCGTGAAACTTGATAGGAGTCCCAGGATTCCTGTGCACGTGGAAAGGGACCCTTGGTCTCCGACCTCAGCTGGAGAGGCGTCCCAATTGCCCTGCCAAGCCTCGAGGAGAATCCCGAGTTGTTCCTCGCAACTAGGCAGGAGTCCTGACGTCGCTGAACAAACACGTGTGTGGAAGGGCCATCCCCGTCGTAACTCGAGAATATACCCCAGGTTCCCGCCGCAACTCGAGAAAAACCATGAGACTTCCCCCTCGCCGCGAGATGAGGCCCGATTCCCCTGCACTGCGTGCAGAGCAATTCCGTGTTGCACATCACACATGAAAGGAGCCTTGATTTCCTTGATGGCACTCCAGAGAAACCCCAAGAACACTGTTTCAAGGCTAGAGGGATCCTGAGGTCACTGTAGCAACACGAAAGAGCTCCGTGGACCAAAAATCAACTCGAGATGAGAGGTTAGTCCCTGGCTTCGACTCCAGAGGAATACCACCTTACCACAAGCACCTCAAGAGGAGGCTTCTCTCAGCTCTAGGTATGTGAGAGGGACCCTGAGTTTGCGGCCTCAAGTGAAATGGACACCGCGATGCCCTGGCTCGAAATAAGGCCGGATATCCCTGCAGTGACTTGAATGCAGGCTCGTCTTGCATCTCCCAAGACGAAAGGATGTCTGAATCCCCTGTGGAGACCACAGAGAATGACCTAGTTCCCCACCTCATTGCGACCGGAGGCCTCACATCCTTTGAAAACTCCAGAGGTATGCGGAGATCAGTGCCTCCAAAGGAGACGATGCCTGACTCCTCGTGAAACTTGATAGGAGTCACAGGATTCCTGTGGCACGTGGAAAGGGACACTTGGTCTCCCACCTCAGCTGGAGAGGCGTCCCAATTGCCCTGCCAAGCCTCGAGGAGAATCCCGAGTTGTCCCTCACAACAAGGCAGGAGTCCTGTCGTCGCTGAACAAACACGTGGGTGGAAGGGCCATCCCCGTGGTAACTCGAGAATATACCCCAGGTTCCCGCCGCAACTCGAGAAAAACCATGAGACTTCCCCCTCGCCGCGAGATGAGGCCCGATTCCCCTGCACTGCGTGCAGAGCAATTCCGTGTTGCACATCACACATGAAAGGAGCCTTGATTTCCTTGATGGCACTCCAGAGAAACCCCAAGAACACTGTTTCAAGGCTAGAGGGATCCTGAGGTCACTGTAGCAACACGAAAGAGCTCCGTGGACCAAAAATCAACTCGAGATGAGAGGTTAGTCCCTGGCTTCGACTCGAGAGGAATACCACCTTACCACAAGCACCTCAAGAGGAGGCTTCTCTCAGCTCTATGTATGTGAGAGGGACCCTGAGTTTGCGGCCTCAAGTGGAATGGAGACCGCGATGCCCTGACTCGAAATAAGGCCGGATATCCCTGCAGTGACTTGAATGCAGGCTCGTCTTGCATCTCCCAAGACGAAAGGATGTCTGAATCCCCTGTGGAGACAACAGAGAAAGACCTAGTTCCCCACCTCCTCGCGACCGGAGGCCTCACATCCTTTGAAAACTCCAGAGGTACGCGGAGATCAGTGCCTCCAAAGGAGACGATGCCTGACTCCTCGTGAAACTTGATAGGAGTCCCAGGATTCCTGTGGCACGTGGAAAGGGACTCTTGGTCTCCGGCCTCAGCTGGAGAGGCGTCCCAATTGCCCTGCCAAGTCTCGAGGAGAATCCCGAGTTGTCCCTCGCAACTAGGCAGGAGTCCTGACGTCGCTGAACAAACACGTGGGTGGCAGGGCCATCCCCGTCGTAACTCGAGAATATACCCCAGGTTCCCGCCGCAACTCGAGAAAAACCATGAGACTTCCCCCTCGCCGCGAGATGAGGCGCAATTCCCCTGCACTGCGTGCAGAGCAATTCCGTGTTGCACATCACACATGAAAGGAGCCTTGATTTCCTTGATGGCACTCCAGAGAAACCCCAAGAACACTGTTTCAAGGCTAGAGGGATCCTGAGGTCACTGTAGCAACACGAAAGAGCTCCATGGACCAAAAATCAACTCGAGATGAGAGGTTAGTCCCTGGCTTCGACTCCAGAGGAATACCACCTTACCACAAGCACCTCAAGAGGAGGCTTCTCTCAGCTCTAGCTATGTGACAGGGACCCTGAGTTTGTGGCCTCAAGTGGAATGGACACCGCGATGTCCTGGCTCGAAATAAGGCCGGATATCCCTGCAGTGACTTGAATGCAGGCTCGTCTTGCATCTCCCAAGACGAAAGGATGTCTGAATCCCCTGTGGAGACCACAGAGAATGACCTATTCCCCACCTCATCGCGACCGGAGGCCTCACATCCTTTGAAAATTCCAGAGGTACGCGGAGATCAGTGCCTCCAAAGGAGACGATGCCTGACTCCTCGTGAAACTTGATAGGAGTCACAGGATTCCTGTGGCACGTGGAAAGGGACACTTGGTCTCCCGCCTCAGCTGGAGAGGCGTCCCAATTGCCCTGCCAAGCCTCGAGGAGAATCCCGAGTTGTCCCTCGCAACTAGGCAGGAGTCCTGACGTCGCTGAAGAAACACGTGTGTGGAAGGGACATCCCCGTCGTAACTCGAGAATATACCCCAGGTTCCCGCCACAACTCGAGAAAAACCATGAGACTTCCCCCTCGCCGCGAGATGAGGCCCGATTCCCCTGCACTGCGTGCAGAGCAATTCCGTGTTGCACATCACACATGAAAGGAGCCTTGATTTCCTTGATGGCACTCCAGAGAAACCCCAAGAACACTGTTTCAAGGCTAGAGGGATCCTGAGGTCACTGTAGCAACACGAAAGAGCTCCGTGGACCAAAAATCAACTCGAGATGAGAGGTTAGTCCGTGGCTTCGACTCCAGAGGAATACTACCTTACCACAAGCACCTCAAGAGGAGGCTTCTCTCAGCTCTAGCTATGTGAGAGGGACCCTGAGTTTGCGGCCTCAAGTGGAATGGAGACCGCGATGCCCTGACTCGAAATAAGGCCGGATATCCCTGCAGTGACTTGAATGCAGGCTCGTCTTGCATCTCCCAAGACGAAAGGATGTCTGAATCCCCTGTGGAGACCACAGAGAAAGACCTAGTTCCCCACCTCATCGCGACCGGAGGACTCACATCCTTTGAAAACTACAAAGGTACGCGGAGATCAGTGCCTCCAAAGGAGACGATGCCTGACTCCTCGTGAAACTTGATAGGAGTCCCAGGATTCCTGTGGCACGTGGAAAGGGACACTTGGTCTCCGGCCTCAGCTGGAGAGGCGTCCCAATTGCCCTGCCAAGCCTCGAGGAGAATCCCGAGTTGTCCCTCGCAACTAGGCAGGAGTCCTGACGTCGCTGAACAAACACGTGTGTGGAAGGGCCATCCCCGTCGTAACTCGAGAATATACCCCAGGTTCCCGCCGCAACTCGAGAAAAACCATGAGACTTCCCCCTCGCCGCGAGATGAGGCCCGATTCCCCTGCACTGCGTGCAGAGCAATTCCGTGTTGCACATCACACATGAAAGGAGCCTTGATTTCCTTGATGGCACTCCAGAGAAACCCCAAGAACACTGTTTCAAGGCTAGAGGGATCCTGAGGTCACTGTAGCAACACGAAAGAGCTCCGTGGACCAAAAATCAACTCGAGATGAGAGGTTAGTCCCTGGCTTCGACTCCAGAGGAATACCACCTTACCACAAGCACCTCAAGAGGAGGCTTCTCTCAGCTCTAGCTATGTGAGAGGGACCCTGAGTTTGCGGCCTCAAGTGAAATGGACACCGCGATGCCCTGGCTCGAAATAAGGCCGGATATCCCTGCAGTGACTTGAATGCAGGCTCGTCTTGCATCTCCCAAGACGAAAGGATGTCTGAATCCCCTGTGGAGACCACAGAGAATGACATAGTTCCCCACCTCAGTGCGACCGGAGGCCTCACATCCTTTGAAAACTCCAGAGGTATGCGGAGATCAGTGCCTCCAAAGGAGACGATGCCTGACTCCTCGTGAAACTTGATAGGAGTCACAGGATTCCTGTGGCACGTGGAAAGGGACACTTGGTCTCCCACCTCAGCTGGAGAGGCGTCCCAATTGCCCTGCCAAGCCTCGAGGAGAATCCCGAGTTGTCCCTCACAACAAGGCAGGAGTCCTGTCGTCGCTGAACAAACACGTGGGTGGAAGGGCCATCCCCGTGGTAACTCGAGAATATACCCCAGGTTCCCGCCGCAACTCGAGAAAAACCATGAGACTTCCCCCTCGCCGCGAGATGAGGCCCGATTCCCCTGCACTGCGTGCAGAGCAATTCCGTGTTGCACATCACACATGAAAGGAGCCTTGATTTCCTTGATGGCACTCCAGAGAAACCCCAAGAACACTGTTTCAAGGCTAGAGGGATCCTGAGGTCACTGTAGCAACACGAAAGAGCTCCGTGGACCAAAAATCAACTCGAGATGAGAGGTTAGTCCCTGGCTTCGACTCCAGAGGAATACCACCTTACCACAAGCACCTCAAGAGGAGGCTTCTCTCAGCTCTATGTATGTGAGAGGGACCCTGAGTTTGCGGCCTCAAGTGGAATGGAGACCGCGATGCCCTGACTCGAAATAAGGCCGGATATTCCTGCAGTGACTTGAATGCAGGCTCGTCTTGCATCTCCCAAGACGAAAGGATGTCTGAATCCCCTGTGGAGACAACAGAGAAAGACCTAGTTCCCCACCTCCTCGCGACCGGAGGCCTCACATCCTTTGAAAACTCCAAAGGTACGCGGAGATCAGTGCCTCCAAAGGAGACGATGCCTGACTCCTCGTGAAACTTGATAGGAGTCCCAGGATTCCTGTGGCACGTGGAAATGGACACTTGGTCTCCGGCCTCAGCTGGAGAGGCGTCCCAATTGCCCTGCCAAGCCTCGAGGAGAATCCCGAGTTGTCCCTCGCAACTAGGCAGGAGTCCTGACGTCGCTGAACAAACACGTGGGTGGCAGGGCCATCCCCGTCGTAACTCGAGAATATACCCCAGGTTCCCGCCGCAACTCGAGAAAAACCATGAGACTTTCCCCTCGCCGCGAGATGAGGCGTGATTCCCCTGCACTGCGTGCAGAGCAATTCCGTGTTGCACATCACACATGAAAGGAGCCTTGATTTCCTTGATGGCACTCCAGAGAAACCCCAAGAACACTGTTTCAAGGCTAGAGGGATCCTGAGGTCACTGTAGCAACACGAAAGAGCTCCGTGGACCAAAAATCAACTCGAGATGAGAGGTTAGTCCCTGGCTTCGACTCCAGAGGAATACCACCTTACCACAAGCACCTCAAGAGGAGGCTTCTCTCAGCTCTAGGTATGTGAGAGGTACCCTGAGTTTGCGGCCTCAAGTGGAATGGACACCGCGATGCCCTGGCTCGAAATAAGGCCGGATATCCCTGCAGTGACTTGAATGCAGGCTCCTCTTGCATCTCCCAAGACGAAAGGATGTCTGAATCCCCTGTGGAGACCACAGAGAATGACCTAGTTCCCCACCTCATCGCGACCGGAGGCCTCACATCCTTTGAAAACTCCAGAGGTACGCGGAGATCAGTGCCTCCAAAGGAGACGATGCCTGACTCCTCGTGAAACTTGATAGGAGTCACAGGATTCCTGTGGCACGTGGAAAGGGACACTTGGTCTCACACCTCAGTTGGAGAGGCTACCCAATTGCCCTGCCAAGCCTCGAGGAGAATCCCGAGTTGTCCCTCGCAACTAGGCAGGAGTCCTGACGTCGCTGAACAAACACGTGGGTGGAAGGGCCATCCCCGTCGTAACTCGAGAATATACCCCAGGTTCCAACCGCAACTCGAGAAAAACCATGAGACTTCCCCCTCGCCGTGAGATGAGGCCCGATTCCCCTGCACTGCGTGCAGAGCAATTCCGTGTTGCACATCACACATGAAAGGAGCCTTGATTTCCTTGATGGCACTCCAGAGAAACCCCAAGAACACTGTTTCAAGGCTAGAGGGATCCTGAGGTCACTGTAGCAACACGAAAGAGCTCCGTGGACCAAAAATCAACTCGAGATGAGAGGTTAGTCCCTGGCTTCGACTCCAGAGGAATACCACCTTACCACAAGCACCTCAAGAGGAGGCTTCTCTCAGCTCTATGTATGTGAGAGGGACCCTGAGTTTGCGGCCTCAAGTGGAATGGAGACCGCGATGCCCTGACTCGAAATAAGGCCGGATATCCCTGCAGTGACTTGAATGCAGGCTCGTCTTGCATCTCCCAAGACGAAAGGATGTCTGAATACCCTGTGGAGACCACAGAGAAAGACCTAGTTCCCCACCTCATCGCGACCGGAGGCCTCACATCCTTTGAAAACTCCAGAGGTACACGGAGATCAGTGCCTCCAAAGGAGACGATGCCTGACTCCTCGTGAAACTTGATAGGAGTCCCAGGATTCCTGTGCACGTGGAAAGGGACCCTTGGTCTCCGACCTCAGCTGGAGAGGCGTCCCAATTGCCCTGCCAAGCCTCGAGGAGAATCCCGAGTTGTTCCTCGCAACTAGGCAGGAGTCCTGACGTCGCTGAACAAACACGTGGGTGGAAGGGCCATCCCCGTCGTAACTCGAGAATATACCACAGGTTCCCGCCGCAACTCGAGAAAAACCATGAGACTTCCCCCTCGCCGCGAGATGAGGCCCGATTCCCCTGCACTGCGTGCAGAGCAATTCCGTGTTGCACATCACACATGAAAGGAGCCTTGATTTCCTTGATGGCACTCCAGAGAAACCCCAAGAACACTGTTTCAAGGCTAGAGGGATCCTGAGGTCACTGTAGCAACACGAAAGAGCTCCGTGGACCAAAAATCAACTCGAGATGAGAGGTTAGTCCCTGGCTTCGACTCCAGAGGAATACCACCTTACCACAAGCACCTCAAGAGGAGGCTTCCCTCAGCTCTATGTATGTGAGAGGGACCCTGAGTTTGCGGCCTCAAGTGGAATGGACACCGCGATGCCCTGACTCGAAATAAGGCCGGATATCCCTGCAGTGACTTGAATGCAGGCTCGTCTTGCATCTCCCAAGACGAAAGGATGTCTGAATCCCCTGTGGAGACAACAGAGAAAGACCTAGTTCCCCACCTCCTCGCGACCGGAGGCCTCACATCCTTTGAAAATTACAAAGGTACGCGGAGATCAGTGCCTCCAAAGGAGACGATGCCTGACTCCTCGTGAAACTTGATAGGAGTCCCAGGATTCCTGTGGCACGTGGAAAGGGACTCTTGGTCTACGGCCTCAGCTGGAGAGGCGTCCCAATTGCCCTGCCAAGCCTCGAGGAGAATCCCGAGTTGTCCCTCGCAACTAGGCAGGAGTCCTGACTTCGCTGAACAAACACGTGTGTGGAAGGGCCATCCCCGTCGTAACTCGAGAATATACCCCAGGTTCCCGCCGCAACTCGAGAAAAACCATGAGACTTCCCCCTCGCCGCGAGATGAGGCCCGATTCCCCTGCACTGCGTGCAGAGCAATTCCGTGTTGCACATCACACATGAAAGGAGCCTTGATTTCCTTGATGGCACTCCAGAGAAACCCCAAGAACACTGTTTCAAGGCTAGAGGGATCCTGAGGTCACTGTAGCAACACGAAAGAGCTCCGTGGACCAAAAATCAACTCGAGATGAGAGGTTAGTCCCTGGCTTCGACTCCAGAGGAATACCACCTTACCACAAGCACCTCAAGAGGAGGCTTCTCTCAGCTCTAGGTATGTGAGAGGGACCCTGAGTTTGCGGCCTCAAGTGGAATGGACACCGCGATGCCCTGGCTCGAAATAAGGCCGGATATCCCTGCAGTGACTTGAAAGCAGGCTCGTCTTGCATCTCCCAAGACGAAAGGATGTCTGAATCCCCTGTGGAGACCACAGAGAATGACCTAGTTCCCCACCTCATTGCGACCGGAGGCCTCACATCCTTTGAAAACTCCAGAGGTATGCGGAGATCAGTGCCTCCAAAGGAGACGATGCCTGACTCCTCGTGAAACTTGATAGGAGTCACAGGATTCCTGTGGCACGTGGAAAGGGACTCTTGGTCTCCCACCTCAGCTGGAGAGGCGTCCCAATTGCCCTGCCAAGCCTCGAGGAAAATCCCGAGTTGTCCCTCACAACAAGGCAGGAGTCCTGTCGTCGCTGAACAAACACGTGGGTGGAAGGGCCATCCCCGTCGTAACTCGAGAATATACCCCAGGTTCCCGCCGCAACTCGAGAAAAACCATGAGACTTCCCCCTCGCCGCGAGATGAGGCCCGATTCCCCTGCACTGCGTGCAGAGCAATTCCGTGTTGCACATCACACATGAAAGGAGCCTTGATTTCCTTGATGGCACTCCAGAGAAACCCCAAGAACACTGTTTCAAGGCTAGAGGGATCCTGAGGTCACTGTAGCAACACGAAAGAGCTCCGTGGACCAAAAATCAACTCGAGATGAGAGGTTAGTCCCTGGCTTCGACTCCAGAGGAATACCACCTTACCACAAGCACCTCAAGAGGAGGCTTCTCTCAGCTCTATGTATGTGAGAGGGACCCTGAGTTTGCGGCCTCAAGTGGAATGGAGACCGCGATGCCCTGACTCGAAATAAGGCTGGATATCCCTGCAGTGACTTGAATGCAGGCTCGTCTTGCATCTCCCAAGACGAAAGGATGTCTGAATCCCCTGTGGAGACAACAGAGAAAGACCTAGTTCCCCACCTCCTCGCGACCGGAGGCCTCACATCCTTTGAAAACTACAAAGGTACGCGGAGATCAGTGCCTCCAAAGGAGACGATGCCTGACTCCTCGTGAAACTTGATAGGAGTCCCAGGATTCCTGTGGCACGTGGAAAGGGACCCTTGGTCTCCGGCCTCAGCTGGAGAGTCGTCCCAATTGCCCAGCCAAGCCTCGAGGAGAATCCCGAGTTGTCCCTCGCAACTAGGCAGGAGTCCTGACGTCGCTGAACAAACACGTGGGTGGCAGGGCCATCCCCGTCGTAACTCGAGAATATACCCCAGGTTCCGGCCGCAATTCGAGAAAAACCATGAGACTTCCCCCTCGCAGCGAGATGAGGCGCAATTCCCCTGCACTGCGTGCAGAGCAATTCCGTGTTGCACATCACACATGAAAGGAGCCTTGATTTCCTTGATGGCACTCCAGAGAAACCCCAAGAACACTGTTTCAAGGCTAGAGGGATCCTGAGGTCACTGTAGCAAAACGAAAGAGCTCCATGGACCAAAAATCAACTCGAGATGAGAGGTTAGTCCCTGGCTTCGACTCCAGAGGAATACCACCTTACCACAAGCACCTCAAGAGGAGGCTTCTCTCAGCTCTAGCTATGTGAGAGGGACCCTGAGTTTGCGGCCTCAAGTGGAATGGACACCGCGATGCCCTGGCTCGAAATAAGGCCGGATATCCCTGCAGTGACTTGAATGCAGGCTCGTCTTGCATCTCCCAAGACGAAAGGATGTCTGAATCCCCTGTGGAGACCACAGAGAAAGACCTAGTTCCCCACCTCATCGCGACCGGAGGACTCACATCCTTTGAAAACTACAAAGGTACGCGGAGATCAGTGCCTCCAAAGGAGACGATGCCTGACTCCTCGTGAAACTTGATAGGAGTCCCAGGATTCCTGTGGCACGTGGAAAGGGACACTTGGTCTCCGGCCTCAGCTGGAGAGGCGTCCCAATTGCCCTGCCAAGCCTCGAGGAGAATCCCGAGTTGTCCCTCGCAACTAGGCAGGAGTCCTGACGTCGCTGAACAAACACGTGTGTGGAAGGGCCATCCCCGTCGTAACTCGAGAATATACCCCAGGTTCCCGCCGCAACTCGAGAAAAACCATGAGACTTCCCCCTCGCCGCGAGATGAGGCCCGATTCCCCTGCACTGCGTGCAGAGCAATTCCGTGTTGCACATCACACATGAAAGGAGCCTTGATTTCCTTGATGGCACTCCAGAGAAACCCCAAGAACACTGTTTCAAGGCTAGAGGGATCCTGAGGTCACTGTAGCAACACGAAAGAGCTCCGTGGACCAAAAATCAACTCGAGATGAGAGGTTAGTCCCTGGCTTCGACTCCAGAGGAATACCACCTTACCACAAGCACCTCAAGAGGAGGCTTCTCTCAGCTCTAGCTATGTGAGAGGGACCCTGAGTTTGCGGCCTCAAGTGAAATGGACACCGCGATGCCCTGGCTCGAAATAAGGCCGGATATCCCTGCAGTGACTTGAATGCAGGCTCGTCTTGCATCTCCCAAGACGAAAGGATGTCTGAATCCCCTGTGGAGACCACAGAGAATGACATAGTTCCCCACCTCATTGCGACCGGAGGCCTCACATCCTTTGAAAACTCCAGAGGTATGCGGAGATCAGTGCCTCCAAAGGAGACGATGCCTGACTCCTCGTGAAACTTGATAGGAGTCACAGGATTCCTGTGGCACGTGGAAAGGGACACTTGGTCTCCCACCTCAGCTGGAGAGGCGTCCCAATTGCCCTGCCAAGCCTCGAGGAGAATCCCGAGTTGTCCCTCACAACAAGGCAGGAGTCCTGTCGTCGCTGAAGAAACACGTGTGTGGAAGGGCCATCCCCGTCGTAACTCGAGAATATACCCCAGGTTCCCGCCGCAACTCGAGAAAAACCATGAGACTTCCCCCTCGCCGCGAGATGAGGCCCGATTCCCCTGCACTGCGTGCAGAGCAATTCCGTGTTGCACATCACACATGAAAGGAGCCTTGATTTCCTTGATGGCACTCCAGAGAAACCCCAAGAACACTGTTTCAAGGCTAGAGGGATCCTGAGGTCACTGTAGCAACACGAAAGAGCTCCGTGGACCAAAAATCAACTCGAGATGAGAGGTTAGTCCCTGGCTTCGACTCCAGAGGAATACCACCTTACCACAAGCACCTCAAGAGGAGGCTTCTCTCAGCTCTATGTATGTGAGAGGGACCCTGAGTTTGCGGCCTCAAGTGGAATGGAGACCGCGATGCCCTGACTCGAAATAAGGCCGGATATTCCTGCAGTGACTTGAATGCAGGCTCGTCTTGCATCTCCCAAGACGAAAGGATGTCTGAATCCCCTGTGGAGACAACAGAGAAAGACCTAGTTCCCCACCTCATCGCGACCGGAGGCCTCACATCCTTTGAAAACTCCAAAGGTACGCGGAGATCAGTGCCTCCAAAGGAGACGATGCCTGACTCCTCGTGAAACTTGATAGGAGTCCCAGGATTCCTGTGGCACGTGGAAATGGACACTTGGTCTCCGGCCTCAGCTGGAGAGGCGTCCCAATTGCCCTGCCAAGCCTCGAGGAGAATCCCGAGTTGTCCCTCGCAACTAGGCAGGAGTCCTGACGTCGCTGAACAAACACGTGGGTGGCAGGGCCATCCCCGTCGTAACTCGAGAATATACCCCAGGTTCCCGCCGCAACTCGAGAAAAACCATGAGACTTCCCCCTCGCCGCGAGATGAGGCCCGATTCCCCTGCACTGCGTGCAGAGCAATTCCGTGTTGCACATCACACATGAAAGGAGCCTTGATTTCCTTGATGGCAGTCCAGAGAAACCCCAAGAACACTGTTTCAAGGCTAGAGGGATCCTGAGGTCACTGTAGCAACACGAAAGAGCTCCGTGGACCAAAAATCAACTCGAGATGAGAGGTTAGTACCTGGCTTCGACTCCAGAGGAATACCACCTTACCACAAGCACCTCAAGAGGAGGCTTCTCTCAGCTCTACGTATGTGAGAGGGACCCTGAGTTTGCGGCCTCAAGTGGAATGGACACCGCGATGCCCTGGCTCGAAATAAGGCCGAATATCCCTGCAGTGACTTGAATGCAGGCTCGTCTTGCATCTCCCAAGACGAAAGGATGTCTGAATCCCCTGTGGAGACCACAGAGAAAGACCTAGTTCCCCACCTCATCGCGACCGGAGGCCTCACATCCTTTGAAAACTCCAGAGGTACGCGGAGATCAGTGCCTCCAAAGGAGACAATGCCTGACTCCTCGTGAAACGTGATAGGAGTCCCAGGATTCCTGTGCACGTGGAAAGGGACACTTGGTCTCCCACCTCAGCTGGAGAGGCGTCCCAATTGCCCTGCCAAGCCTCGAGGAGAATCCCGAGTTGTCCCTCGCAACTAGGCAGGAGTCCTGACGTCGCTGAACAAACACGTGGGTGGAAGGGCCATCCCCGTCGTAACTCGAGAATATACCCCAGGTTCCCGCCGCAACTCGAGAAAAACCATGAGACTTCCCCCTCGCCGCGAGATGAGGCCCGATTCCCCTGCACTGCGTGCAGAGCAATTCCGTGTTGCACATCACACATGAAAGGAGCCTTGATTTCCTTGATGGCACTCCAGAGAAACCCCAAGAACACTGTTTCAAGGCTAGAGGGATCCTGAGGTCACTGTAGCAACACGAAAGAGCTCCGTGGACCAAAAATCAACTCGAGATGAGAGGTTAGTCCCTGGCTTCGATTCCAGAGGAATACCACCTTACCACAAGCACCTCAAGAGGAGGCTTCTCTCAGCTCTAGGTATGTGAGAGGGACCCTGAGTTTGCGGCCTCAAGTGGAATGGACACCGCGATGCCCTTGCTCGAAATAAGGCCGGATATCCCTGCAGTGAATTGAATGCAGGCTCGTCTTGCATCTCCCAAGATGAAAGGATGTCTGAATCCCCAATGGAGACCACAGAGAAAGACCTAGTTCACCACCTCATCGCGACCGGAGGCCTCACATCCTTTGAAAACTCCAGAGGTACGCGGAGATCAGTGCCTCCAAAGGAGACGATGCCTGACTCCTCGTGAAACTTTATAGGAGTCCCAGGATTCCTGTAGCACGTGGAAAGGGACCTTTGGTCTCCCGCCTCAGGTGGAGAGGCGTCCCAATTGCCCTGCCAAGCCTCGAGGAGAATCCGGAGTTGTCCCTCGCAACTAGGCAGGAGCCCTGACGTCGCTGAAGAAAAACGTGTGTGGAAGGGCCATCCCCGGCGTAACTCGAGAATATACCCCAGGTTCCCGCCGCAACTCGAGAAAAACCATGAGACTTCCCCCTCGCCACGAGATGAGGCCCGATTCCCCTGCACTGCATGCAGAGCAATTCCGTGTTGCACATCACACATGAAAGGAGCCTTGATTTCCTTGATGGCACTCCAGAGAAACCCCAAGAACACTGTTTCAAGGCTAGAGGGATCCTGAGGTCACTGTAGCAACATGAAAGAGCTCCGTGGACCAAAAATCAACTCGAGATGAGAGGTTAGTCCCTGGCTTCGACTCCAGAGGAATACCACCTTACCACAAGCACCTCAAGAGGAGGCTTCTCTCAGCTCTATGTATGTGAGAGGGACCCTGAGTTTGCGGCCTCAAGTGGAATGGAGACCGCGATGCCCTGACTCGAAATAAGGCCGGATATCCCTGCAGTGACTTGAATGCAGGCTCGTCTTGCATTTCCCAAGACGAAAGGATGTCTGAATACCCTGTGGAGACCACAGAGAAAGACCGAGTTCCCCACCTCATCGCGACCGGAGGCCTCACATCCTTTGAAAACTACAAAGGTACGCGGAGATCAGTGCCTCCAAAGGAGACGATGCCTGACTCCTCGTGAAACTTGATAGGAGTCCCAGGATTCCTGTGCACGTGGAAAGGGACCCTTGGTCTCCGACCTCAGCTGGAGAGGCGTCCCAATTGCCCTGCCAAGCCTCGAGGAGAATCCCGAGTTGTCCCTCGCAACTAGGCAGGAGTCCTGACGTCGCTGAACAAACACGTGGGTGGCAGGGCCATCCCCGTCGTAACTCGAGAATATACCCCAGGTTCCCGCCGCAACTCGAGAAAAACCATGAGACTTCCCCCTCGCCGCGAGATGAGGCCCGATTCCCCTGCACTGCGTGCAGAGCAATTCCGTGTTGCACATCACACATGAAAGGAGCCTTGATTTCCTTGATGGCAGTCCAGAGAAACCCCAAGAACACTGTTTCAAGGCTTGAGGGATCCTGACGTCACTGTAGCAACACGAAAGAGCTCCGTGGACCAAAAATCAACTCGAGATGAGAGGTTAGTACCTGGCTTCGACTCCAGAGGAATACCACCTTACCACAAGCACCTCAAGAGGAGGCTTCTCTCAGCTCTACGTATGTGAGAGGGACCTTGAGTTTGCGGCCTCAAGTGGAATGGACACCGCGATGCCCTGGCTCGAAATAAGGCCGAATATCCCTGCAGTGACTTGAATGCAGGCTCGTCTTACATCTCCCAAGACGAAAGGATGTCTGAATCCCCTGTGGAGACCACAGAGAAAGACCTAGTTCCCCACCTCATCGCGACCGGAGGCCTCACATCCTTTGAAAACTCCAGAGGTACGCGGAGATCAGTGCCTCCAAAGGAGACAATGCCTGACTCCTCGTGAAACTTGACAGGCTTCCCAGGATTCCTGTGGCACGTGGAAAGGGACCCTTGGTCTCCCACCTCAGCTGGAGAGGCGTCCCAATTGCCCTGCCAAGCCTCGAGGAGAATCCCGAGTTGTCCCTCGCAACTAGGCAGGAGTCCTGACGTCGCTGAACAAACACGTGGGTGGAAGGGCCATCCCCGTCGTAACTCGAGAATATACCCCAGGTTCCCGCCGCAACTCGAGAAAAACCATGAGACTTCCCCCTCGCCGCGAGATGAGGCCCGATTCCCCTGCACTGCGTGCAGAGCAATTCCGTGTTGCACATCACACATGAAAGGAGCCTTGATTTCCTTGATGGCACTCCAGAGAAACCCCAAGAACACTGTTTCAAGGCTAGAGGGATCCTGAGGTCACTGTAGCAACACGAAAGAGCTCCGTGGACCAAAAATCAACTCGAGATGAGAGGTTAGTCCCTGGCTTCGATTCCAGAGGAATACCACCTTACCACAAGCACCTCAAGAGGAGGCTTCTCTCAGCTCTAGGTATGTGAGAGGGACCCTGAGTTTGCGGCCTCAAGTGGAATGGACACCGCGATGCCCTTGCTCGAAATAAGGCCGGATATCCCTGCAGTGAATTGAATGCAGGCTCGTCTTGCATCTCACAAGATGAAAGGATGTCTGAATCCCCAATGGAGACCACAGAGAAAGACCTAGTTCACCACCTCATCGCGACCGGAGGCCTCACATCCTTTGAAAACTCCAGAGGTACGCGGAGATCAGTGCCTCCAAAGGAGACGATGCCTGACTCCTCGTGAAACTTTATAGGAGTCCCAGGATTCCTGTAGCACGTGGAAAGGGACCCTTGGTCTCCCGCCTCAGGTGGAGAGGCGTCCCAATTGCCCTGCCAAGCCTCGAGGAGAATCCGGAGTTGTCCCTCGCAACTAGGCAGGAGCCCTGACGTCGCTGAAGAAAAACGTGTGTGGAAGGGCCATCCCCGGCGTAACTCGAGAATATACCCCAGGTTCCCGCCGCAACTCGAGAAAAACCATGAGACTTCCCCCTCGCCACGAGATGAGGCCCGATTCCCCTGCACTGCATGCAGAGCAATTCCGTGTTGCACATCACACATGAAAGGAGCCTTGATTTCCTTGATGGCACTCCAGAGAAACCCCAAGAACACTGTTTCAAGGCTAGAGGGATCCTGAGGTCACTGTAGCAACACGAAAGAGCTCCGTTGCCCAAAAATCAACTCAAGATGAGAGGTTAGTCCCTGGCTTCGACTCCAGAGGCATACCACCTTACCACAAGCACCTCAAGAGGAGGCTTCTCTCAGCTCTAGGTATGTGAGAGGGACCCTGAGTTTGCGGCCTCAAGTGGAATGGAGACCGCGATGCCCTGACTCGAAATAAGGCCGGATATCCCTGCAGTGTCTTGAATGCAGGCTCGTCTTGCATCTCCCAAGACGAAAGGGTGTCTGAATCCCCTGTGGAGACCACAGAGAATGACCTAGATTCCCACCTCATCGCGACCGGAGGCCTCACATCCTTTGAAAACTCCAGAGGTATGCGGAGATCAGTGCCTCCAAAGGAGACGATGCCTGACTCCTCGTGAAACTTGATAGGAGTCACAGGATTCCTGTGGCACGTGGAAAGGGACACTTGGTCTCCCGCCTGAGCTGGAGAGGCGTCGCAATTGCCCTGCCAAGCCTCGAGGAGAATCCCGAGTTGTCCCTCGCAACTAGACAGGAGTCCTGACGTCGCTGAACAAACACGTGGGTGGAAGGGCCATCCCCGTCGTAACTCGAGAATATACCCCAGGTTCCCGCCGCAACTCGAGAAAAACCATGAGACTTCCCCCTCGCCGCGAGATGAGGCCCGATTCCCCTGCACTGCGTGCAGAGCAATTCCGTGTTGCACATCACACATGAAAGGAGCCTTGATTTCCTTGATGGCACTCCAGAGAAACCCCAAGAACACTGTTTCAAGGCTGGAGGGATCCTGAGGTCCCTGTAGCAGCACGAAAGATCTCCGTGGACCATGAATCAACTCGAGATGAGAGGTTAGTCCCTGGCTTCGACTCCAGAGGAATACCACCTTACCACAAGCACCTCAAGAGGAGGCTTCTCTCAGCTCTAGCTATGTCAGAGGGACCCTGAGTTTGCGGCCTCAAGTGGAATGGACACCGCGATGCCCTGACGCGAAATAAGGCCGGATATCCCTGCAGTGACTTGAATGCAGGCTCGTCTTGCATCTCCCAAGACGAAAAGATGTCTGAATCCCCTGTGGAGACCACAGAGAAAGGCCTAGTTCCCCACATCATCGCGACCGGAGGCCTCACATCCTTTGAAAACTCCAGAGGTAGCGGAGATCAGTGCCTCCAAAGGAGACGATGCCTGACTCCTCGTGAAACTTGATAGGAGTCCCAGGATTCCTGTGGCACGTGGAAAGGGACCCTTGGTCTCCCGCCTCAGGTGGAGAGGCGTCCCAATTGCCCTGCCAAGCCTCGAGGAGAATCCCGAGTTGTCCCTCGCAACTAGGCAGGAGTCCTGACGTCGCTGAATAAACTCATGTGTGGCAGGGCCATCCCCGTCGTAACTCGAGAATATACCCCAGGTTCCCGCCGCAACTCGAGAAAAACCATGAGACTTCCCCTTCGCCGTGAGATGAGGCCCGATTCCCCTGCACTGCGTGCAGAGCAATTCCGTGTTGCACATCACACATGAAAGGAGCCTTGATTTCCTTGATGGCACTCCAGAGAAACCCCAAGAACACTGTTTCAAGGCTAGAGGGATCCTGAGGTCACTGTAGCAACACGAAAGAGCTCCGTGGACCAAAAATCAACTCGAGATGAGAGGTTAGTCCCTGGCTTCGACTCCAGAGGAATACCACCTTACCACAAGCACCTCAAGAGGAGGCTTCTCTCAGGTCTAGCTATGTGAGAGGGACCCTGAGTTTGCGGCCTCAAGTGGAATGGAGACCGCGATGCCCTGACTCGAAATAAGGCCGGATATCCCTGCAGTGACTTGAATGCAGGCTCGTCTTGCATCTCCCAAGACGAAAGGATGTCTGAATTCCCTGTGGAGACCACAGAGAAAGACCTAGTTCCCCACCTCATCGCGACCGGAGGCCTCACATCCTTTGAAAACTCCAGAGGTACGCGGAGATCAGTGCCTCCAAAGGAGACGATGCCTGACTTCTCATGAAACTTGATAGGAGTCCCAGGATTCCTGTGGCACGTGGAAAGGGACACTTGGTCTCCCGCCTCAGCTGCAGAGGCGTTCCAATTGCCCTGCCAAGCCTCGAGGACAACGCCGAGTTGTCCCTCGCAAATAGGAAGGAGTCCTGACGTTGCTGAACAAACACGTGTGTGGAAGTGCCATCCCCGTCGTAACTCGAGAATATACCCCAGGTTCCCGCCGCAACTCGAGAAAAACCATGAGACTTCCCCCTCGCTGCGAGATGAGGCCCGATTCCCCTGCACTGCGTGCAGAGCAATTCCGTGTTGCACATCACACATGAAAGGAGCCTTGATTTCCTTGATGGCACTCCAGAGAAACCCCAAGAACACTGTTTCAAGTTTGAGGGATCCTGAGGTCACTGTAGCAACACGAAAGAGCTCCGTGGACCAAAAATCAACTCGAGATGAGAGGTTAGTCCCTGGCTTCGACTCCAGAGGAATACCACATTACCACAAGCACCTCAAGAGGAGGCTTCTCTCAGCTCTAGGTATGTGAGAGGGACCCTGAGTTTGCGGCCTCAAGTGGAATGGACACCGCGATGCCCTGACTCGAAATAAGGCCGGATATCCCTGCAGTGACTTGAATGCAGGCTCGTCTTGCATCTCCCAAGACGAAAGGATGTCTGAATCCCCTGTGGAGACCACAGAGAAAGACCTAGTTCCCCACCTCATCGCGACCGGAGGCCTCACATCCTTTGAAAACTCCAGAGGTACGCGGAGATCAGTGCCTCCAAAGGAGACGATGCCTGACTCCTCGTGAAACTTGATAGGAGTCCCAGGATTCCTGTGGCACGTGGAAAGGGACCCTTGGTTTCCCGCCTTAGCTGGAGAGGCGTCCCAATTGCCCTGCCAAGCCTCGAGGAGAATCCCGAATTGTCCCTCGCAACTAGGCAGGAGTCCTGACGTCGCTGAAGAAACACGTGTGCGGAAGGGCCATCCCCGTCGTAACTCGAGAATATACCCCAGGTTCTCGCCGCAACTCGAGAAAAACCATGAGACTTCCCCCTCGCCGCGAGATGAGGCCCGATTCCCCTGCACTGGGTGCAGAGCAATTCCGTGTTGCACATCACACATGAAAGGAGCCTTGATTTCCTTGATGGCACTCCAGAGAAACCCCAAGAACACTGTTTCAAGGCTAGAGGGATCCTGAGGTCACTGTAGCAACACGAAAGAGCTCCGTGGACCAAACATCAACTCGAGATGAGAGGTTAGTCCCTGGCTTCGACTCCAGAGGAATACCACCTTACCACAAGCACCTCAAGAGGAGGCTTCTCTCAGCTCTAGCTATGTGAGAGGGACCCTGAGTTTGCGGCCTCAAGTGGAATGGACACCGCGATGCACTGACTCGAAATAAGGCCGGATATCCCTGCAGTGACTTGAATGCAGGCTCGTCTTGCATCTCCCAAGACGAAAGGATGTCTGAATCCCCTGTGGAGACCACAGAGAAAGACCTAGTTCCCCACCTCATCGCGACCGGAGGCCTCACATCCTTTAAAAACTCCAGAGTTACGCGGAGATCAGTGCCTCCAAAGGAGACGATGCCTGACTCCTCGTGAAACTTGATAGGAGTCCCAGGATTCCTGTGGCACGTGGAAAGGGACACTTGGTCTCCCGCCTCAGCTGGAGAGGCGTCCCAATTGCCCTGCCAAGCCTCGAGGAGAATCCCGAGTTGTCCCTCGCAACTAGGCAGGAGTCCTGACGTCGCTGAAGAAACACATGTGTGGAAGGGCCATCCCCGTCGTAACTCGAGAATATACCCCAGGTTCCCGCCGCAATTCGAGAAAAACCATGAGACTTCCCCCTCACCGCGAGATGAGGCCCGATTCCCCTGCACTGCGTGCAGAGCAATTCCGTGTTGCACATCACACATGAAAGGAGCCTTGATTTCCTTGGTGGCACTCCAGAGAAACCCCAAGAACACTGTTTCAAGGCTAGAGGGATCCTGAGGTCACTGTAGCAACACGAAAGAGCTCCGTGGACCAAAAATCAACTCAAGATGAGAGGTTAGTCCCTGGCTTCCACTCCAGAGGAATACCACCTTACCACAAGCACCTCAAGAGGAGGCTTCTCTCAGCTCTAGGTCTGTGAGAGGGACCCTGAGTTTGCGGCCTCAAGTGCAATGGACACCGCGATGCTCTGGCTCGAAATATTCCGCATATGCCTGCAGTGACTTGAATGCAGGCTCGTCTTGCATCTCCCAAGACGAAAGGATGTCTGAATCACCGGTGGAGACCACAGAGAAAGACCTAGTTCCCCACCTCATCGCGACCGGAGGCCTCACATCCTTTGAAAACTCCAGAGGTACGCGGAGATCAGTGCCTCCAAAGGAGACGATGCCTGACTCCTCGTGAAACGTGATAGGAGTCCCAGGATTCCTGTGCACGTGGAAAGGGACCCTTGGTCTCCCGCCTCAGCTGGAGAGGCGTCCCAATTGCCCTGCCAAGCCTCGAGGAGAATCCCGAATTGTCCCTCGCAACTAGGCAGGAGTCCTACCGTCGCTGAACAAACACGTGTGTGGAAGGGCCATCCCCGTCGTAACTCGAGAATATTCCCCTGGTTCCCGCCGCAACTCGAGAAAAACCATGAGACTTCACCCTCGCCGTGAGATGAGGCCCGATTCCCCTGCACTGCGTGCAGAGCAATTCCGTGTTGCACATCACACATGAAAGGAGCCTTGATTTCCTTGATGGCACTCCAGAGAAACCCCTAGAACACTGTTTCAAGGCTAGAGGGATCCTGAGGTCACTGTAGCAACACGAAAGAGCTCCGTGGACGAAAAATCAACTCGAGATGAGAGGTTAGTCCCTGGCTTCGACTCCAGAGCAATACCACCTTACCACAAGCACCTCAAGAGGAGGCTTCTCTCAGCTCTAGCTATGTGAGAGGGACCCTGAGTTTGCGGCCTCAAGTGGAATGGAGACCGCGATGCCCTGACTCGAAATAAGGCCGGATATCCCTGCAGTGACTTGAATGCAGGCTCGTCTTGCATCTCCCAAGACGAAAGGATGTCTGAATCCCCTGTGGAGACCACAGAGAAAGACCTAGTTCCCCACCTCATCGCGACCGGAGGCCTCACATCCTTTGAAAACTCCAGAGGTACGCGGAGATCAGTACCTCCAAAGGAGACGATGCCTGACTCCTCGTGAAACTTGATAGGAGTCCCAGGATTCCTGTGGCACGTGGAAAGGGACCCTTGGTCTCCCGCCTCAGCTGGAGAGGCGTCCCAATTGCCCTGCCAAGCCTCGAGGAGAATCCGGAGTTGTCCCTCGCAACTAGGCAGGAGTCCTGACGTGGCTGAAGAAACACGTGGGTGGAAGGGCCATCCCCGTCGTAACTCGAGAATATACCCCAGGTTCCCGCCGCAACTCGAGAAAAACCATGAGACTTCCCCCTCGCCGCGAGATGAGGCCCGATTCCCCTGCACTGCGTGCACAGCATTTCCGTGTTGCACATCACACATGAAAGGAGCCTTGATTTCCTTGATGGCACTCCAGAGAAACCCCAAGAACACTGTTTCAAGGCTAGAGGGATCCTGAGGTCACTGTAGCAACACGAAAGAGCTCCGTGGACCAAAAATCAACTCGAGATGAGAGGTTAGTCCCTGGCTTCGACTCCAGAGGAATACCACCTTACCACAAGCACCTCAAGAGGAGGCTTCTCTCAGCTCTAGCTATGTGAGAGGGACCCTGAGTTTGCGGCCTCAAGTGGAATGGACACCGCGATGCCCTGACGCGAAATAAGGCCGGATATCCCTGCAGTGACTTGAATGCAGGCTCGTCTTGCATCTCCCAAGACGAAAGGATGTCTGAATCCCCTGTGGAGACCACAGAGAATGACCTAGTTCCCCACCTCATCGCGACCGGAGGCCTCACATCCTTTGAAAACTCCAGAGGTACGCGGAGATCAGTGCCTCCAAAGGAGACGATGCCTGACTCCTCGTGAAACTTGATAGGAGTCACAGGATTCCTGTCGCACGTGGAAAGGAACACTTGGTCTCCCGCCTCAGCTGGAGAGGCGTCCCAATTGCCCTGCCAAGCCTCGAGGAGAATCCCGAGTTGTCCCTCGCAACTAGGCAGGAGTCCTGACGTCGCTGAACAAACACGTGGGTGGAAAGGCCATCCCCGTCTTAACTCGAGAATATACCCCAGGTTCCCGCCGCAACTCGAGAAAAACCATGAGACTTCCCCCTCGCCGCGAGATGAGGCCCGATTCCCCTGAACTGCGTGCAGAGCAATTCTGTGTTGCCCATCACACATGAAAGGAGCCTTGATTTCCTTGATGGCACTCCAGAGAAACCCCAAGAACACTGTTTCAAGGTTGACGGATCCTGAGGTCACTGTAGCAACACGAAAGAGCTCCGTGGACCAAAAATCAACTCGAGATGAGAGGTTAGTCCCTGGCTTCGACTCCAGAGGAATACCACCTTACCACAAGCACCTCAAGAGGAGGCTTCTCTCAGCTCTATGTATGTGAGAGGGACCCTGAGTTTGCGGCCTCAAGTGGAATGGACACTGCGATGCCCTGGCTCGAAATAGGCCGGATAACCCTGCAGTGACTTGAATGCAGGCTCGTCTTCCATCTCCCAAGACGAAAGGATGTCTGAATCCCCTGTGGAGACCACAGAGAAAGACCTAGTTCCCCACGTCATCGCGACCGGAGGCCTCACATCCTTTGAAAACTCCAGAGGTACGCGGAGATCAGTGCCTCCAAAGGAGACGATGCCTGACTCCTCCTGAAACGTGATAGGAGTCCCAGGATTCCTGTGCACGTGGAAAGGGACCCTTGTTCTCCCGCCTCAGCTGGAGAGGCGTCCCAATTGCCCTGCCAAGCCTCGAGGAGAATCCCGAATTGTCCCTCGCAACTAGGCAGGAGTCCTGCTGTCGCTGAACAAACACGTGTGTGGAAGGGCCATCCCCGTCGTAACTCGAGAATATTCCCCAGGTTCCCGCCGCAACTCGAGAAAAACCATGAGACTTCACCCTCGCCGCGAGATGAGGCCCGATTCCCCTGCACTGCGTGCAGAGCAATTCCGTGTTGCACATCACACATGAAAGGAGCCTTGATTTCCTTGATGGCACTCCAGAGAAACCCCAAGAACACTGTTTCAAGGCTAGAGGGATCCTGAGGTCACTGTAGCAACACGAAAGAGCTCCGTGGACCAAAAATCAACTCGAGATGAGAGGTTAGTCCCTGGCTTCGACTCCAGAGCAATACCACCTTACCACAAGCACCTCAAGAGGAGGCTTCTCTCAGCTCTAGGTATGTGAGAGGGACCCTGAGTTTGCGGTCTCAAGTGGAATGGACACCGCGATGCCCTGACTCGAAATAAGGCCGGATATCCCTGCAGTGACTTGAATGCAGGCTCGTCTTGCATCTCCCAAGACGAAAGGATGTCTGAATCCCCTGTGGAGACCACAGAGAAAGACCTAGTTCCCCACCTCATCGCGACCGGAGGCCTCACATCCTTTGAAAACTCCAGAGGTACGTGGAGATCAGTGCCTCCAAAGGAGACGATGCCTGACTCCTCGTGAAACTTGATAGGAGTCCCAGGATTCCTGTGGCACGTGGAAAGGGACCCTTGGTCTTCCGCCTCAGCTGGAGAGGCGTCGCAATTGCCCTGCCAAGCCTCGAGGAGAATCCCGAGTTGTCCCTCGCAACTAGGCAGGAGTCCTGACGTCGCTGAACAAACACGTGGGTGGAAGGGCCATCCCCGTCGTAACTCGAGAATATACCCCAGGTTCCCGCCGCAACTCGAGAAAAACCATGAGACTTCCCCCTCGCCGCGAGATGAGGCCCGATTCCCCTGCACTGCGTGCAGAGCATTTCCGTGTTGCACATCACACATGAAAGGAGCCTTGATTTCTTTGGTGGCACTCCAGAGAAACCCCAAGAACACTGTTTCAAGGCTAGAGGGATCCTGAGGTCACTGTAGCAACACGAAAGAGCTCCGTGGACCAAAAATCAACTCGAGATGAGAGGTTAGTCCCTGGCTTCGACTCCAGAGGAATACCACCTTACCACAAGCACCTCAAGAGGAGGCTTCTCTCAGCTCTAGCTATGTGAGAGGGACCCTGAGTTTGCGGCCTCAAGTGGAATGGAGACCGCGATGCCCTGACTCGAAATAAGGCCGGATATCCCTGCAGTGACTTGAATGCAGGCTCGTCTTGCATCTCCCAAGACGAAAGGATGTCTGAATCCCCTGTGGAGACCACAGAGAAAGACCTAGTTCCCCACCTCATCGCGACCGGAGGCCTCACATCCTTTGAAAACTCCAGAGGTACGCGGAGATCAGTGCCTCCAAAGGAGACGATGCCTGACTCCTCGTGAAACTTGATAGGAGTCACAGGATTCCTGTGGAACATGGAAAGGGACCCTTGGTCTCCCACCTCAGCTGGAGAGGCGTCCCAATTGCCCTGCCAAACCTCGAGGAGAATCCCGAGTTGTCCCTCGCAACTAGGCAGGAGTCCTGACGTCGCTGAACAAACACGTGGGTGGAAGGGCCATCCCCGTCGTAACTCGAGAATATACCCCAGGTTCCCGCCGCAACTCGAGAAAAACCATGAGACTTCCCCCTCGCCGCGAGATGAGGCCCGATTCCCCTGCACTGCGTGCAGAGCAATTCTGTGTTGCACATCACACAGGAAAGGAGCCTTGATTTCCTTGATGGCACTCCAGAGAACCCCCAAGAACACTGTTTCAAGGTTGACGGATCCTGAGGTCACTGTAGCAACACGAAAGAGCTCCGTGGACCAAAAATCAACTCGAGATGAGAGGTTAGTCCCTGGCTTCGACTCCAGAGGAATACCACCTTACCACAAGAACCTCAAAAGGAGGCTTCTCTCAGCTCTATGTATGTGAGAGGGACCCTGTGATTGAGGCCTCAAGTGGAATGGAGACCGCGATGCCCTGACGCGAAATAAGGCCGGATATCCCTGCAGTGTCTTGAATGCAGGCTCGTCTTGCATCTCCCAAGACGAAAGGATGTCTGAATCCCCTGTGGAGACCACAGAGAAAGACCTAGTTCCGCACCTCATTGCGACCGGAGGCCTCACATCCTTTGAAAACTCCAGAGGTACGCGGAGATCATTGCCTCCAAAGGAGACGATGCCTGACTCCTCGTGAAACTTGATAGGAGTCCCAGGATTCCTGTGGCACGTGGAAAGGGACCCTTGGTCTCCCGCCTCAGCTGGAGAGGCGTCACAATTGCCCTGCCAAGCCTCGAGGAGAATCCCGAGTTGTCCCTCGCAACTAGGCAGGAGTCCTGACGTCACTGAACAAACACGTGGGTGGGAGGGCCATCCCCGTCGTAACTCGAGAATATACCCCAGGTTCCCGTCGCAACTCGAGAAAAACCATGAGACTTCCCCCTCGCAGCGAGATGAGGCGCGATTCCCCTGCACCCCGTGCAGAGCAATTCCGTGTTGCACATCACACATGAAAGGAGCCTTGATTTCCTTGATGGCACTCCAGAGAAAGCCCAAGAACACTGTTTCAAGGCTAGAGGGATCCTGAGGTCACTGTAGCAACACGAAAGAGCTCCGTGGACCAAAAATCAACTCGAGATGAGAGGTTAGTCCCTGGCTTCGACTCCAGAGCAATACCACCTTACCACAAGCACCTCAAGAGGAGGCTTCTCTCAGCTCTAGGTATGTGAGAGGGACCCTGAGTTTGCGGCCTCAAGTGGAATGGACACCGCGATGCCCTGACTCGAAATAAGGCCGGATATCCCTGCAGTGACTTGAATGCAGGCTCGTCTTGCATCTCCCAAGACGAAAGGATGTCTGAATCCCCTGTGGAGACCACAGAGAATGACCTAGTTCCCCACCTCATCGCGACCGGAGGCCTCACATCCTTTGAAAACTCCAGAGGTACGCGGAGATCAGTGCCTCCAAAGGAGATGATGCCTGACTCCTCGTGAAACTTGATAGGAGTCACAGGATTCCTGTGGCACGTGGAAAGGGACACTTGGTCTCCCGCCTCAGCTGGAGAGGCGTCCCAATTGCCCTGCCAAGCCACGAGGAGAATCCCGAGTTGTCCCTCGCAACTAGGCAGGAGTCCTGACGTCGCTGAACAAACACGTGGGTGGAAGGGCCATCCCCGTCGTAACTCGAGAATATACCCCAGGTTCCCGCCGCAACTCGAGAAAAACCATGAGACTTCCCCCTCGCCGCGAGATGAGGCCCGATTCCCCTGCACTGCGTGCAGAGCATTTCCGTGTTGCACATCACACATGAAAGGAGCCTTGATTTCCTTGATGGCACTCCAGAGAAATCCCAAGAACACTGTTTCAAGGCTAGAGGGATCCTGAGGTCACTGTAGCAACACGAAAGAGCTCCGTGGACCAAAAATCAACTCGAGATGAGAGGTTAGTCCCTGGCTTCGACTCCAGAGGAATACCACCTTACCACAAGCACCTCAAGAGGAGGCTTCTCTCAGCTCTAGCTATGTGAGAGGGACCCTGAGTTTGCGGCCTCAAGTGGAATGGAGACCGCGATGCCCTGACTCGAAATAAGGCCGGATATCCCTGCAGTGACTTGAATGCAGGCTCGTCTTGCATCTCCCAAGACGAAAGGATGTCTGAATCCCCTGTGGAGACCACAGAGAAAGACCTAGTTCCCCACCTCATCGCGACCGGAGGCCTCACATCCTTTGAAAACTCCAGAGGTACGCGGAGATCAGTGCCTCCAAAGGAGACGATGCCTGACTCCTCGTGAAACTTGATAGGAGTCACAGGATTCCTGTGGAACATGGAAAGGGACCCTTGGTCTCCCACCTCAGCTGGAGAGGCGTCCCAATTGCCCTGCCAAGCCTCGAGGAGAATCCTGAGTTGTCCCTCGCAACTAGGCAGGAGTCCTGACGTCGCTGAACAAACACGTGGTTGGAAGGGCCATCCCCGTCGTAACTCGAGAATATACCCCAGGTTCCCGCCGCAACTCGAGAAAAACCATGAGACTTCCCCCTCGCCGCGAGATGAGGCCCGATTCCCCTGCACTGCGTGCAGAGCAATTCTGTGTTGCACATCACACAGGAAAGGAGCCTTGATTTCCTTGATGGCACTCCAGAGAACCCCCAAGAACACTGTTTCAAGGTTGACGGATCCTGAGGTCACTGTAGCAACACGAAAGAGCTCCGTGGACCAAAAATCAACTCGAGATGAGAGGTTAGTCCCTGGCTTCGACTCCAGAGGAATACCACCTTACCACAAGAACCTCAAAAGGAGGCTTCTCTCAGCTCTAGGTATGTGAGAGGGACCCTGTGATTGAGGCCTCAAGTGGAATGGAGACCGCGATGCCCTGACGCGAAATAAGGCCGGATATCTCTGCAGTGTCTTGATTGCAGGCTCGTCTTGCATCTCCCAAGACGAAAGGATGTCTGAATCCCCTGTGGAGACCACAGAATATGACCTAGTTCCCCACCTCATCGCGACCGGAGGCCTCACATCCTTTGAAAACTCCAGAGGTACGCGGAGATCAGTGCCTCCAAAGGAGATGATGCCTGACTCCTCGTGAAACTTGATAGGAGTCACAGGATTCCTGTGGCACGTGAAAAGGGACACTTGGTCTCCCGCCTCAGCTGGAGAGGCGTCCCAATTGCCCTGCCAAGCCACGAGGAGAATCCCGAGTTGTCCCTCGCAACTAGGCAGGAGTCCTGACGTCGCTGAACAAACACGTGGGTGGAAGGGCCATCCCCGTCGTAACTCGAGAATATACCCCAGGTTCCCGCCGCAACTCGAGAAAAACCATGAGACTTCCCCCTCGCCGCGAGATGAGGCCCGATTCCCCTGCACTGCGTGCAGAGCAATTCCGTGTTGCACATCACACATGAAAGGAGCCTTGATTTCCTTGATGGCACTCCAGAGAAACCCCAAGAACACTGTTTCAAGGTTGAGGGATCCTGAGGTCACTGTAGCAACACGAAGGAGCTCCGTGGACCAAAAATCAACTAGAGATGAGAGGTTAGTCCCTGGCTTCAACTCCAGAGGAATACCACCTGACCACAAGCACCTCAAGAGGAGGCTTCTCTCAGCTCTAGGTATGTGAGAGGCTCCCTGAGTTTGCGGCCTCAGGTGGAATGGACACCGCGATGCCCTGACGCGAAATAAGTCCGGATATCCCTGCAGTGTCTTGAATGCAGGCTCGTCTTGCATCTCCCAAGACTAAAGGATGTCTGAATCCCCTGTGGAGACCACAGAGAAAGACCTAGTTCCCCACCTCATCGCGACCGGAGGCCTCACATCCTTTGAAAACTCCAGAGGTACGCGGAGATCAGTGCCTCCAAAGAAGACGATGCCTGACTCTTCTTGAAACTTGATAGGAGTCCCAGGATACCTGTGGCACGTGGAAAGGGACCCTTGGTCTCCCGCCTCAGCTGGAGAGGCGTCCCAATTGCCCTGCCAAGCCTCGAGGAGAATCCCGAGTTGTCCCTCGCAACTAGGCAGGAGTCCTGACGTCGCTGAACAAACACGTGGGTGGAAGGGCCATCCCCGTCATAACTCGAGAATATACCCCAGGTTCCCGCCGCAACTCGAGAAATACCATGAGACTTCCCCCTCGCCGCGAGATGAGGCCCGATTCCCCTGCACTGCGTGCAGAGCAATTCCGTGTTGCACATCACACATGAAAGGAGCCTTGATTTCCTTGATGGCACTCCAGAGAAACCCCAAGAACACTGTTTCAAGGCTAGAGGGATCCTGAGGTCACTGCAGCAACACGAAAGAGCTCCGTGGACCAAAAATCAACTCGAGATGAGAGGTTAGTCCCTGGCTTCGACTCCAGAGGAATACCACCTTACCACAAGCACCTCAAGAGGAGGCTTCTCTCAGCTCTAGCTATGTGAGAGGGACCCTGAGTTTGCGGCCTCAAGTGGAATGGACACTGCGATGCCCTGACTCGAAATAGGCCGGATAACCCTGCAGTGACTTGAATGCAGGCTCGTCTTGCATCTCCCAAGACGAAAGGATGTCTGAATCCCCTGTGGAGACCACAGAGAAAGACCTAGTTCCCCACCTCATCGCGACCGGAGGCCTCACATCCTTTGAAAACTCCAGAGGTACGCGGAGATCATTGCCTCCAAAGGAGACGATGCCTGACTCCTCGTGAAACTTGATAGGAGTCACAGGATTCCTGTGGAACGTGGAAAGGGACACTTGGTCTCCCGCCTCAGCTGGAGAGGCGTCCCAATTGCCCTGCCAAGCCTCGAGGAGAATCCCGAGTTGTCCCTCGCAACTAGGCAGGAGTCCTGACGTCGCTGAAGAAACACGTGGGTGGAAGGGCCATCCCCGTCGTAACTCGAGAATATACCCCAGGTTCCCGCCGCAACTCGAGAAAAACCATGAGACTTCCCCCTCGCCGCGAGATGAGGCCCGATTCCCCTGCACTGCGTGCAGAGCAATTCCGTGTTGCACATCACACATGAAAGGAGCCTTGATTTCTTGATGGCACTCCAGAGAAACCCCAAGAACACTGTTTCAAGGCTAGAGGGATCCTGAGGTCACTGTAGCAACACGAAAGAGCTTCGTGGACCAAAAATCAACTCGAGATGAGAGGTGAGTCCCTGGCTTCGACTCCAGAGGAATACCACCTTACCACAAGCACCTCAAGAGGAGGCTTCTCTCAGCTCTAGGTATGTGAGAGGGACCCTGAGTTTGCGGCCTCAAGTGGAATGGACACCGCGATGCCCTGGCTCGAAATAAGGCCGGATATCCCTGCAGTGACTTGAATGCAGGCTCGTCTTGCATCTCCCAAGACGAAAGGATGTCTGAATCCCCTGTGGAGACCACAGAGAATGACCTAGTTCACCACCTCATTGCGACCAGAGGCCTCACATCCTTTGAAAACTCCAGAGGTATGCGGAGATCAGTGCCTCCAAAGGAGACTATGCCTGACTCCTCGTGAAACTTGATAGGAGTCACAGGATTCCTGTGGCACGTGGAAAGGGACACTTGGTCTCCCACCTCAGCTGGAGAGGCGTCCCAATTGCCCTGCCAAGCCTCGAGGAGAATCCCGAGTTGTCCCTCACAACAAGGCAGGAGTCCTGTCGTCGCTGAACAAACACGTGGGTGGAAGGGCCATCCTCGTCGTAACTCGAGAATATACCCGAGGTTCCCGCCGCAACCCGAGAAAAACCATGAGACTTCCCCCTCGCCGCGAGATGAGGCCCGATTCCCCTGCACTGGGTGCAGAGCAATTCCGTGTTGCACATCACACATGAAAGGAGCCTTGATTTGCTTGATGGCACTCCAGAGAAACCCCAAGAACACTGTTTCAAGGCTAGAGGGATCCTGAGGTCACTGTAGCAACACGAAAGAGCTCCGTGGACCAAAAATCAACTCGAGATGAGAGGTTAGTCCCTGGCTTCGACTCCAGAGGAATACCACCTTACCACAAGCACCTCAAGAGGAGGCTTCTCTCAGCTCAATGTATGTGAGAAGGACCCTGAGTTTTCGGCCTCAAGTGGAATGGAGACCGCGATGCCCTGACTCGAAATAAGGCCGGATATCCCTGCAGTGACTTGAATGCAGGCTCGTCTTGCATCTCCCAAGACGAAAGGATGTCTGAATCCCCTGTGGAGACAACAGAGAAAGACCTAGTTCCCCACCTCATAGCGACCGGAGGCCTCACATCCTTTGAAAACTACAAAGGTACGCGGAGATCAGTGCCTCCAAAGGAGACGATGCCTGACTCCTCGTGAAACTTGATAGGAGTCCCAGGATTCCTGTGGCACGTGGAAAGGGACCCTTGGTCTCCGGCCTCAGCTGGAGAGGCGTCCCAATTGCCCTGCCAAGCCTCGAGGAGAATCCCGAGTTGTCCCTCGCAACTAGGCAGGAGTCCTGACGTCGCTGAACAAACACGTGGGTGGCAGGGCCATCCCGGTCGTAACTCGAGAATATACCCCAGGTTCCCGCCGCAACTCGAGAAAAACCATGAGACTTCCCCCTCGCCGCGAGATGAGGCGCGATTCCCCTGCACTGCGTGCAGAGCAATTCCGTGTTGCACATCACACATGAAAGGAGCCTTGATTTCCTTGATGGCACTCCAGAGAAACCCCAAGAACACTGTTTCAAGGCTAGAGGGATCCTGAGGTCACTGTAGCAACACGAAAGAGCTCCGTGGACCAAAAATCAACTCGAGATGAGAGGTTAGTCCCTGGCTTCGACTCCAGAGGAATACCACCTTACCACAAGCACCTCAAGAGGAGGCTTCTCTCAGCTCTAGCTATGTGAGAGGGACCCTGAGTTTGCGGCCTCAAGTGGAATGGACACCGCGATGCCCTGGCTCGAAATAGGCCGGATAACCCTGCAGTGACTTGAATGCAGGCTCGTCTTGCATCTCCCAAGACGAAAGGATGTCTGAATCCCCTGTGGAGACCACAGAGAAAGACCTAGTTCCCCACCTCATCGCGACCGGAGGCCTCACATCCTTTGAAAACTCCAGAGGTACGCGGAGATCAGTGCCTCCAAAGGAGACGATGCCTGACTCCTCATGAAACTTGATAGGAGTCCCAGGATTCCTGTGGCACGTGGAAAGGGACCCTTGGTCTCCCGCCTCAGCTGGAGAGGCGTCCCAATTGCCCTGCCAAGCCTCGAGGAGAATCCCGAGTTGTCCCTCGCAACTAGGCAGAAATCCTGACGTCGCTGAACAAACACGTGGGTGGAAGGGCCATCCCCGTCGTAACTCGAGAATATACCCCAGGTTCCCGCCGCAACTCGAGAAAAACCATGAGACTTCCCCCTCGCCGCGAGATGAGACCCGATTCCCCTGCACTGCGTGCAGAGCAATTCCGTGTTGCACATCACACATGAAAGGAGCCTTGATTTCCTTGATGGCACTCCAGAGAAACCCCAAGAACACTGTTTCAAGGCTAGAGGGATCCTGAGGTCACTGTAGCAACACGAAAGAGCTCCGTGGACCAAAAATCAACTCGAGATGAGAGGTTAGTCCCTGGCTTCGACTCCAGAGGAATACCACCTTACCACAAGCACCTCAAGAGGAGGCTTCTCTCAGCTCTAGCTATGTGAGAGGGACCCTGAGTTTGCGGCCTCAAGTGGAATGGACACCGCGATGCCCTGGCTCGAAATAGGCCGGATAACCCTGCAGTGACTTGAATGCAGGCTCGTCTTGCATCTCCCAAGACGAAAGGATGTCTGAATCCCCTGTGGAGACCACAGAGAAAGACCTAGTTCCCCACCTCCTCGCGACCGGAGGCCTCACATCCTTTGAAAACTCCAGAGGTACGCGGAGATCAGTGCCTCCAAAGGAGACGATGCCTGACTCCTCGTGAAACTTGATAGGAGTCCCAGGATTCCTGTGGCACGTGGAAAGGGACACTTGGTCTCACACCTAGGTGGAGAGGCTACCCAATTGCCCTGCCAAGCCTCGAGGAGAATCCCGAGTTGTCCCTCGCAACTAGGCAGGAGTCTTGACGTCGCTGAACAAACACGTGGGTGGAAGGGCCATCCCCGTCGTAACTCGAGAATATACCCCAGGTTCCCGCCGCAACTCGAGAAAAACCATGAGACTTCCCCCTCGCCGCAAGATGAGGCCCGATTCCCCTGCACTGCGTGCAGAGCAATTCGGTGTTGCACATCACACATGAAAGGAGCCTTGATTTCCTTGATGGCACTCCAGAGAAACCCCAAGAACACTGTTTCAAGGCTAGAGGGATCCTGAGGTCACTGTAGCAACACGAAAGAGCTCCGTGGACCAAAAATCAACTCGAGATGAGAGGTTAGTCCCTGGCTTCGACTCCAGAGGAATACCACCTTACCACAAGCACCTCAAGAGGAGGCTTCTCTCAGCTCTAGCTATGTGAGAGGGACCCTGAGTTTGCGGCCTCAAGTGGAATGGACACCGCGATGCCCTGGCTCGAAATAAGGCCGGATATCCCTGCAGTGACTTGAATGCAGGCTCGTCTTGCATCTCCCAAGACGAAAGGATGTCTGAATCCCCTGTGGAGACCACAGAGAATGACCTAGTTCCCCACCTCATCGCGACCGGAGGCCTCACATCCTTTGAAAACTTCAGAGGTACGCGGAGATCAGTGCCTCCAAAGGAGACGATGCCTGACTCCTCGTGAAACTTGATAGGAGTCACATGATTCCTGTGGCACGTGGAAAGGGACACTTGGTCTCACACCTCAGCTGGAGAGGCTACCCAATTGCCCTGCCAAGCCTCGAGGTGAATCCCGAGTTGTCCCTCGCAACTAGGCAGGAGTCCTGACGTCGCTGAACAAACACGTGGGTGGAAGGGCCATCCCCGTCGTAACTCGAGAATATACCCCAGGTTCCCGCCGCAACTCGAGAAAAACCATGAGACTTCCCCCTCGCCACGAGATGAGGCCCGATTCCCCTGCACTGTGTGCAGAGCAATTCCGTGTTGCACATCACACATGAAAGGAGCCTTGATTTCCTTGATGGCACTCCAGAGAAACCCCAAGAACACTGTTTCAAGGCTAGAGGGATCCTGAGGTCACTGTAGCAACACGAAAGAGCTCCGTGGACCAAAAATCAACTCGAGATGAGAGGTTAGTCCCTGGCTTCGACTCCAGAGGAATACCACCTTACCACAAGCACCTCAAGAGGAGGCTTCTCTCAGCTCTATGTATGTGAGAGGGACCCTGAGTTTGCGGCCTCAAGTGGAATGGACACCGCGATGCCCTGACTCGAAATAAGGCCGGATATCCCTGCAGTGACTTGAATGCAGGCTCGTCTTGCATCTCCCAAGACGAAAGGATGACTGAATCCCCTGTGGAGACCACAGAGAAAGACCTAGTTCCCCACCTCATCGCGACCGGAGGCCTCACATCCTTTGAAAACTACAAAGGTACGCGGAGATCAGTGCCTCCAAAGGAGACGATGCCTGACTCCTCGTGAAACTTGATAGGAGTCCCAGGATTCCTGTGGCACGTGGAAAGGGACCCTTGGTCTCCGGCCTCAGCTGGAGAGGCGTCCCAATTGCCCTGCCAAGCCTCCAGGAGAATCCCGACTTGTCCCTCGCAACTAGGCAGGAGTCCTGACGTCGCTGAACAAACACGTGGTTGGAAGGGCCATCCCCGTCGTAACTCGAGAATATACCCCAGGTTCCCGCCGCAACTCGAGAAAAACCATGAGACTTCCCCCTCGCCGCGAGATGAGGCCCGATTCCACTGCACTGCGTGCAAAGCAATTCCGTGTTGCACATCACACATGAAAGGAGCCTTGATTTCCTTGATGGCAGTCCAGAGAAACCCCAAGAACACTGTTTCAAGGCTAGAGGGATCCTGAGGTCACTGTAGCAACACGAAAGAGCTTCGTGGACCAAAAATCAACTCGAGATGAGAGGTTAGTCCCTGGCTTCGACTCCAGAGGAATACCACCTTACCACAAGCACCTCAAGAGGAGGCTTCTCTCAGCTCTAGCTATGTGAGAGGGACCCTGAGTTTGCGGCCTCAAGTGGAATGGACACCGCGATGCCCTGGCTCGAAATAAGGCAGGGTATCC